>NW_004524652.1:7938752-7960807 GCF_000260255.1 Octodon degus
TCTTTCTTCTCATTGAATTAAGCGAAAGTAGCTGTAAATTTATCCTATTTTGTATATATAAATACAAAATGATCTTTCCTTTGTATCCTTTTTTTTTTTTTTTTTTATTGTCTGTCAGAGGTGAATATTCTGTTGCCAATTCAACCAAACGTGAATACATTATTAAGATTATTACAGAGGTATGAAAAGAGTTCCCATTCCCTGAGAAGCGTTGCTCACCTGCCGATGCACACGCCTGGGCCGTGTCACCTGAACCGCTGTGGCCTGGTCTTCTGACCAGGGGCTGGTTCTTGTGCCCAGTTCATAGGTCAGGGATGTGAGAGCCAGAGAGACAGGAGCATTCCCCGGGATTGCACACATGGCAGTCGTATGGAGTGACAGGGTGCTCAGCTCTGACAGCCCGGCATGGACAGTGTTCCCTCCCCAGGTTCCACTGACAGTTTGTTTTCCTACTGCAAAGATGACAACATGAAAAAAAAAATTAAATAAATTAATTAAAAAAGATGACAACACGGCAGCTCCTCTGCTCAGTCTTGTCTGTTATTTCTGTTAGGAAGTTTCAGAGCAGTAACGTGTGACCAGCTGCATTAGTGCTCATTGTAATTCCTGGGTTAGCAGTGTGCAGCCTCATCATCTTGGGTGGGTGCTGCCATGTCAGGCAGCCTCGGAGTGTTCTCTGTTGTTGGCCACCTACATTCCAAGCTTATGAAGAGGGAATCGCAGAACCTGCCCCGGGATCTGCTGTGCTGCTCAAGGCTGGGCACCAGCTGCTTTCATGGGGCTTCTATGGAAAGGTTCTGCTGGGCTTTTGATGGAACAGATGAGTTTGTGTCCCTCCGGCCCTCCAGGGGGGTCATGTGCAAGGAGAGGGGGCTTGTCTGCAGCTGTGCTAACGCGCAGACTCCTTTAACGCAGCAGTGGGTTCAGGGCTCCATTTGCCTAATATGGCCTGGCTCCCCGGATGTTGGTTTTACACAGAGGACATAGGTCTCCAGGCTCGCAGCCTTTACTCACCCGTAGAGAGGTTGCCTGAGTAAGAGGGCGATGGAGGGGTTATCCTGGTTCTTCATTGCCGGAAATACCCCACCCTCTTGGAACCTTGTGGTGTTAGTCATTTTCCTGTTGCTGGGACAAAATATATGACACCCACAAGTTGAAGGAAAGGGAGTTTATTTTGGGTCATGATTTCAGCCGTTTCAGTCCATTTTGGACTAGCTCCAGGGCAAAAAGAAGAGAGGCAGGGCTCAGCAAAGCTGTTCAAAAGTAGAGTGGGAAGGGGCTGGGGACAAGATAACACCCAGGTTGTTGTGGTTAATTTCATCTTGTTACTGAGACACAAATACCCGATACCCAAAATTAAGGAAGGAAAGATTTATCAGCTCATAGTTTGTAGGGATTTTAGTGTTGGCTCCCAGTCAGGGTGTCACATGGCAGAGGACAACAAGCAGCAAGAGCAAAAAGAGGCGCACCGAGAGCAAGCCCTCTTCCCTCCCTTACGTTGTATTCTGGCTTCCTACTCCCGTGATCCCAGCAGTGGATCATAAATCAGTCACAGACTAGACGCCTGCCCCATGGCTGATGTGGCTTTGTGGGAACAGCTGGACACTGTGACACAGGTTTCAGTGACTGGCTTCCCTAGCAGCACAGTCAGCGGGAGACTCATAGGTGGATTAATGCACCAAGTCCAGCGCTCGCTCATTCATTCACCGTCTCAAGGCCCCACCTCTACGACTTGGAGACATTAAGATCTAAACCTTGATCCGGTGGCTTGGCTGCTTAGGCTGCTGGGCATAAGCAGTTGGAGGAGCAGCATGAGCTCCAGCGCCGTGTCCTCCCTGTGCCATGGCCCACCCTTGTCTTCCTGGGGAATGGCCCATGGGATGTCACATGGTGTGTGTGGCCAAAGCCCCAGGTGTATCAGCAGCGTCATGTTTGTTCTCAGGTTACGTTGGTGCCGCTACCGTGGGTGCTGCTGCATGGTGGTTCATCGCTGCTGACGGGGGTCCCCGAGTGTCCTTCTACCAGCTGGTATTTAACATCTTCCTTTCTGTACCTTGGATATAGCATCACAAGACCTTGACCATTCTGTGGTTTAGGTGTCTGTTGAATCATAACATTTGAACAATAGGAGTTGGATCTGAGATAAAACCTCAGGGGGCCCAGGCGTTTCCAGGAGCCAGAACGAAACCTGTAGCCCTTCTGATCAGGTCCTGGGTGTAAGGCCTGGGCATGGTGTGGATCGGTGCCAGGACTTCAGAAATAGGCTTAGTTGGGTCAGGCATGGTGGAGCTTATAATCCCAGCACTCTGGAACAGAGGCTGAGGCAGAATGGTGGCAAGTTTGATCTCAGCCTTGGAAGCTTAGTGACTTGGTGACCCTGTCCCAAAATAAAAGACTAGGGTTTGTAGCTCAACATGAAAGCCCTGGTTCAGTCCCCAGGACCACCAGAAATGAAAGGCGGGGGAGCTTAGCTGACTGGCGATAACCACGAACTTTGTTGCAGAGTCATTTCTTGCAATGCAAAGAGGACAACCCAGACTTTGAAGGAGTAGACTGTGCAATCTTTGAGTCTCCATACCCGATGACAATGGCACTCTCTGTTCTAGTAACCATAGAGATGTGTAACGCCCTCAACAGGTGAGTCTTTAGTGGGTGAGGCAAGTGCTCTGGCCACCAGGGTCCTGGAGATTGTCACTGAGTGAAGGTCACAGGAAAGCCCTATCCTCCCACAGAGAAGGAGCAGCACCAGTTTAAAGCTTAAGTTGTCACCACCTCCAGGCAGTGGGGGGTGGTGCTCAGCCACATGTTCAGGAGCTGTTCCCTAACAACAGGACCAGGAGCACAGGTCCCTGCTGTGCCAGCCCCTCAGGGAACACTTCTCACTCTTCACTGCTGAGACACATGGGACCATCAAATTAAGCCAGTGACAAGAATGGAGATTTCTAAATAGCCCAAGTGTGCAGGGCAGTCAAGTAGCTTTGAGCCTGCTGAGGGATCTGCTGTATCGAGGCCTAGATGTAAAATTGGCAGTCTGTCCTACATCCGAGTGTTCTCCCTTAACTTCGCCAAGGTAGAAAGGAACTTCAGGGCCTAGAATGAGGTCAGCAGGTGTTGGAGCATGCCGCGGCGCCAGTGCAGGCCTCTGTGTCCTTGCTGAGCTCCCCTCCCTTTACTGTCCTCAGCTTGTCCGAGAACCAGTCCTTGCTGAGGATGCCCCCGTGGGAGAACATCTGGCTCGTAGGGTCCATCTGCCTGTCGATGTCCCTCCACTTCCTGATCCTCTATGTGGAGCCCTTGCCAGTGAGTGAGGGAGAAGGGGCAGGGAAGGGCCGGGCCGGGCGGGCCCTTCTCAGGGCCTGGCTTGATGTGCCCGCTGTGTCTCTCAGCTCATCTTTCAGATCACACCACTGAATCTGACCCAGTGGTTGATGGTGCTGAAAATTTCCTTGCCTGTGATTCTCATGGATGAGACGCTCAAGTTTGTGGCCCGCAACTACCTGGAACCTGGTAAAGAGTGTGTGCAGCCTCCCACCAAATCCTGCTCGTTCTCGGCATGCACCGATGGGATTTCCTGGCCGTTTGTGCTGCTCATAATGCCCCTGGTGGTCTGGGTCTATAGCACAGACACTAACTTTAGTGATATGTTCTGGTCTTGACTGACAGCTCTCCATGCAGAAGATGTCTAACTTAATTTTTTATTGTTTAAAGCAACTGTCTATTTCTGCTGAATTTTCACATGAACATATTGGCTGGTGAAAGAGGTTTCATATTCTAGATTTTGTTTCGCTTTTTCTGACTCCAGTGGGGCTCAAAGATTTTCCTTTTTTATACACATAATTAAAGTGTCCATTGACATGTACAGAGAACTAACACTATTTTATGCAAATATTTTTTTGTAGATGAAAAAGCATGTACAGTGTTCTGTTTAATACTCATCCTTGTATAAAAAAAATAGTTGAGCCAGCAGACATTGTCAGCACATTAATTGGCAGCAGACTTTAGGAAATGAATGTGTGTGGTTTTTAAAAAAAAAAAAAAAAACGAAATAGCATGTATTGTCTTTTGCATGATTACCTGATTTAATTTGATATCACAATCTAATTTTTATTCATAAGCCAATTTTTCTGCACTGAGCAGAGTCAGCTACCTCAGTCAGTATTTTTTGGTTTGCCACTTCCTCACTGCCCGCCTCCGTTCACCCCGCTGCCCCACCCCGCTCAGCTTCTTAGGGTCTTGGTTCTGTTTACACCGTCTTCAGAGGTATGCCTGTCTCGCTTGTGCAGAAAATTGTTCCAGATTCAGTCAACTGGGGTTCTGTCCCTCCACATAGTTTTTAAGGTTATTTATTTAAATGTCTAATGTACTTTATTGTAACAGACATTGTTTTGCCAACACCAACTATCTCAGTGGCACTTCACAATTAGTTTTAAAAGAAAAATAAAACATTTTAAATGGACAGATAAAAATAACTGTCTTGTTCTTAAGTGGCTTATCCTGAACTATCTCGTAGATAGTCCACCTTTCTCTTGTTAGTTCAGAACTTTAGTTTGCTTGAGGGAAGAAGGGTCCTGTTCTGCTGCCTAGGTAGTCGTGGAAAGTCTGTGTAATGTGTAGGCACATGTTGTCTGTGGTACACATATTATGCAAGTTTCTGCTGGCCCGTATGTAGCCTGGTGCAAGGAATGTAAGGGGTGTGTGTGTGTGTGTGTGTGTGTATGTGCGTGTGTTTTGTAAAACCTGTAAATAGCACATGACCAAATGAACATACTGTATAGAACTATTTTTATTTGACGTGGCACTAACCACCACCACCATTACCCGAGAGGTGTTTGCGCATGTTCAGGCTCAGTCTTACAACCGCGTGTGAGTCATTAACAGTCCTAACTGTGGTGTTTTCCTCCAATGCCTTCCATCATCCATCAACTAACGTGAGTATTTTCTCCCCTGAAATTGGGACACTTTAGCCCCAGGTGATGCCACTGAGTGCGGCAGGCCTCGGGGCAGCCCAGGAGCCTCTGCACTGCGTTCACTGGCTTCAGGTGCAGCTCTGGGCCAGCAGCTCTGCCAGATACTGGGAGAGCCGTGTCACTGGGCCAGGGAGGGTGGCTGTTGGCAGCACACTTGAGGATGAGGGAGCTGAGCAACGCTGGGTGCTGAAGGGAGGCCTCTGGGCTTCTGACCTTGCTAGCAGCAAGAAGTCATCCCAGACACCTCTGAGCCAGCAGCACAAGTCTGAACCAGCAAACGTGGACAGGACAGTGCTGTTTCATGTTAGTGGGCCACCTCCTTTACTTATCTGGGTCACAAGTCTCCCCAGGGTTGTGCCCTCACTGTGCCAGTCTGAACACTGCTCATCCTTCCAGCCTAGCCACTAATGGTGCCGCCTTGAGGGCCCGGCTGTTCCTGGTACAGTCTACAAAGCTCTGGCGCTGGGGTGGCCAGCTGTGGTACAGATGTTGGGAGAAGGTTTAGAGGCCCCCAGGGAGGGGCTGAAGGTGTGGTCGTGGGCAGCTGGCACAAGGGCTCTTAGAGGGGCAGGTCCCAGTGATTGGAGTATCAGGAGGCATAAAGGGAGGTGGGACGAGTGGGTCAGATGTAAGCAGTGCGACTGAGCTGCAAAGCAGAACCGGATGTCTGGCCTTGCGGGCGGGGCGTCATGCAGTGGAAACCAGACTGTAACCCCGTAGCATTTCCTGACTGCCTTCATTTAGCTGCCTTTACAGGAGGCGCGTAGGGCTTGAGCAGGGTACATGCAGGGAGGCGCAGCCCCCTGCTCCTGGGGTTGCTCAGCCTCAAGCCTCTTGAGGAGCAGCCACTCCTTCAGCCCCCCCAGTTCCTCCTGTAGCAGGCCCCTCCTCCCTCAGTGTGATCAGCCTGAAGAGTCCTGTCCCCATCCAGCATCCTCAGCAAGGGGCGGCAGTAATCAGCAGGGGTTTGTCACCCACTGTGCACCTGCCCTGGAGTGGGGCCTGTTGCCTAGACCTCACCCTGTGCCTAGAACACAGTAGCTGCGCTGCCAAGTCCTATAGGAAGCTGGGCGCTGCCACAGGCAAGGCAGTTGGCCAGCCTCACAGCAGCCACCAGCACAGCACCTGAGACGCCCAACCCACCCAGCCCAGGAGGTGGGCAGCCTGCGACAGTAGCTCAGTGTCTCCCTGCACCGTGCCACTGCCCACAGCCTGCCGTACTGCTGCTGCATTGCAACAGGCTAGGCCAGGTGGTCCTCTGCCTCTTAACCAGCAGGCCCTGGCACATTGGCCAGCATCCTGCGTGTGGCCTTTCCTCAAGAGGGTGGGACGGCAGCCAGGGCCCGGCACTTGCCGGGGCGGCAGGGGCGCCAGTGCCCATGCTCACTCCCAAGCCCCCGCCTCCTGCACACCCGACCTCTGCCCCAGCTGTCACTGCTCGGCATTTGGGGTGAATCGGGGCAGCTTCGCTGCATGGGGCGATAGCATGAGGACACCATCACCAAGCCACCGCTTCTAGATGTAGCCTGTGTGTGTGGCACCTCAGGACAATTGACCCAAAATGCTGCTCCTGACACCTCTGAGATTAAGCTGAGTGTCTTCTCTTCTGTCACTGTGGTCTGAGTCTTAGGTAGTCTGACATTTCCTCCCATGGTTCATGAAGCTGATTCCCTCTCTCTTTCCTTTGCAGCAATACTGGAGTAACCGCTTCCTAAACCATTTTGCAGAAATGTAAGGGTGTTCGGTTGCGTGCATGTGCGTGTTTAGCAACATCCACTAGCCCTCTGCATGACTATGTTGGGGAAAAAGTAGAAAAGTTCCCAGTTCCTTGTGTGTAATGTGGAGGAAATGTGTATCGCCAGTGAGGTTTTTAGCGTTTAAATCGAAATAATGCTTACAGATGTACAATTTAATGAAATCAGAAAGCCTCTCCAGAGAAGTTTGGCTTCTTTGCTGCAAGAAGAATGAGGTTCTGAAACCTTATCCGTGAGCCTAGAAGCCAGCCTCCAAGTCTCCACTGTCCCTGCAGACGCCCTAGCTTCCTAGTGTGCAGTACCCAGCTGTGTGCATGCCTCCCGTGTGAGTAGCCGGAGTCCTCTGCGGTGGCGTTGAGACCTGCTACTTTTTAACTGGCCCTGTACAGTTTGCTTATTTATAAATTCATTAAAAACACTACAGGTGTTGAGTGGTTAAAATGTAGGCCTCCGGTCCATAGCCAGTTATTTTTGAGTGTGCATAGACAGCTATTTCACACTGTATTAAATGTAACTTATTTAATGAAATATGAAGCAGTAGGCAGATGTTGGTGCAATACAAATATTGTGATGCATTTATCTTAATCAAATGCTAAGCGTCAATTTACCACATCGCATGTTTGGCTAGACTGTAAATAAAGGTCGGTTTTTTCCTTCTGTGCTGGTAACAACAGGCGTTGCACAGACGTGGTTTCCATGAATAAATCTATTCTATGATAAAATTGTGTGCTGTCCACCGTGGAGGGTGCCGGCCGCCCCGGTCGCCGCTGCTGCGAGGCTCTTCCTGAGCCCCCACGCGCGGGCACTGTGCCCGCGCCCACGTGCTGTGGCCCTTGAGGGCGCTGGTCAGCGTGAGGAGGCCGGAACTTGGGGAGTGCAGCAGGCTCTTGGTACTGTTCAGCGCACAGTGTAAAGCGTGGTGTCTGTTAACCTGTTGTTGACAGGAAAGAAGCGAGGGGCCGGGGCGATGGCTCAGTGGAATAAGCGCTTCCCTGGCAAGTGCAGGGTCCTGAGTTCAATCCCTGGTTCCACAAAAAAAGGAAAGAAGCGACTCAGGCTATGAAAGCTCGCCCAGTGTTTATTGAGGGAAGCAGGCCCTCCCGCACTTGCCCAGAGTGGCGGCTCTTCGGTCCCTTCCAGCAGTAGGACCCTAGGTAGTCCAGCCACGCGGGAGGCCGAGGCAGGGCGATGGCGAGTTCATGACCCCACAGTAAGATGCACATGGAGCAACAGGTTTTGAAAGTAAGTTCAGTGCCCTAAAATGAATTCAATAACAAATCTGAGTAGTTTTATAAACAAGGCGCCTACCCAAGCAAGGGCAGAGGTCCCACTGGGAAGGGAGTGGACTCCGTCAGGGGCCGCAGGAAGGAGCCACAGCAGCGCAGCACGTGGCAAGCACGGTCCGGTCCCCAGCAACTGGGAGTCCTCACAGGCCCAGCCCGGTCACCTCTCCTGCACGTCCCAGTGTGGGTGGCAGTGAGGTGGCCGCTGTGCTGAGGGTGGGTGGTGCTGCGGGTGCGGGATCAAGCCCAGCATGCCAGGGAGGCGGAGTCCTGTCGGCTCGGGAGACAGTGGAGGATGAGAGGCCTTCCTGGATCCAGGGAGAGGTGCTGCCCACGTCAGAACACAGGTTCTGGGCCGGGCAGATGGCTCAGTAGAATAAGCTCTTGCCTAGCAAGCGCGAGGCCCCGAGTTCAATCCCCAGTTCTTCCTGCGCGGGAGGTCACTTTTCCAGGAGAGGCGCTGCTGGCACGAGCGTCCACGTAAGCTGGTGCTAGAACATCCGAACCGCAGTGTGGCAATGCCCGCGAAAAGGTCGGTCTGCATCGGCCCGCTGACAGGGACAGATGGCGACGTGACGACAGAAACCCACACAGGTGAGAGCAGCGGCCCAGCAGAGGTCAGTCCCAGAAGCCGCCCGGGAGGAGGAGCCCTCCGGGCCTCATTCCAAACGTGCGGCCAGCGGGCCACACCCCCACCTGAGCCCCGACTTCCTGGGGGTGGCGCCCCACTCGTGATGAGGGCGGCCTGTCATTACAGGAGAGCACTTGCCCTGCTGGGAAGAGCCCATGCAGTGCACTGTGGCGGCTGCTGAGACAGGAGCATCACCGTCACCGTCTGGCCTCACAAAGGGACAGCAGGGGCAGGCGATCGATGGAGCCTTGGCAGCCTAGGCACACGCGGATGGAAAGGCTCAGGGAAAGGTTTGCAGACAGAGGGGGAGTTGTTCCCCAGCAGACCCACGCAAGGGAAATTCCTGACCCGGACAGGAGTAGAAGCAGCCGAGGTGACCCAAGGCCACTGTCACACAGTGGGACAGAGGAGACTGACATGATCATCAGGAGTGGACACAAGCTCGCTGCTATCACCACGGGAGAACCCAGAAGCTCAGACATGGCTCCACATGACCAAAGGCCCGGAGGCGAGATCACAGGGACTGAGCAAATGGCAAGGCTAAGACACAGTCCCCAAGCCAGGCGCAGTGACACTCCCCCATAGTCCCTGCACCCAGGAGGCTGAGGCAGGAGGAGCGTTTTGAGTTTGGACAGGCCTGGGCCACAAAGTGAGCTGCAGGCCAGCCTGAGCTGTACAGTGAGACCTTGTCTCAAAATAAATAGAAAAAAAGAAAATACCTTGGTTGGTGACTTTAAATATACAATGTATAACATTTGTACTAATTCCTATTCACAGGGGCCAGGAGTTCTTCCCTGGGCCTTCCATGCCACGGCTGCCACCCCTACCCCCAGGGCGCTCTGAGATGTGATTGAGACTAGGCGTGGTGGCAGGCCTGTAATCCCAGCACTTGGGAGGCTGTAAACAGGTGGATCACTAGGAGTCTGATCTACACAGTGAGACCCTGTAGACTATGTAGACCCTGTTAAAAGTCATTAATAAAAAATGAATAAGTTAGAACAGTATTAATATGAACCTATTTTTAAAATGTTAAGCAGAAGATAGGAATAAAATGTGATGCCATTTTCATTATGTTCAAGAAGCAAGTGTATACCATTTAGGATAAAATCATGGGCACCCTGACAGTGAGACCCTGGAGTAACAATATTATGGTGCAAATGATGAAAATAACATCATTATTTAACCAAGGCTAAGGTCAGAAAACTAAGTACAAAAACTAAATTCGGGTCTGGAGAAATAGCTGGGCAGTCTAAGCACCTGCCTGCCAAGCGCAAGGACCTGAGTCCCCGTCGTGTGCCCCCCGCCCCTGCACCGCAGGCTCTGCAGGCCCCTGAACCCCAGGCGCTCCATACTGGTTCTGAATCTAGGATGGTGGCGCACGCCTCCCCAGCGCTGGGGAGGCTGAGACAGGAGGATCACTACGAGTCGGAGCTACATAGTGAGATCCTGCACCAAGTAAATAAATATAAAATAAAATTCAAATCTGGGCACAGTGGCACGTACCTGTAATCCCTGTACTCAAGAGGTGGAAGCAGGAGGATTGGCACACACAATTTAGGGTAGTGGCCACCTCTGGGGTACAGAGTAAAGGGAGGGAGAAGCAGACAGACGGGGGGGGGGGGCCACAGGACAAGCGTAGGTTGAGCACAGGGGGGCTTCCAGGATGATGGAAACGGGTTTGTTTGTTTGTTTTGGTACCAGGAGTTGAACAGAGGACCTCACACTTGCCAGGCAGGTGCTGTGCTGCTGGGCTACATCATCGGCCCCATTCTGTTCTTGACCACATGCCATGTGTGCACACTTGTCCCTCTAGACGCACGTTTCGTCTCGGTGTACTGTCTCACTGGCGACATTCCCTGCGTGTTATCTGAGGCGTGAGCCCAGGCCTCACAGACAGGAAGCACCACTGTGGAGCGCTCCGCCCAGCCCCAAATCTTACCTTCTGAATAAAAGAATTCCAGGGCAGGCTCTGGTGACCACTGAGGTGTCCACATGCATGGCACGGCCTTCCCCAGGAGGACAGCGGTTGTCCCTGCAGACGTGACTCACATGGGCCCTCTGTTCTGGGAAGATCTGAACTTGGAGCTGCGCACGGGTCTGCCCAACACCTGATAGCAAGGCCCAGTGAGAGGTGGTGGCAGCCACCACAAGACAGGGACAGTGCAGAGCCAGCACGGCCTGCAGGGCCCTGTGGGCTACTCCTGTCAGCTCCTTGGGATGGAGCTATCAGGACACTGCGCTGCCGTGCAGAGAGCTTGGGATGGTGCTGGTTCCGAGCCTCCCACTTGCGGCCCTGATCCCGGAGGCTGCAGGCACTGAGAAGGGCAGTGGCCGCAGGATGAGGGGCAGGGACGCCGAGGCTCGGGGCACAGCCAGCTCACAAGGCCACAGGCCACCGTGGAGCAGGCTGGGCACTCGGGTCAGCGAGGGCAGCATGGCAGGGTGTTGGCCATGGGCCACACCAGGCCCAAAAGGCCCCACCACGTCCGGAAGCCCCGGCCTCCGGTACTGATGTCCCTGCTGCAGTGTGCCCACCCACGCCCAGTGACTCACAGGGGACCCAAGGCAGAGAGAGGCAAAGGGCCTCACAGTGAGAAGGGGTGCATGTGCAGCTTCCCCTCATGGACACTGCGGGAGCGGAGACTCCAGATCTGCGGCGCAGAGTGCAGCAAGCACAGCGTCCTCATCAGAGGGCAGCCCGCACCACAGCCGGCTGCAGAGCAGACCGAGGGGAGCAGCAGGGGCATTTGGGGGCCAGAGCCCGGTGGCAGCCGGCAGGATGGAGCCGCAGGAAGAGAGGCCCGCCAGGCTGCTCAGAGTTCCCAGAAAGCCTCTGCTCAGCTCTGAATCCCCCTGCTGAGAATTTATCCAAAGAAGGAAAAAGTTGAGCGCATGAAGGAGGTCAGCAGAGGGCTGTTTACAGAGACAGACACGGAAGATTTAAGCGGCTGTGAAATCTGTACCGAGATGACGCTCCCGCCAGATGTCTGCAGCCCTTGAGCCCAGGGGGCTGAGGGCCACGGGGACAGAGGGGACAGGAGGGCGGAGACAGCAGTCATCTCCAGGGAGGGAGGTCCTGGACAGAACACAGCAGCCACCAGGTCCTGCCAAAGCTCAGCGTAATCCTCTGTGACAAGTGTCTGAGTCCTCCTCTCCACCTCAAGGACCCTGAGGCCGAGAGGTGACCCTAAGGCAAGGCTGGTTCATGGTCTGGCCCCCAAAACAGTTAAGGCAGCAGCATCTGTCATCTTAGCCACTGGGGAGGCTGAGGCAAGAGGGTCACCAGTTCAAAACCAGCCTGGGCTACATAGTAAGCTCAAGGCCAGCCTGAACTACATGGTGAGACCCTGTCTCAACACCCAAAGTCAAAAACCAAAATAAAAAGTGGTGGGCACCGGAGGGTAGCTCAAGTGTCCCTGAGCTCAGTCTCCAATATTTTAAAAAACAAGAAAGAAAATAAATAGCAGTTAAAACAAATCACAAGCTCCCAAGGGCAAGCCGGGAGGCTGAAGGGGAGGCCCACTTGGCTGCTCTTCCCGCCCAAGAGGGGGAAGAAACCAGAGCCACAATGAGCTGCGCTGGCCGGGTGCAGGACGCGCGGCTCCCCACGACCGCTGAGGCGTACTAACGTGGCACCCGCAGGCCCTCTGAGCACACGCAACCAGAAAGGCAAGTCAAGGAACAGCCTCTGAGCCCATGCAGCAGATGCCACAGACGTGGCGCCACGCACGACGACACAGCCAGAGGGACACACACCAGCAGGAAACAAGTGTCCAGCCCAGCATGAGGACACAAGGAGGGCCTCATCCACAGAGTGGCACTCAGTGGCACAGCACTGTCACGAGGTCACAGGGCACACCAAGACACTGGGACAGCCCAGTGGACAGGACCTTCTAAGTGATTTTCACCAATCACTGTGAAAGCACAAACTTTTTTTTTTCTATATTTTAGGGAAGGGTCTACAGGGTGTTCAGGGTCTCACTACTAGATCGGACCCCTAGTGATTTTCCTGTTTACAGCCTCCCAAGAGCTTCAATTACAGGCGAGCGCCACCACGCCCAGTGTCAATCACCATCTCAGCAAGGCCCGGGGGCGGGGCCGGCCCAGCAGACCTGCGGATCGAATCCCGGGCCCCTGCGCCCGCTTGCAGGCACTTTAATCCACTGAGCTATTTGGCCCTTACAAACTTGTTTTTACAAAGAACCAGCTCACCTTATGTGGGAGGAGACAAAGAGCCAGTAGATTGAGAACCAGATGTATTTTTAATTTTATATCATGCTGTTCGAATTTTTGTTCCCTTTTTTTAGGGTCTCACTACACATATCAGACTTGTAGTGATCGTTCTGCTTTCAGACTCCCAAGTGCTGGGATTACAGGCACACGCCACCATGCCTTCTCTATTGTCGGCTCAGTGACCCGGGGGCACGCCAGGGACCAAAGCCGGTCCCTGAGCTCTGCCTAAGCAGGGCTTTAGTTCATAGTCCACTGAGCTATCTGGCCAGCCCTTGTTCCTTTTGAGAGTCTCAAGATGCAGTTCATGCTGGCTTTGAATTCACTATGCAGCCCAGGCTGGCCTTCAACTTGCAGTGATCCTCCTGCCTCAGTTTCCTCAGTTTCCCAAGTGCGGGGATTACAGGCATGCACCACCATGCCTGGCTGTTTGCTAGTATTTCGTTGAGGTTATTATGCTTAAATATTCCTGGCAGATATTGGGACAACAAAGACGATCTTCAGATCTTTACTTTTTGTGTGTTAAAATGTAAGATTTGAGCCAGGCATGGTGACACACGCCCATAATTTCAGCCTTCTGGAGGGTAAGCAGGTAGGATCTCTAGCTCAAGGCCAGCCTGCACTGCACAGGGAGACTCTGTCTTAAAAAATAATTGGTAAGGGCTGGTGAGATGGCTCAGTGGTCTAAAGCGCCTACTTAGAACAAACTTAGTAAAGCACAGGGACCGCGGTTCAATCCCCCAGCACCACATGCCAGCCAGCCCCGCCCCCTGGTGGGCTGAGCTGGCCACACACACACACACACACACACACACACATAAATAAAATTAAAAAAATTAATTGGTATGTGAACCACTTGTAAGAGTGCAGCTCAGTGGCCTTATGTACATCCACACCGTACAGACCCCCGGGACCCTCCACCCCCAGAACCTGTCAACATTTCTGGCTGGAGCTCCCTGCCCCCTGCCCCTGGCAACCTCCAGTCTACTTCCTGTCTCTGAATTTGACTACTCTAAGTACCTGCCCCAACATGACCGCCACCCTTTTGAGTGGCTTCTTACATTTACCATGACGTCAAGGGCTGTCACGTGGTATCTGAGTTTCCTCCCCTCTGTAGGCTGGATACAGACATCCCCTGTGTGATGACCGAGCCCTGTTCCTGTGGCTGGGCTGGCTCCACGAGCAACTGTAAGCAGTGTGTACACTAAGCGCTCCCCACGCGGGAGACGGCCGTGATGGCTTTGCTTTTATTTGCAGAGTTCTAGACAGTACAGTAAATCAAGTTACAGTACTGCAATAAATGGTGTACTGTACAAAAGGAGGATGAGGCTCTATAAACTAGATGTACACAATTGGACAAAAGAAGGACAGGTCAGAAATTCAAGCCACAGGTCAAGAGGCCACGAGCCACTCAGCTACAGGCTGTTACACCAAGAGTCCGCTGCTCTACCACGCTGCACCGTTCTGCGTTCCCACCTGGGTCTATTGTCTTATTTTATGTATCTGGTACAGGGGTGCACTACGCAGCTCAAGACTCACAGTGATCCTATTTTCAGCCTCCCCAGTACTGGGATTACAGGCGTGCACCGCCACACCCGGACTTGGTCACCAGCTCAGTGCGCCCAGGGTTGCAGCATGCAGGACTGGGGATCCCTGTGCTTGCCAAAGCAGGCGCTTAGTCCACTGAACTATCTTGCTGGCCCTTAGGATCTCCTTATTCTTAATGTTTTAATGGCTAAGAAAACTGACTTGCAGGGCTCTGGCTTATTCTTGCTGTCACTGTGCCATTCGGTTTGTGAAAAGCGACGTGCTTTGCCAACTACTGCCACCCTCCCAGGCCGTCTGGGACAAGGCTGTGCCCTGGCCTGGCGAGGACTCGTGAGGCAGGTCTGCAGTTTGCCCTGGGCTGAGGCGCCCCATGCCAGGCCCAGCCGCAGGCCGCCCTGGGGCAGGGAGGTGCCTGCAGACGGGGATGACTGGAAGGAACTTCACTCAGCAGCCTCCCCGAGCATGTGCAGTCTGGCCTCGCTGGCTCTTGTCCATGGGTGATGCAGCCGCAGCCCGGCAAGCCCAAGCAGGAGCCCCAAGGCTGGTCACAGGCAGAGTGGGCACCGGAGCCCAAGAATCGGCTCCATACAGGCCCGAGCTGGCCGCAGGTGAGCCAGGGGCCGCAGGGGTCTCCTACACAAAGGTGGCTGCAGAGGAAGCCACCAGGCCCACAAAGTTGGGCCTATGACTCCTGGGTACCTGAGAGCAGCCACCACCCCTCCCCTGTGGGCATCTCAGGGGAGACTTGGTCCAGAAAAACTGCAGAGGCTGGGACGTCCGCGTGCATGTGACCACAGCTCCCAGGTCCTCCCCGAGGCTAAAATGAGTGCTTGGAGCTGTGGCTGGCAACTGGCATCATGGAGACGTGGCCTCGAGGTTAACAGCTAGACTTGGGCAGAAGCTGGCCTCACTCTGAGGAGGAATCCAGAAGCACAAGGGTGACCCTCCCACAGCTTTCACTAAGGACCAGGTCCCACAGGTTCAGAATGGAGAATGGAGCACTCACACTGGAGGGCAGGAAGCACCCCAAATCCGGGTCTGCCTTCCTGCTCAGCAGGGAACCTGGGAGGAAAGAACATGTAGGCTGAGAAGGCCTGAGGCCCGGGGCAGAGGCACAACTCGCCACGGCACCATGAGCAGTCTTTCCCTGGCTCACTGAAGCCTCAGCCCCAGGGCCGCACAGCCAAGCACGTGGCAGCCGTCTGGCCTGAGCTGGGTAGAGATGACAGACAACTGCCAAAAACCCTCAGTGATCCCTGCGTGGGCTGCCTCGGGAACAGCCACTGCACTGTGGTCCTTTCCTGAGGAGATTCTGTGGAACTGCAAGTGGAAAGGGCCAGGGACCCAGCAGCAGAGCGGAGGGACAGCAAGGAAAGGGAGGCCTGGGGTCCCCCAGAATCAGGGAAGTAAGCTTTCGCCTCTTCTTAAAAGCACAGACTGGCAGAGTTGAGGAAGCCATGAGGCATCCTAGGAGTGGGCACAGGGGTGGGCAGTTGTCCTGGCCACACAGGCCCAGGACGACCTGCCCACATGGTGGCCTCCTTAGAGCTGGCACAGACCAAGGGTCTGTGAGGGTCTGGGCCTCATATGGCAAGCTGTCACATAACTGCCATTCTACCCTGAACTTCTTAGATGGTCTGAGCTCCTAAGCCACTGCCCACTGTGTATCTTTACCTTTAGGGGATTGTTTCCCCTTAACATCAAATTCACATTTTACAGCACCTCTAATTATGTGTAATAAAAACCTGGGGCTGGCTCTGAGGCCCTCCTCTTCCTTCACTACCAACTGCAAACTCCAAAGGTTCCCGCCTGTATTGTAAACAGCAAGGGTGAGGGCCACTGTCTCCCAGCACGCACAACCAGGCACGAGACCAGCATTCATTTCACGGGGCGCTGGGACAGATGCTAAACCTTGACCTAAAGCCCTCAACCCCCGCAGGCTCCAAGAACTCTGAGAAATGGAATCTGGGGCAAATAATACTGGGGCCCAACCACTGCATTCTTTTATGTATCTGGTACAGGGCCTCACTACACAGCTCAGACTCATAGTGAACCTCCTGTTTTCAGCCTCCTCAGTGCTGGGAGTACAGGTGTGTACCACCACACCTGGTCTGGTGGCCAGCTCAGCGTACCTGGGGTTGGGGCTGGCGTGGCATGTGGAGCCAGGGATTGAAACTGTCCCTGCACTTGCCTAAGCAGGCACTTAGTCTGCTGAGCTATCACACCTGCCAGCAACCACTGCATTCTTTTTTTTTTTTTTTTTTTTTTGTGGTACCAGGGATTGAACTCAGGACCTTGAGCTTGCCAGGCAAGCACTTATTCTACTGAGCCACCTCCCCAGCCCAACCACTGTATTCTAAGACAAAAGGAAATGTAAGCATTTCTGAAAGGCCTCCCCCAGTGACTGTACAAACCACTTTTATTAGTTAACTGCCCCATGTGCCTTGGTGCACGAGTCACGCCCACGTCTCAAGCTGGCCCAGGTCAAGGCAAGATGCCAGCATGGTGAAGGGTAAACTCCGCTGGCTTAAGGCATTGGTACCAATGCAGGAGGCAGCTGGTCCCCAGGGGACACGCAGAAGGATGACTTCTGGGAGCAGGAAAGCCTCAGTCCCCAGGAGGTGAGCTCTCACTCTGGGAAGGCGGGCCACTCCTTCAGACCCTTCTGCATCACAGACAACCACCGTCTAGCGCTCCAGGTGCTGGGTGTGGCAGTTAGTGCGCCACAGGCCCCTAGCCTGGCCTGGCCTGGCAAGGCTGCAGCTGTAGTCTCCTGGGTCCTCCCTGGCTGGAGGAAGGCAGGCTGGCTTGCTGGTGGTCAACTGAAGTCCTGACCAGTGCTCAGAGAGGGACAGGGTGCCTGCCACCAGCACTCACCACATGTGCGAGAGTCCCTGTCCTCCCTCACTGCATGCCGAACCACTGCTCTTGGTCAGCCCACTGGGCCGCCTCACTGTCGCTGCCCTCCAAGTCCCCCTCTTCCCCACTCCCTTCCATGTCGTCCACGTCTTCCTCCTGAGCGGCATCCGTGGGGCTCTCCTCCTTCTCCATCTTCTGCATGCCCTCTAGAGACTTCTGGTCATTAGGGTCCAAACTAGGAGACAACAAAACAGAGGAGAGGCCTGAATCTCTGCCTTGCTTCTTGCTGGCTGATTCGTCATCTAGCTGGTCTGGCAGTGAACGAGCACAGTCACACAGAAGCTGCTAAGTCCTGGCCTTTCTGGGCCATGCCAGCTTGCAAGGCTTGACCATGGGCATCCACACCCAAAGTGAAAAAGGCATCTTTTCCTCATTTTGTGAGTCCTTTTTTAAAAAAAAAAAAAAAAATCTTTTATGTATGTACTTATTTATTTGGTACAGGGTCTCCCTATGAAGCTCAGACTCATAATGATCCTCCCTAGCACTGGGATTACAGATGTGTGCCACGAGGCCGAGTTTCGGTGGCTGGGTTCCAGGGCTGGCAGGGCATGCTGTACCAGGGATCAAACCCAGGTCCTTGCACTTGCCAAGCAGGCACTTAGACTACCAAACTATCTCACCAGCCCTCATTTCATGAGTCCTTTTTTTTTTTTTTTTCGGGACCAGGGATTGAACTCAGGCCTTGCGCTTATTCTACTGAGCCATCTCCCCGGCCCCATTTTGTGAGTTCTTAATTTGAGCTTTTCTCTGCCAATTTCTTTTCTTTTTTTCTTTCTTTCTTTCTTTCTTTCTTTCTTTCTTTCTTTCTTTCTTTCTTTCTTTCTTTCTTTTTTTTTTTTTTGTGGAACCAGGGATCGAACTCTGGTCCTTGCGCTTGCCAGGCAAGCGCTTATTCTACTGAGCCATTTCCCCGGCCCTCTCTGTCAATTTCTTAAACCTTTTCGCACCTGTTGCCCCTAGCATGCCACTAGAGGAGGTCACCAGCTATAACAAATGAAAGTGACAAACATTATGAGAAAAGTTCAAATGTAGGGGCTGGTGAGATGGCTCAGTGGTCTAAAGCACCTACTTGGAACAAGCTTGGTAAAGCACAGGGACTGCGGTTCAATCCCCCAGCACCACATGCCAGCCAGCCCCGCCCCTGGTGGGCTGAGCTGGCCACACACAGACACACACACACGCACACACACACACACACACATAAATAAATTAAAAAAAAAAAAGTTCAAATGTAATTTCTTAAAAATAGACAAATTTTGAGCAATAGCATTACAAAAAGTTATTCTTCTGTGGGTTGATTGTTCCATGTTCCTATGACCCAAGGAAATATACCAGTAGCAGAGCTCAGCTGTCCATCCACTAAAATGTGCTGCACCGTGGAACTTTAAGCACCTAGGTCAGACCTGGGACCTGCGGCTGCTCGCACCCAGGCCCGTGCCAACCTCTGCAAGGCTCAGCAGCTCCAGAACACTCATTTACTTGGCTTCAGGACCACCCAACCTAGCAAGTGTCCCATCCTTAGCAAAACACACCTCTAATGAAGTGCTACTTTACTTTTTCAGTTTCTTGATTCCCAAAAAACAGCTAAAACCCACACTGGATTCCTGTTCTTATTTATATCAGTATAGGTTGCTCTGTCACATCTCTCCTCAGAAACATTTTGTGTGGGTCTCACCCGAACCAGGGCTCTTGTCCTCTGGGCTGCCCCACGCCCTCTACAGGTGGCTGCAGTCAGGCGCCCGTCTGCCACAGAGAGCTCTGGGAACCGCAGCAGCCCCAGTGGTCACTGAGACACCAGGCACATGGCCCTGCAGCAGTCTGCTACCACTGGGTAGGTAGAAGAGACCAGACCCAATTATGCTGAGCCCTCATGGTAACTTCAGACACACAGACAACCCTCGAAGAAATCACTGGTGTATCAAACAGTCCAAATGCCACTACTTACTTCATATTTACTATGTACTAGGCACAGTGCCAAGAGCTTTAAATGGAATAATCATTTAATCCTCAATTACTGAGTACCACATGAAGTGTTCAGAGGCAAGGAAATATGTCAGTAATGTGTTCAAGATAAGAGTGAAGGCAGCATTCAAACTCAGAGCTCAAGTTCTTAACTGCTACAATAGGTAGAAACATGAGAAAGTACTTGAAATACTCTGATTTGAAAAAGTGGAATAGAAAATATATACTCAGTATAACCCTATAAAAATATGCATGTGTGGGCAAGGACAGGAAGAGCTGCACGATGAGCATGGATGTTATACAGGTGTAGGCTGCGAGTCAAACAGTTCTTTAACACTGTTAATATGCTTTGAGAAAAAAAATGTAGAAATCATGAATTCACAAATAATTTTTCTGCCATTATGAGTACTGCTGTTTCAGCTGTGGGCACAGAGTGGATCTGTGCTGCCGCACGCCCCTCTGCCCCGACTGCTGCAGCCACCCTCGTCTGACTCCCCAAAGGAGGCGAGTGCCGACCTCAGCGCTATGCTGTACTGGTCCATGGCTTCCTGATACTCATTGACAGCTACAAGGAAATCTCCCAGGATGCGGTGCAGGACACAGTCACTCTGATTAGCCAATGCGTTCCTCAGCAAGGCAATTCCATCTTCATATTTCTGTTCCCTGCCTGAAAAGAAAAAGACGCTCACTATCCTACTTCACCAGCATTTTGAAAATACTTTCCCAGTTCAGCTCTTACACATAAAACCATAACCACCACCACAATCTGACAGCTTCTCAGCAGACATCCTCAGGGGAGCAAGGTGCATCTGAATTCTTTTTTTGTTTTATTTTTTTGTGGCCGGCTCAGCCCTTGCTGGGAGCAGGGCTGGTGCAGCATGTGGTGTCAAGGATCGAACCATGGTTCCCCTAGGCTTGCCTAAGCTTGCCTAAGTAGGTGCTTTAGACTGCTGGGCTATCCCACTGGCCCTGAATTCTTATTTTGTTAGGAAATCTGCAACTTGAGATCTAAGGATTCTTTTTGTACCAGAAATTGAACTCAGGACCTTGTGCTTGCCAGGCAGGCACTGTGCCACTGCTATATTCCCGGCCCAAGATTTAAGTTTTTTAACACATTTGTGATGGGGCTGCAGTCTGTCTCACTGTCAGGTGGCTTGAACCAGCGGAGCACATGCATGACTGTCCCATGCACAACTGTACCACTTCTGCCAACAGTGGTCCAAGCAGCCCAGTGGGATGGTCATGCACGGGCCACTGGACAACTGGGACAGCAGGAATCTTTAAATGCATTTTTTTTTTCAGTCAGCAAAGTATTTTATTTATTTATTTTTTAATTGAGAAATAAATATGAATGAGACAGTTTCACAGCTGATTACTAGGACAGTTTTGATAATCAATACACTGTACATTGTTATCTTCTTAGATAACAATGTCTGCTTCTTCCATAGTACAAGAAGCAGACAGGATATTCTGTCCAAACACTGTTAGTACACCTCTTCCTTATTGAATTTGGGGGATTGAACCGCGGTCCCTGTGTTTTGCTTAGCTTAGCTTGTTCTAAGTAGGTGCTCCAGACCACTGAGCCATCTCACCAGCCCCTGGATTTACTTTATATACCGCATTTTTATACTTTTCTGCTGGATGGTTAAGACCAAGATATAGCAAGACCTATATACCAAGAAATGTAACTTTTATATCTGATAAGGTCAGCCAAGTACTCTCAGGATTTATCCTGTAGCCCTCTACCGCCCTTTGTACATCCTTTTGTCAGTGCCTGACATGAGGATGAGTCACGGCCATTGCTTGATCAATTTGCTCTCTGTGAAATTAAATGCATTCTTAACCTTATTTCAAAGAAAGGGCCAAACATATTTTATTTGCTAAACTAGATCATCATACATCTCTTAAGTCAGGAAACAAGGTACTGGTTAGGACAGACATGTAGTTACATTCTCTTAATGAATAGAAGGATTTGTTCTAATAGTGTTTGTAAATAGGATATCATGTCTGTATCTTGTACAGCAAATAACCTCTAGGAAGAGAGTATGCAATGTGTTAATTATTGAACTGTCCTACCAATTTGATTTGAAACTGTCTTGTTGCTATTTGTTTCTCAATAAAATTATGGGAAGAGGAAAAAAAAGGAAACAAGGTACACTCTGCTTCCTCTCACCATATGATATCTTGAGATGCTGTGGGACTCTGACAACAAGAAAAAACTCACCAGATGTAGCCTTTTGACCTTGGAAAGAGCCATGAGCTAAAATAAAACTTTTCTTTATAATTTAAAAAAATAAACACCGGAAATGGTGGCATGTGCCATAATCCCAGAGTTCTGGGAGGCTGAAGGAGGAGGGTCACAAGTACAAGTCCATCACTTGGGAGGCTGAAGCAGAAGGATCAAAATGAACTTGAGGCCAGCCTACATTACATAGTAAGTTCAAGGCTAGCCTGAACTGAACTGCATAGTGAGACCCTGTCTCAAAGAGCAAACAAAAAATAAACCAACTAACCAGACAAACAAATAGATCAAGATAGTAGTGTAAAGGTCCTGGGTTTCAATTCCCAGTACCACAAAAATATAGATCGGTAGATACTAAAAAAGTAATGTGGGCTGGGGAGATAGCTTGGCGGGAGTCTGAGCCACGTAGCAAGACCCTGTACCAAATAAATAAATACATATATACATACATACATAATTGTAAAAATAAATAAATAGGGCCAGGTAGATAGCTTGGCAGTCTAAGCACCTGCCTGGCAA
>NW_004524652.1:7961432-7966424 GCF_000260255.1 Octodon degus
ACACACACACACACACACAAATAAATTAAAAAAAAATTTAAAAAAATAAATAAATAAAATAAAATAAAATTTTTTAAAATGTGTTTAGAAAATCTAGATAGCTCAAAAACAGTTGAAGCTAGCTAAAACTAGTTAGCTACACTAGTTTAGAACAACTAAAACCAGACAAAGAGAGGTGAATAAGAACATATCAATTTTAGCTGGTTTTACCTAGTTCAAGCAGGTCTAGCCAGCTACATTTTGGCTGTGCTAAATACAAGCCAACTTTAGTAGTCCCAGACACGCTATAAAAGACATACACTTGTCTAGTCATGTGTAACCAGCGGGGGCCAGAAGTTCAACTGAGATTCGATTTTATAAATAATGAACAGGGCAGAAAATTAGATACTTACTAAGTAGTTCTGCTTTTTTCACCACAGCCTTAATGTAGTCCGGCCTCTGGGTGAGGGCTTTATCTAACAGAGTTTTGGCTTTCTCTTGTGTGACTGGGTCTTCAAGACAAACAGTGGCTAGAAGAGTAAGAGTCTGTGCGTTGGCACCTAGAGTTTTGTAAACATTGTTCGCCATTACCATCGCTTCTCGGATACTGTTAGAGGCTAAGTAACACTCAATGAGACCTGAAAAAAATCAACACAGCAATTTAAGTCACAATACCACCCAATGCATGCCTCTACACTGAGAGTGTTCCCAGTGGCAAACCTTCAAGACAGCAGACCAAGGGCAGGCCAGGGAGGACACATGGTGACATTGGACTGGAGGCTGTGCTGGCTGCACAGTAGCAAGCACTCCTCCTCAGAGCACCTGCCCTGCAAATGCACCCCCCATCAAGAAGGAAATGGCAGCCTGTGGGCAGTCCATCTAAATGTTAAAGAACAAATGTGACATTAATCATTACTCTGCCACATGGCCAGATTACAGCAGCGAGATGACGGAAACCAAGGTTCCACTGCCTCTTGCGCCATTACTTCTGGCTGTGCCAGTCACCTGTAAGGTCAAGGAGTCCCAAAAGTAAACGTCTAACTCTACAAACTAAAGAAACTACCATTAAGCCATGTAGGAAGAAAAGTAGACGCTTCCATCCAAAATAACAAAGGCACTTGTTGAGGGTTTCCCTGCACAGGAAGGAAAGCATTTAAATCAGATGGACCCAACACACTGAGACTGGTAGGTCTGACCTCTCATTATTTCAACAGCAAAATGCCCTACAAGGTCACTTCAAAAAAAGTCAGTTTGGGGGCCAGGGAGATGGCTCACTGGAACAAGTGCTTGCCCGGCAAGCGTAAGGTCCTGAGTTTGATCCCTGGTACCACACACACAAAAAAAAAAGTTTGGAGCTGGGTGTTTAGCTCAATGGCACAGTGCCTGCCTGGCAAACGTTAGGTCCCAAGTTCAATTCCTGGTACCCAACCATCAACTCCCACAAAGTCAACCTAACTCTTCATGCCAAGAAGTTGAGAACTGAGGGGGAACTTTTTGGCACAGTACATTCATCAAAACAGAAAAACAGCTTAAACTCTAAACCCACACAATCCCTGGCAGATTTTCTCTGCATACTCCTCCATCCTCACAGCATTTATAACATTTGCACACGTTCTTCCACACACTTCAGTTACTTAACCAGAAATTACCTAACTCTTAGGGAGAACATGTGAGAGTCTAAGTACAGTTGTTTACAAGTATTTGTGTAGTTTTACTTCCCTGCTAAAGCCCCAGTGGAACTTTGGAAGGAAACTGAAAGAATACACTTCTCAGGTTAGGGTGCAGCCCAGGGGCAGAAGGCATGTTTAGCACACCAAAGCCTTGCTTCAGTCCCCACTATCAACACAAACACACACACACACATACACACCCTTTCTCTCTCTCTGTCACACAAACACACACACACACAACCCTTTCTCTCTCTCTCTCTCTGTCACACACACACACACACACACACACACTGCACTTCACAAATGAAGGGTATGCACCAGGGAGTGCTACTGGAGAGTGGTGAAGGGCATAACCAGTCATCTTGATCCAACCTCCACAGGACAACCACAGAGAAGGCAGCCCAGAAGGCCTCACTGGCCACCTGAGGAGCATTCTCTGCCCCAAATGCTTCAATAGCCCTAAGAAAAAGTTAAAAAAAAAAAAACCCCACCCCTCAACCAAGCACTGTGGCAGTGGAGCTGCCCACCAGCACTTGACTCTGGTGACAGGTATGTGGCAGAAAGGAGTGTGTAGAATCAGTGCTGCTGCGAGGCTAGGCAAGCTACAGTTTTAAGATCAAGAAGTTCACCTCACCCCACAAGCTTGGTTCCTTAGAGCTCTTTCCAGAATAAAGACAATCTTCTCTCCCTGTACAAACCCACAACAGGCCTAGTGCTTTGGCTATATAAGCAGATTTCTTCTTTCTTCCAGCATTCAAATTTTCTCAGATTTGAACTTATCTTCCTGTTAAGAGCAAATAACGCTTAGCTTCCTAGGTTTATTTTTAAATTCTTATAAAAATATGTTTTAGAGGAACTGCATCTTGTACAATCTATTTTAATGCCTGTGACTGAGTCACCAAATGTTGCTGAAGCTGGCATAGCTCCTTTGAACTCCTAGGGTCACTTCACATGAACTTGAAACATTACATAACTAAACAAGGCTGCACCCCAGTCATACCCCTGAGGTCACAAGGGACAGCCTGGTTCCCACAGTCCACAGTGCCTCTGGATGTGCAATTAACCTTTGATTAATTAGCTCTCATCCAAAAAGACAATTGTGAAAAAGAACAAAGACAAAACCAAGCAATCTAGCACAGTGCCTGACAGGTTCTCATTAATCACCTGCCCATAACTGAAGTGAAAAAAAAAAAAAAAAAAAAAAGTACCTATAGTACCTATCCCAACTATTCCCTCACCAAAGGGCTGGGGATATAGCTCAGTGACACAGCACCTGCCTGGCAAGTGTGAGATCGGGAGTTCAATTCCTAGTACCAAAAGTTACACAAAAGAAAAGAAGGGGCTGAGGAGATGGCTCTGTGGAATAAGTGCTTCCTCGGCAAGCGCAAGGGCCTGAGTTCAATCCCCGGTTCCGCAAAAAAAAAAAAGAAAAAAGAGAAGGGCTGTGTCCACAGTTCTGCACCGGGGCCGCCCTGGGTGTGCTGAGCCAGCCACAAAGTCCGCAGACCTATAATCCCAGCACTAAGGAGGTTGAAAACAGGAGGATCACTGAGTCTGAGCTGCCACAGTGAAACCCTGTAACAAATACATTAAAAAAAAAAAAAGAAGAAAAGAAAAGTATGCCAGGTATAGTGGCACATCACCATAACCCCAGCAGTTGGGAAGCTGAGGCAAAAAGGTCACTCAAAGTTCAAGGCCATCCTGGGCTAAACAGTGTACTCAAGGCCAACCTAGACAACATAGCAAGAACCAGTTTCAAACAAAAAACAAACTGGAAGAAAAATAGATCCTAAAAACAACAGGGTGAAAATTCTAATGCAAGCCCTAACTAAATATAAAATACCTAATGCAGTAATTCCCAAACATCTGCACAATGGCACTAACCGGGATCTTCAAAAACCAGCAGTGCTCCCTACGCTTCATCTCTGCCCAGTTACCTGGTAGCTTGCTGGTTGCAAAGCTTCCCCAGGCGATTCTAGCATGAAACTTTCCTCCTGAGTCCAGTGGTCTGGCCTACAGAGTCACACTACTCACTTACCTTCATAACAATCTAAGCGACAAGGTGCAAGTCTTATGGCCTCTCGGAAATGGATTATTGCTTCTTGGACTCTGCCCATATTCCTAAGCGCTGCTCCTTTAAGTAGCAAGGCTTGAACGCTGTTACTATTCAGCTGAATGGCCTTGGCTCCTAAGTAGAGAGCCCGAGAGTAGCGTTTGCTGTAGAAACTATGACACCTGGGAGGGGGAGGGGAATATCAGAAGTTATTTGACAGGACTATGAAGAAACTTCATCCACAAATCAAAAGTCCTACACACAATTCTTATTACAAACCACACTCATGGCTGTAACCCAATAGTGAAAAAACAAACCAAAAGGTCCACTAGGACCAGCTGAAGAGCTCAGTGAATTGGGGCTGGGGCTTCGATCCCCAGGCCTGCCATGCTGGCCCCACCCTGGGACACGCTGAGATAGCAATTGAGACTGGGTGTGGTGGCACACACCTGTAATCCCAGCTGTAGGGAGGCTGCAACCTGGCAGTTCACTATGAGTCTGATCTAGTAGTGAGATCCTAAATACCCTGTAGATGCTTCCCTTAAAAAAAAAAAAAAAAAAAAAGAAAAAGAAGAAAAAAAATCCACTAAATATTTACCTTGGGTTTTTTTTTGTTGTTGTTATTCATTCAGTCAGTCATTTATTTGATACAGGGTCTCGCTATGCAGTTCAGCCTTGTAGTGATCCTAAAGACATGCTCCATCCACCATGTCCGGTTTTAGGACCAGCACAGCATGTAGTACTGGGGGATCAAACTCAGGACCTTGTGCTTGCCAGACAGGTGCTATCTCCCCAGCCCTCATTGGTTTTTTTTGAGACAGAGTTTTGCTATGTAGTACAGGCTGGCCTCAAACTCACAGCAATCCTCCTGCCTCAGCCTCCCGAGTGCTGGGATTACAGGCATGCACTACCATGCCTGACTAGGTCTACTTTCATTTTGTGGCCCTGGGGATCAAACCCATGGCCCTACACAAGCTAGGTGAGCCTGTATTATTGAGCTATGTCCACCTCAGAAGCTAATAAAGGAGCACCTCTAGCCCTGTCCCTGGGCTTTCACTATCTCGATTTAGTATCACCCCTGGAAGCAGGGGTTAGTGACCCTTCTCTAAATAAGAAATACTCAGAGAGGCATGTGTGCATCCAAAGTCCCTGAGCATGATGTGATCCAGGTATGATTACCTGTACTTTTAACCAATACGCTTTATTTTTTTTAACATTTATTTGGGGGGGGGGCAGCTCAGCCCACCAGGGGGCGGGGCTGGCTGGCATGTGGTGCTGGGGGATTGAACC
>NW_004524652.1:7966883-7969764 GCF_000260255.1 Octodon degus
AAATAAATAAATCTAATGAGAACTGGAGACAAAAGCAACCACACACATACCCAGAGACCACCCAAGGCTCTGCATGCTGATCAGAAATATTGAAAAGGCGGCAGCCAAGGTTCTCCACATCCTCCAGCCGCCCTTCGCGTGCCAGGAGGTAGCCGTACACATCCATCCCTAAAAGGAAGGAGATGATGAGAGGAGACTCTTTCATTAAAGCAGCAGGGTTTTTAACAAAGAGGCAAGAATCACCAAGCAGAGCCCAAGCTGAGGTCCTGAGTGCTGAGGGTTCCAGCCCTTCCCATTATCATCACTCCTCCCACCAGTGTTTTTACTTTCCAACAAAATAACAATTAAAAGGCAAAGCCTGACAGGTGTGGTAGTGCACACCTGTAATTCCAGCACTCTGGAGGCTGAGGCAGGAAGATCCTTGCAAGTTCAAGACCAGCCTGGGCTACAAAGTGAGCTCAAGCCCTGAACTGCAGAGCAGGAACCTCTTTCAAAACAAGACAAAATGCACTGAAGATAGCAATGTGTAATAGAAGGGTCACACTTGGAAAGCCTGTCATTCTGGTCTTCTAAATATGTGCTCCTTGTCATGACATGTCAATTATAACCATAATGTCTCACAAGTAGAATATTTAAAAATGGGTAATAAATGAAAAAAAGACAAAAAGAGAAATGTCACAGGACTGTCCTGCTACAATGCTGTATATGGTTAGATTTCTAAATTTCTGTGTAAAAATATGTAATTGTTTATTCATATTCTTTAAATATTTTTCATTTTTTAAATTTTTATCTCCATATTCTGTAGGGACTTAATGTTTAACATATCAATACTTGATGGAAAATACCTGTTCCATGTTATGCCTCAGATGTTTTATATTCAGACAGATAGTGAAGTTACACCCAACTGTGTATGTTGTAGGGTAATAATAAGCTTCTCTTCTGGAGGGTTAACAACCTAAGTTTGCAGACCAAAAATTAGAGAAATAGAAGGGCTGCAAGGACAGCCAACATTTTGGCCCTAGCCTTTCAAGGTCAGTGAAGATTCAGGACATAGGAGAACCTGTACTGTAACATCATGTAACTCAACTGTGTCCAAATTTTTGGATCAAAGAGATTATGGGGCCACAGAGCAACGTGATCGATGATGTGGAGTGTGCCTAAGGAGAGTCACCTGGAGAGAAAACATTCTCTCAGGCTTTCACAGACAGCAAATTGCTCAAGCAATGGCTGTGACTCATCCACATAGCTGACACTGACAAAGGATCTGCAACCTGTGGTACAGGGTTACAGGATAAATCCTGAGGGTACCTGACTGACCTTATCAGATACAAAAGTTACATTTCTTGTTTTTTTTTTTTTAAAGTTTTTTTATTATTTATTTATGTGGGGGGGCAACTCAGCCCACCAGGGGCGGAGCTGGCTGGCATGTGGTGCTGGGGGATTGAACCGCGGTCCCTGTGCTCTGCCAAGCTTGTTCCAAGTAGGTGCTTTAGACCACTGAGCCATCTCACCAGCCCCAACATTTCTTGTTATATAGGTCTTGCTTTATCTTGGTCTTAACCATCCAGCAGAAAAGCATAAAAACGAGGTATATAAAGTAAAGTCATATTAATATGCTGAGCTGTGAAAGGCTCAAGTCAACAACTTCTGCAGATAACCCACTACTACTGTGGACTGCTGGACTGTATTGGATTGTTTTGTTGAATTCAATCACCTACAGTATTTAGATGCCAATGGAATACCCATTTCTGACAGGACTAAACAAAAACATGGGATACAAAGGAAGGATCATTTTGTATCTGTATATGCAGAATAGTTAGGATAGATATACAGCTTTCACCTAATTCAATAAGAAAGATTTGTACTAACAGTGTTTGGACAGGATATCCTGTCTGCATCTTGTACTATGGATAACCACTAAGAAGATAACAATGTACAATGTATTAATTATTGAAACTGTCTTATTAATCAGTTTTGAAACTGAAAGTAAAATAAAAAATCTGTTATCTGAATAAATTATTTCACCAGCAGTAAAAAAAAACAAAAAACAAAAAACAAAAAAACACCACCCTGCTAATGTCCCACCTGTCTCCAAGCCCCTTTCTTAGGGCTCTATAGAACCCTAAGCTTGTATCACCCCTCTCCCCATCATCCTTCTCCATTCCTGCCCTTTTTGACTCCCAGGAAAACTCTCAAGCCAGGATTACAGCAACATTCCTGCTGCCCCTAGGATTTGGACTGAGCTTTCAACTCCAAGCTGCCAGTGCCACCAGAGTAGCACTTCTTTAAATTTTTGGTTGTGTGAGCCAGAGTCTCGCTATGGCGCCCAGGATGGCCTCAGACTAACACTTAAGAACACTACTTTCCTCATGCGCATGGGCAGCACAAAGAAGAGGACTAAGCACTGGGCAGGAGGGAGACCTTTGGCGAACAAATCCATCAACCTGTATCTGTTCTCATCCACATGCCTGTGAAGGTCCCTTTCTTATTCAGTCTTTCTAGAGCCTACAAAACTAATTGTCACAAGGCTTTTCTTCTGGTCTTTTTTGGGCCTGTACTAACAGATGTCAGCTTCTCTGCTCTTAGTTCCGAATCCTCCTGACTATTCACACTCCACACATGGCCAGTCACCCACCAGCCAGCCTGTAAAGCCCCTGTCTTTGCTGCATCAGTACAATCTTCTGACTGCAAATCAGTAGCCATTTGCTTCTAATTACTGCCCTTAATTACCTTATCCCCCACCCCCTCTTTAAGATAAGGTCTCACTACATAGTTCAGGCTGTTCTTAAACTAAGAAGCCCAGACTGGCCTCAAACTTGGGCCAGTTTCCCAGGTGCTGAGATTATAGGCATCTGGTACATGCCAGCCACCTTATCCACCC
>NW_004524652.1:7969864-7971210 GCF_000260255.1 Octodon degus
CCCCCCCCCCCCCCCCGTAGCGGGGATTAAACTCAGGACCCTGTGCTTGCTAGGCAAGCGCTTATTCTACTGAGCTATCTCCCCGGCCCCAATCTATCTTTTTGTTTGTTTTTCAAGATAAGGTCTCAGTGCATAGCCTAGGCTAACCTTGAATCCATGGCAGTCCCCCTGCCGCAGCTTCCCAAGTGGCCTTATCCCTTTCTTAATAGGTGTTTCCTTATTGTTCTTATTTATACTATGGACATGTAAAACTCCCTAAAAGGACATTATGGTTCAGGGGTTGTGGGCCAGGGAGATAGCTCTGTGGCATAAGCGCCTGCCTAGTTCTGGCAGGCTGTCATCCAAATCCTTCATCTGGCACATCATAAATTTGTAATTCATAAGGAGGGAGATATGATTCCCCCTCAAAAGAAAAAAAGCCAAATAATGGTGTGCAAGGAGATGATACTTGAATTCAAGCAAAAATACCCACTCAAATTGAAATTATCAAAGTGTTAAAACATGTGTTGGGACCTAAAAAAGTAAGACTACATACTATACTAAAAACAGTGTGCTATACTGAAGAACGGCGTCAGTCCACACCGCATCACCTGCCTGTCTTCTCTGACCCCCCTTTGCCCTGCCCCAGGAATGACTTACCTTTTATGAGGTAGGGGTCCAGCATCTGAGCCTGCTCAAACTTGAGGACAGAGTTCTTACTGTCTCCAGCTCTGAAGTACAGATCTGCTAAGCTTCCCAGCAAGTCCACGTTATCTCGCAATAAGGACTTTTTCTCTAGTGAACTTAAGACATTAAACAATATACCTTAAAAATCTATTAGAAATACTTGGTTTTGGTTTTTTTTTTTAATGGTTGTTGAATCTGGAAGACTAATATAGATGCCATTTTCTGTATTTTTTTCTCTTTTTTTGTCTTTTTGGAGACAGTCTCGCTATGCAGTTCAGGCTGGACTTGAGCTCACTTTGTAGTCCAGACTGGTCTCAAATTTGCAAGATCCTCCTGCCTCAACCTCCTGAGTGCTGGAGTTACATGTGTATGCCACCACATCCGGCTCTGTGTTTTTTACATTAATTTTTTTTTTTTTTGAGATAGGGTCTCCCTGCATCTGACTTTGAACTCACTATGTAGTACAGGCTGGCCTCAACCTCGTGATCCTCCTGCTTCTGCCTCCTGAGTGCTACGATTACAGGCATTTTAGCCATCATATCTGACTAAAAAAAAAGTTTAAAAGAAATGCTGTAGGGCCAGCCAAATAGCTCATCAGATTAAAGTGTCTGCTTAGGCAGAGGCACTGGTGTGCCCGTCAGTGCTGGCCCTGCCCCTTGGGGCACTGAGACTGCGCGTGG
>NW_004524652.1:7971645-7979582 GCF_000260255.1 Octodon degus
GCGGTTCAATCCCCCAGCACCACATGCCAGCCAGCCCCGCCCCCTGGTGGGCTGAGCTGGCCACACACACACAAAATAAACAAACAAACAAACAAACAAATAAATAAAATTAAAAAAACAACCCCCCCATCTCTTGTCCTAGGACTGATTGATTGATTGATTGATTGATTTTTTTGTGGAACCAGGGATTGAACTCAGGCCTTTGCATTTGCCAGGGAAGTGCTTATTCCACTGAGCCATCTCCCCGTCCCCTAGGACTCTTATCTGAAGAAAAAGAAAGGTCAGGTGCTACAGTAAACTAGGTTTGTGAGAAGACCAAAAGGTTTCTTCCAGGCTTGAGCATACTATACACCACCTTTTTTTTTTTTGTCTTTTTGAGACAAGGCCCACAATGCAGTTCAGGCTTTCCTTGAACTCACTCTCATTTTGTTGCCCAGGTGGGCCTTGAACTCCCAGCAATCTTCCTGCCCTAGCCTCCTGAGTGCTGCGATTAAAGGGGTATACTACTACGCCTATCTTTTTTTTGGTAGCACTGGGGGGTGGACCCAAAATTTCACAATGAACTACATCCCTAACCCTTTAGTTACAAAAACAAAACAAAACACCTGAGTATCACTAAGTTGCTAAGTTCTTTTTTTTTTTTTTTTGCAGTTGACTCAGCCCACCCTGGGAGTGGGGCTGGTGTGACATGTGGTGCCAGGGATGGAACCCCAGTCCCTGCGCGCCTGCCTAAGCTTGCCTAAGCAGACGCTTTAGACTGCTAAGCTACCTTGCTGACCCAAGTTGCTAAGTTCTTTCTGACTACTGGGCTACTTTTTTTTGGTTTTGTTTTTAAGACAGGGTCTTACTACATAGTGCAGGCTGGGCTTGAACTCATGGTGATCTTCCTGCTTTAGCCTCCTGACCACTGGGATTACAGGAGTCCACCATCATGCCAGGCTAAGTTACTCTTGTACAGAGATGATTTCTGTATGTTCAGAAATGAGTTCAGTCTAGCTTTACATTTTTACGGGTTCCCAACAAAGAAAATTATGGTCTCAACCATTCAAGACATTAAGAGAGTAACACAACCCAGCTGGGCCTCATGGTGCAGGCCTGTAATCCCAGCACTGAGAGGTGGAGGATCATTTTGAATTTGAGCCAAGCCTGGGCTGAATAGTGAGACCCTGTCTCAAAAAGACAATAACAAAACCCACAAGCCAACACTGAGAAAGACCTGAGTTTTCTGTGCTAATGTAAGCACAGGAGACCTCCAGGAGGAGCCTCCAGAGTACTGAACTAAAACAGTGGCTCTCACCAGATGGTGTTGATGGCCCTTGAGTTGTCACCAGTGTGCACGAAAGCATACGCCTTGATCCACACAGAGAGCCAGTCCAAGTTAGGCACTGTCTGGATAACATTCATTGTCATCGACGCCACTTCTGCACCTTTTACAGAAAGGGACAGCAAACCTAACCCAGCAGAAAAGGGAAAGAAGGTAAGGAACACCATCCCTCTTCCATAGTGCAAGAAACAAGCTAAACTTTCGCAGGATACAAGACAATTCCTTCCCTAATATGATCAACAACATGCACACGACAGAAAAACTGTAATTTAATTATTATTTTTCATGGTGGGATGTAACCCAGGGCCTCCAACATGATAAGCATATAATCACTATGAGCTATACCCTCAGCCCAAAAAGATTATTTAACATTTCTTGATTCAGTACATGCCAGTGCAACAACACGTGCACACCACACCCATGCTCACAGCGACATAGCCTTTCACACAGCAGAGCCCTCCTGTGCCTTAAGGCAGGATAAACTTGGGACATTTCTGGCTAAGTGGATGCACCCTGAGAATATACTCGAAGTGAAGTATATCAGACATGTAAATACTGGACTGCTTCTCTGGTGTGAGTAACTTAAAGTATAAATAAGGACCAAAATGTATAGATTTTTTTTTTTCCAGAATCCAGGATTGAACTCAGGCCCTTGCGCTTGCCAGGCAAGCACTTGTTCTACTAAGCTATCTCTCCCTAGCAGGACCAAAATGTATAACAGGTATTGTGAAACAGGAAGAAAATGTTCAAATGAGAAAGGAAACTAGGAAGGGACAAAAGGAAAAAAAAAAAAAAAAAAAAAAAGACTGGGGAGATAGTTCAGTGGCTTAAGCGCCTGCATAGCAAAGAAAAAAAGAAAAATAATAAAAGGAGAAAAACTGGAAAAAAGCTTTTGTAGGGCTGGGGATATAGCTCCATGGCGTACACACCTGCTTAGGCAAGCGCAAGGACCCAAGTTCAATCTCTACTACCACATGCCATGTGGGCCCTGGAACCTGGGGCATGGGCACACTGTGCCAGCCCCCAAACTGGGTGTGGACACCTATACCTGTAATCTCAGCACTGGGAAGGCTGAGACAGGAGGATCACTACGAGTCTGAACTGCATAACAAGACTTGTATCGAATTTAAAAAAAGAAAAGCTTTTGTAAATGAGGGAAGAGGGGTTTAAGGGATGGGGGAAAGGAAGAATCAAGTTATATCACGTATAGGTACCTATTCCCTATGATGAATGTTATTATTATGTATCTCTAAAATGTACCAATAAACATAATTAAAAATAAACAAATAAAAATATATGATAATGCAGGGAATGTCTTTTTCTTGTTTTTGACAGTACTGGGGATCAAACACAGGAGTGCTTTACCACTGAACTACATCTGCAGCCTATTCATTTATGGATTTTTTTGAGAAAGGATTTGTAGCTCAGGCTGCTTTTGAAATCTCAGTGATCCTCCTGCCTCAACCTCCTGAGTGCTGGGATTATAGATATGTGTCACCATGCCTGACTATTCCTTCTTCTGAAACAGAGTCTCACTAAATTGTCCAGGCAGCTTGCAATCCTCCTGCCTCACACTCCCTCAGTGCTGAGATTACTGGTATACATCACCATGCCTGGCTTGCAGGGAACTTTTGTAAACAATCTATCCTAATATATACCCATGAACTGAGAACTACTATCACTGATGGGGAAATGGCAGAAAATTATCTATACCTAGAATGGCATCCAGGGCTAGTGGACACTGCCTCAATACTTCCTTGTAGCTAGTGACAGATGGACGCTCCTGACCAGCTTTCTTATACAGGTTTGCCAGCATCATGTTTATCTGTATAAGCAAAAAAGAAAGAACAGTAAAGTATAAGTGCATTTACAAAGAAGGAGTCTCACCATGAAAAAGTCCTGGTTTTTATTACCAGCTACTACTGTACTTTTTACTGGAAAATCTACCAACAGACCTATACAAACACACACACAAGAAGGAGAAGGAGAAGAGGAAGGAAAAGAGGAAGAAGAAAAAGGAAGAAAAAGAGGAAGAACAAAAACAAGAAGAACAAGAAGACAATGAGGAGAAGGAAGAGGAGGAGGAGGAGGAGGAGGAGGAAGAAGAAAGCAAAGAAGAAATTACTGGGCTGGTGAGATGGCTCAGTGGTCTAAAGCACCTACTTAGAACAAGCTTAACAAAGCAAAGGGACCATGGTTCAATCCCCCAGCACCACATGCCAGCCAGCCCGCCCCCTGGTGGGCTGAGCTGGCCACACACACACACACACACACACACACAAATAAAATTAAAAAAAAAGAAATTACTTACTACCCTTGCTTTTGACTCTAAAAAGAAAGTCACATCACCCTACTGCCTACTTAACCAAAAGATACACTCATGTAAGAAATGTTCCAAAATACTAGCTAACTTCATTCTTTCTTGATCTTAAGAAGATAAACTATTCTAGAAGTACTCAATTTTACATATTTTAAATTCAATTAATATAAAGGCATAAGAAAGGGAGGAATCCTTGACACTACCATTTAAGGATAAAACTGATTCTCCCCCAAAAAGTACCGATATACACAAGAGTAAAATACTTGGCTCTGACAATCAGAGGTATGGCTGGACTCTGGTCTAATACCTAAAGCTTTGACTGAGATGCACTGTCTAACTCACCAAGGTATACTGCAGAAATCAAACTCAAACTGACCTCCAGAGGAATAATGATCCAGAGATTAGCCATACTATTTAATCCAGTGAGGGAAGATAGCTACATTTTAGCAGAATTTAAACAAGTAACTTAGTATAGCAGTCTTTTTTTTTTTATTTTATTTTTATTTTTTTAATTTATTTATGTGTGTGTGTGTGTGTGTGTGTGTGTGGCCAGCTCAGCCCACCAGGGGGCGGTGCTGGCTGGCATGTGGTGCTGGGGGATCCAACTGCGGTCTCTATGCTTTGCTAAGCTTGTTCTAAGTAGGTGCTTTAGACCACTGAGCCATCTCACAGCCCCAGTATAGCAGTCTTGACACAATTCTTAACTATATAACAGGAAATTTTCAAGAAAACCTCTAAGTACCATAAAATACAGACATTATAGGGGAAGAATAAATGATCTTAATAGTACAAAAAAAAAAAAAAAGCACAATGTTCCAACTTAAAAGATTTTGCTGGATGTGGTGGCACACACCTACAATCCCAGCATTTGGAGGCTGAGGCTGGAAGATCACTGCAAATTCAAAATCAGCCTGGAGGTCTGGGGATACAGCTCAGCAGCACAAGCGCCTGCCTGGCAAGCACAAGGTCCTGAGTTCAATTCCCAGTACCAAAAAACAAAACAAAACAAAAAAACCAGCTTGGGCTACATACAAGGCCAGTTTGAGCAACTCAGTGAGACCTTGTCTCAAAAATAAACAAATGAGTAAATTTTTAAAATAAATAGGTCTGAAAGATAACAATGATTGGGAAATCATTAACCTAATGGAGAATAGTCAACACAAGGGCACAAAAGAAAAATCGATACAGTGGTGCCTTAGTTTACAAACTTAATTTGTTATATGACATTGGAAAAGATGGCCAGATTGCATTTGTGTAGTAAAGCTGGCTGCAGTCATGTCTGTCACCTGATACAAAAACAAAATTTTTGCCGGGGAGATGGCTCAGTGTGAATAAGTGCTTCCCTGGCAAGCATAAGGACCTGAGTTCAATCCCTGGTTAAAAAAAAAAAAAAATTTGCCAAATACTTCTGTTTGTGAACCACACTGTAAACAAAAGCATCCATATAAACTGAGGTACAATCACACTATATCTTCAGTTATCTGTGGCTTGGCATGTCAGATATTTTCTCAAGAATAGATATTTGAAAATTATTAGGCTATGCCATATGCACATACTAACTCCCCAAAACAAACATCACTTTTCTGTATTACAAACAAAATACTAAAAAAAATGTGTGAAGTCAGGGGAGATACCCCACACCTGCAATCCCAGTGGCCTGGGAGGCTAAGGCTTGAGGTCTGCACAGCTTAGACTCATCTCGAATTTTAAAAAAGCTCAGAATGTAACTCAATGGTATATTACTTGCCTAACGTACAAGGTCTTGGGTTCCCATGCTCAGTACTGCAAAAAGAAAAACAACCAAAATAGAAAGAAAAAAATGGCTCTGAAGGGCCAGGTATGTAGCTCAGTGGAACATGGCCTGCCTGGCAAGTGCAAGGCCTGGAGCTCAATTCAAAATACCAAAAAAGAAAAAAAAAAAAAAGGCTCTGAAAAACAATTATAGACCTACATTATACAAAAGTTTAGTATAATATTAATCCACACTAATTCAAGTGATAAAGTACTAGAAAAAGAAAAAAAATAATAAAATACTAGAGATAAAACCTTTTTTATGTGGCTTCAGATATTCCTTTTTAGCTCCCCCATCTTTTTTTTTTTTCTGTTTTCTTTCTTTCTTTTTTTTTTTTTGAGACAAGGTCTTACTGTATAGTTCAAGCCAACCTTGAATTCACTATGTAGCCCAGACTGGTCTCCAATTTGTTGTGATCTTTCTGCCTCAGCCTCTCAAGTGCTGAGATTACAGGGTATCAACATTCCAAAAGAATAAAAAGTTAAATTTAAGATCATTCTTTGGCTGCTTGTTATTAACAAAGTGACGAAATCTAAACAACCTATAATCCCAGCCCTCAGGAGGTTGAGGCAGAATTGCCATGAGTTTGAGGCCAACCTGAAATACATAGTAAGCTCATAGCCATCCTGAATTGAATAGTGAGACCCTGCCTCCAAAAAGAAAAAAATCCTCAACAAATATCAAATTTCCTTTAAGCTATTTGACTGTTACTCTGAAAGAATGAGTTTCAAGTACTACCTAATGAAAAAGTTAATTCTTCTTATAATTGATCTTAGAGAATTATAGTCACACTGTATGTACCAATATGAAGAGAAGCAGTCATTATTTTCTAAAAACTAAACAAGAAATTGTGTATTAGTATGTTTACTTTTTTTGAATGTTTATTTTATTTTTGTTATTTTCTAAATCTTTTATTTATTTGGTACAGGTTCTCACTGTAGCAGCTCAAACTTGTAGTGATCCTCTTTCTCAACCTCCCTGGTGCTGGAATTATAGGCGTGAGCCACCGCATCTGGTTTTAGTGGCTGGCTCGGTGCAGGGCTGGCACGGCATGCAGTACTGGGGATCGAACCCAGATCCCTGCACTTGCCAGGCAGACACTTAAGACTGCTGAGCTAGCTCCTCATCCCTGGAATGTTTATTTTTAAAAAACTGAAGATTTACCAAGATATAATAGTCTAACACTGGAACTTTCCTTTAAAATGTTAGGAAATGTGTGGTGGTGTTTACCATACATCAACAGATGTTCAAGTAGACGTATTTTGACTCACTTCCTTGTCCTTTACCCAGACTGAGAAGCCAGTTAACTCCCTAGCAGACAAGAAAGAAAACCATAAATATTATAGGTTTATCTTTGAGACACACACATTTGCTTGTTCCAGGCTATAAGAGCCCTAATTCAAGGAAGATATGTACTAACAACCACTCTTCCAGTCCCTGTAAGAATGACAGCTGTAAGCATGAAGCACTGGATGCCACAAAACCAAGTTTCTCTGTATTCCTCATTGTCTAAAAATATGTCCCACCCTAAATAAATAAATGTCCCCAAATACCTGCAATTCATTATGAAGGAAATTATAGCACATTTCTAACAAAACACCTAACAGTATCATTTAATGTTTATAATAAAGATGGCTTCTTCATGAGCCAGACATCACGGCGCACATCTGCATCCCAGGGGAATTAGAGCCCAACACAGACAACTGAGTAAGACCCTATCTCAAAATAAAAAGAACACATAAAAAGAGGTAGGGATAAAGCACAGTGGTAGAGCATTGCCTAGTGTGTACAAGCCCCTGAATTTAACTTTCGCTACTCCAAGAGGCTTCTTCTAAAAGAAAGATACATTAAGTATAGTACCACACATTCCTCATACATGCAAAAAATTATTCTTAGGGGCCAGGGAGATGGCTCAGTGGAATAAGCACTTTCCTGGCAAGCACAAGGGCCTGAGTTCAATCCCCAGTTCCCCAAAAAATAAAAAAGAAAAAATTATTCTTAGGGTAAACACCATTTAAAATCTAGCATCCAGGCTGCTTCGTGCAGCCAGGGAAGACCAGGGCCTGGGCAGCTCCCTTCCCCTGGGCCATCGTGAAGCCAGCCGCTGGTGTGTCTGGCTGCCAGGTATTGGGAGAAACCAGTGTCTTTTTACACAGATTATTTGTTATTATTACAGCTCTTCTCCCTACTTTAATTTGTTCAGTAATTTCCTTTGCATGGACATGGACTCTGGGATTTTTGTCTTATAATTTGAGACTGTAAACATTTTAAAAGTAAAAAAAAATAAAAAATAAAAAATAAAATCTAGCATCCAGCTAGGTACACAGGGTAACTCATGCATGTAATCTCAGTACTGAGGGATGCTGAGACAGAATTTCAAGTTTGAGTCCTGCATAGGCAACTTTGAGTCTGTGTCTCAAAATGAACAACAAGGGGGCAGGGGATATGGCTCAGTGGAATAAGTGCTTCCCTGGCAAGCTCAAGGGTCTGAGTTCAAACCC
>NW_004524652.1:7979867-7986189 GCF_000260255.1 Octodon degus
AAAAAAAAAAAAAGAACAACAAAACAAAAACAAAAAGGTCTGGCAAGTTTAATACAGGGCTGGCCAAATAGCCTAGCAGATTAAAGCTCCTGCAAGCAGGGGTAGGGGCTGGGGGTGCCATCCCCATCCCAGGAGTATGCTGAGATGGCAATTGAGACTGGGTGTGGTGGCGTGTGCCTGTAATCCCAGCTCTTGGGAGGCTGTAAATAGGTGGATCACTATGAGTCCAATCTAGTAATGAGACCCTGAACACCCTGTAGACCCTTCCCTAAAAAAAAAAAAATTTAATATAAGACAGGTTAGCCAGGGGGGATACCTCAGGAGAGTAAGGGCTTGCCTGGTAAGTGCAAGGGCCTGAGTTCAATCCCCGGTTCCACCAAAAAAACCCAAACAAACCAACTTCTCTTAAGACAGGTTAGTCCATGATATATTTCCAAGTATTTTTAAATAAAAGACATCATCATAAACTATACATAGGACACATCTTAGTTAAAACTAAGAAAATAAGGCTGGGGCTATAGTGCAATGGTACACCATAAATGTGTTTGAGGGCCTGTGGTCCACCTTCAATGTACGTGCACACATGCACACATACACACATGTACCTCAATTCTCTTTCTTCCTTTTTTTTTCTTTTTGCAGAACCAGGGACTGAACTCAGGCCCTTGTGCTTACCAGGCAGTCACTTATTCTACTGAGCTATCTCCCCGGCCCCTCAACTCTCAAAATAGTAAAGAATTCCTTAATGAGGAAGTGCTTAAATATGTTCTCATCAAGTTTGGTTACCTTTATTTTTTATTTATTTTTGTCTTTTTGAGACAGGGTCTCACTATGCAGTTCAAGCTACCTTTGAGCTCACTTTGTAGCCCAAGCTGGCCTTGAACTTGGAATGATCCTGCTGCCTCCTGATTGCTGGGATTCAGGCATGCACCACCATGCCTGGCCTTGGTTACCGTTAAAATTTATCAACATTTAGATGAAGTATTAACTAAAACACACAAGCTTTCTATTGGTTAGATCCCTCATGTTTTGATGTATTTGTTTGGTTGTTTTTTTTTTGTATTTTTAGGGAAGGGTCTACAAGGTGTTCAGGCTCTCACTACCAGATCGGACACATAGTAATCCACCTGTTTACAGACTCCCAATAGCTGGGATTACAGGCCTGCACCACCATGCCCAGTCTCAACTGCTGTCTCAGCATGCCCTGGGGGCAGGGCTGGCACAGAAGGCCTGGAGATAGAACTTCTGGCCCCTGCACCTGCTTGCAGGCGCTTTAATCCACTTAGCTATTTGGCCAGCCTAGATTTCTCATGTTTTAAGGGTGAAGAATATACACAGTCAAAAAAAGAAAAAAAGAATATACACAGTCATCTTACCAACAAAATTCCCCACTGTTAAATATAAGCTATACACAACTGTTTTTCAAAAAATGAGAAGGACAAGTGACATGAGAGTGAATGCCAGAATATTAAATACTAATATAGGGTTGGGAGATAGCTCAGCGGCTTAAGTGCCTGCCTGGCAAGTGTAAGGTCCTGAGTTTGATCCCCAGTACTCCCCAAAAATAAAAAATAGTAATACTAATACACATTCAACCTTAGTAACAAGGATACAAACTGAACTTAACACAGAAAAATTTGAGGGCCGGGGAGATGGCTCAGTGGAATAAGTGCTTCCCTGGCAAGCGCAAGGGCCTGAGTTCAATCCCCGGTTCCACACATACACACACACAAAAGAAAGAAAAATTTGAAGCTAGGCATGGTGGCACATGCCTGTAATCCCAAACTTGGGGGGATAAAACAGGGGGATTGCTGTGAATTTGAGACCAGCTGGGGCTACAAAGTGAGCTCAAAGCCAATGTGAACTGCACAGCAAACACAAAGAGGTCTTGTAGTCGATTTTGAAACTGAAGGAATAAAATCATTCCCATTATCAAATTGGTATTGCTCTGGAAGACAAAAAGCAAGGCCCTAAAACAGTTGTTTTTGCCACTTGGAAGTTTTTTGTTTCATTTTTGTAGTACTGAGTATTGAAGCTGGGGCCTTCATACTGAACTACATCCCCAACCTTTTTAAAAAATTTATTTTGAGACAGGATCCTGCTAAGACATTACACTGTCCAGACTGTCTGCAAGTTACAATCTCTCTGCCTCAGCTTCTGAGTGCTGGGATTACCAGCAGGTGCCAACACATCTGACTGCTGAAGCGTTCTGCAAATCACTATGCCGTATAGCAAGAAATAAAAAAGACTATGCACTTGTAGTATTGTCCAGCTGTCATTTGCATCTTAAAGGACTCGTAAGGATTGAGTTGTGTGCGGCGGCGGCACAAGCCTGTAATCCCAGCACTCAAAAGACTGAAGCAGGCAGGAGGGTCACTAGAATTCTGAAGACAGCATGAACTGCATAGTGAAACCCTGTCTCAAAAAGACCTAAAAACAAAACAAAAAGAATGTCATTCATCCCTCTTGCAACCCTTACTCCACTAACAGAGGAAGAAAGTGAAAGCTAAAGTCACTAGTAAAAGGCTAGGCTGGACCTTTCTTTTTTTTTTCGGAACCGAGGATTGAACGCAGGTCCTTGTGCTTGCCAGGCAAGCGCTTATTCTACTGAGCCATCTCCCCGGCCCCTAGGCTGGACCTCCTAATACAGAGAGAAAACATTGAGGAAGCAGGCTCAGGAGGAGAAAAATGTGTAACAATCTGTGGATTCCACTTACTTTGGGAGTTCTCTGTCTCGAGGGGATCCCATCAAGTATAGCAATGGCATCTTTATCTTGTTTTAACATTGTATAACATTCAGCCATTTTGTATTTCACTTCTATTTCTGATGGAAGACACTAAAAGACAAGGAACACATCTATTCAAAATGTGTGCCATTCATTCGTATCCCTTCATTATAAACACGGTTATATGAGCCAGGAATATAATCAAGAGAACTAAAAACAGATACCTAGAAAAAATTTTGTATACAAATGTCCAAGCAGCATTTTTCATGGGCAAAAAGTAGAAATAATGAATGTCCTTTAACCAATAAATAGGTAAACAAAATGTGGCACTTTCATACAATAGAATATCTGACAGTAACAAGAAATAAAGAACCAGTCCAGGGCTGGGCTTGGTGGCACACTTTGTAATCCCAGCACTCTGGGGCTCAAGCAGGAGGCTTATAAGTTCCAGGCCAGCCTGAGCTACATAGCTAAGTTCAAGGCCAGCTTGCAATACACCATGAGTCACTGTCTCAAAAATAAATAAATAATATAAAACAAAATAAAGAGCCAATTCATGGCGTAACAAATAAACTTTAAAAATAACACAATAAGTAAAGGAAGCCAGACGCAGAAGGCCACACACTGTACAATGCATTTACAGGGAACAAGCAGAATAGGTAAGTGCATAGAAATCCAAAGGATAGGGCAGGCCAAATAGCTCAGGAGATTATAGCATCTACTTAGGAAGACACAGCGGCCAGGGTTCAATCCCCGGCATGCAGTGCCAGCCCCGCCTCCGGGGCATGCTGACACAGCAATAGACTGGGACTGGTGACACACACCTGTAATCCCAGCTCTTGGGAAGCTGAACACAGGCAGATCACTATGAGTTCAATCTACATAGTGAGATCTGCAGACCCTGTACAAAAATACAAAAAAAAAAATAGAGACTGCAAGCAGTGAAGAGGAATGGAAACGTGGACTGAGTATTAAAATACATGAGATTCTCTCTAGGGTAATGAAAAATTTCAGGGCCAGGAAGATAGCTCAGTGGACTAATGGCCTGCTTTGGCCAGCTCAGGGACCAGAGCTCAATCCCCTCCCCAGTCCTGCATGCCATGCCAGTGCTGGCCCAGAACGTGGGGCACGCTGAGGTGGACACCAAGTCTGGGTATGGTGGCGCATGCCTGTAATCTCAGCACGGGGGAGGCTGAAAACAGTTGAATCTGCAGAGTGAGACCCTGTACCAAATACACAAATGAAAAAAAATTTTTTTTCAGAACAAAGACAGTATTGATGGTTGCATAGTCTTGTCACTATGCCCATTAAGGTACACTTTTAAAAGACACAGGACAGCTGTATCTCAAACATTAAAAAATTCCAACTGGGTGTGCTGGCAGAAGCCTATAACCTCAGCACTTGGAGAATGAGATAGGAGAATCCCAAATCCAAGGGCAGCCTGTGCTATATGAGGAATGTCAGGCCAGCCTCAACTACAGACTGTCTCAAAAAAAAGTAAACTATAACAAGCCAGGTGTGGTGGCGCACAACCCCTATCTCAGCAGCTGGGAAGCTGAGGCAGGAGGACTATAGCAAGTTTAAGGCTAGCCTGGGATATACTCTAGTGAGTTCAAGAACAGCCTGAATTACATAGCAAGACTTTATCTTAAAAAAAAAAAAAAAAAAAAGGAATGGATATGCATGCCCATGTCAAACAAGTGACAAACAAAAATCAATCCATGATGATATAATGTATTTGCATGAAAAGTTCTGCATAATGCTTGATACACTGAATAATGACTAAATGTTAACTGTTTGTACTTTTGTTCTTTCAGACATGATATTGAACTTATTATGTAACCCAGGCTGGCCTCAAACTCATGGCAATCATTCTGCCTCATCCTCCTGAGTGCTGAGAGTAGAGATTTGCAGCACCACACCCAGCTAACGTTCTCTTTTGTCTTTTCTTTTTTTGAGACAGGGTCTCACTATGTAGTTTGGGCTGGCCTTGTGCTCATTTCTGAAGCCCCTAGGCTGGTCTCAAACTTGCAGAGACCCTCCTAGCTCAACCTCGAGTGCTGGGACTATGGGTGTGCACCACCAACCCTGGTTCTGGGCCACAGGGTGGGCTTCCACATCCAGGACCAAGAGGGCATGCCCAGGCATCCAGGGCCAAGACTGCGAGGCATTTAAGGCCAGGGTTCTTAGAGAAATACAAGTTAGAGATCAATCATAGGACACGTTCTTTTTTTTTTTTTTTTTTTCCATTTATGTTTTTGGTATAGGGTCTCACTTTGCAGCTTGGGCTTGTAGTGATCCTCCTGTTTTCAGCCTCCCCAGTGCTGGGATTACAGGTGTGTGCCACCACACCCAGACTTGGTGCTGGCTCAGTGCACCTTGGGTGCGGGGCTGGCACATTTGATGGGGGGGGTGGAGGGATCGAGCCCTGGTCCCTGCGCTTGCCAAAGGAGGCGCTTAGTCTGCTCAGCTATCTCACGGGCCTTAGGACACATTCTTATATCTAAGTAGTTTTTTTTCTTTTTATCAATTTCCCTTTTAGTTATTTATTTTATCATCTTCTTTGTCTGTCTAGTCTTTTCCATCATTTAAGTTAGTTTAGTCTTGGGGCTTAGAATACAGCTCGGGGACAAGGGAGATGGCTCTGTAGAATAAAAGCTTGCCTAGCAAGTGCAAGGGCCTAAGTTCAATCCCCGGTTCCACCAAAAAAAAAAAAAAAAAAAAAAAGAGTATGAGAATATAGCTCGACAGTAGAATAGTTGTCTTAGCATACATGAGGTTCTGGACTCAAGCCGAGCAAAGGAAAAAAGAATTTTTTTTTGGTTTTACTCCAAAAATCAAACAAAAAATCCACAAAAAATCCCAATTCTATTTCCAATTACCTGACTTTGTGGAGTTGATGCAGAATTTCCAGTTGAAGGCCTCACTTTTGAAGTTTTACTCAGGGCTTTCTTCTGCTGTAAAGCCATAGTGTACTTACTCACAGCATTCCGATATTCCTTATCATGAAAGAGTGAGTCTGCATGATACACCAGAAGCTGGTACTTCTGAGATGGGGAGAACAACTCACTAGAAAGCAAAAAAAAGTGCAATGCATATATGAGGTACCCTGAAATTTTAGAAGCAGCACCTTAGTGCTCATAGAAGCTTTGCACAAATTTCTGTATAATAAGTTTGCAAAAAGTTAAATACCTTAAGCACCAGTTCCTTAAAATGACATGCATGAAGTCAAACAATGATGAACACATCTAGGATACTGTCTTAAGTAACAGATTTAAGTAATACATGTGTTCTTCCTAAAAAAGTAATGATACCTATAAACAGAACCCAGTAATACAAAACTATACAAAGAAAACATGACAAATCTTTTCCTCCTCTTTTCTAATCCAAGCCATTTTTAATGGTGTGACACATTACCCATCCAAAGATTGTTTTGTGTGTGGTGTAGTAGTGGGGATTGAACCCAAGCACTTGCACATGAACCATGTGCTCTATACCTGAGCTGCACCTCCTCTCCAACCTTTATTTTCTTCTTCTTCTTTTTTTTGGAGGGCCTGAGTTCAATCCCTGGTATTGGTTGTACTGGGGATAGAACC
>NW_004524652.1:7987256-8004756 GCF_000260255.1 Octodon degus
AAGCTGCATCAAGTGGGGATGAAGAACCAATGCTCTACAGTGTTGGCTGGGATCACCTTGAGATAGAAGCTATGACTTCCTTCAGCTTGAAAGATTACGCAAGAGCTGAAGCACTGACCCCAAAACATGAGATGCTATCTCAACTATGATTAATGCAGCTCAATTAATACAGCTTACTCTCTGTATATCCTTCTCTCTGCATATTGCAGATAAATGCAGGTCTCCTTTCTAGCCCAGCTCACAGTACTCACCTCTTTCTGCTATTCTCAGTCACTCTTCCTCAAGCCACTCCTCCTTCATGAACGAAAACAACCCAGGTTCGGCCCTGGGTCAAGGCCTTTGTTCGAGATAGCCATCATCATGGCTGGACTTAGGCCCCCCTGCTCCCCATAACTATAAATATGCCTCAATGACTTTATTCTCATGGGTTGTACTGGATGTGGTAGCCTGGAATTAACTTGCTGGGATTCCAATAATTTATCCATGGGATTACAAAATGAGGAGGACCAGGAAGGGCTCTCTATAACATACATAAATCTTGCCAGAACTTCACTCATTCTTACCTCCTTCAGTCTCAGGTGTAACGACAATGTAAAAGAACCATATTTCACAGCTATTCTTCTGATCTTAAGTATTGCTCACAGCACAAAACCTCTGGCTATTATTCTATCTGTGCACAGTACTGGGGAACAAACAAACCCATTGCTTCTGCATCATAGGCAAATGCTTTACCACTGAGCTGCACACTCAGTCTTGGCCACCACTCTTGATAGAGAGACTCACATTTTTTAACCTCCAGGTCTATTTCTTTCTACATTTAGATGAGCTTACAGTGTTAACAGGTAAAAACAAATCAAAGAATTGTACACAGTTAATTTCTCAATAAAGATTATTAATCAAGATAGGTACTATAATCAGTGGTTGCTGGACAACGAGTTGAGAATGACTACCAACAATCATAAGGCTTCTTTGGGGGTAATGGAAACAGTCTGGGTGTGGTGTTGTGGTGGATGCCTGTAATCCTAGCACTTAGGAGGCTGAGGCAGGGTGGGAGGATCTTGTGTTCAAGGCCAGTCTGTACTACATAGTAACACCCTGCCCCCCCACAAAAAAGTCTTTAAAAAATTCTGGAATTAGTGGCAATGGATTGCACAACCTTGAAAATACATAAAAATGCACCGAACTGTACTTGATAAATTCAGTCTGGCTGTGGTGGCACACACAAAGAACACACAGGCTAACACTGGATATAAGGTTAGGAAGGAAATTTAAGGAATGAAAGGTATAGTCCAGATGCTTAAGATCTATTCCAACTTTATGATTCAGTGTATTTAAAAATTTCAACGTATTTATGGTAAATAAGCAATTTAGTATTTCTAAATAAATAAATGAAAAGGGGTAGAAATATTGTAGTTCAGCATTCCTTGGGTTCAATCACCAGTTTGAAGCTGTTTAATTCTTTAGGTAGACTAATTTAGCTGTTATATGCTTTTTATATAGGTTTGATTGACAGTTTCTGTTGTTTCAGACTGGGATTGAACTCAAAGAGAAAATATTACTATGCCCACAGAAAACATTTAGATATTTACATAACATACTTGCCTATGTATGTACATATAAATTATCTTAGGTATGATATATTAAAATTTTACTTTCTTTTTTCTTTTGGCGGAACCGGGGATTGAACTCAGGCCCTTGCGCTTGCCAGGCAAGCGCTTATTCTACTGAGCCATCTCCCTGATCCCTAGAATTTATTTTTTTTTTTAATTTTTATTTATTTATGTGGGGGGGCAGCTCAGCCCACCAGGGGGCGGGGCTGGCTGGCATATGGTGCTGGGGGATTGAACCGCGGTCCCTGTGCTTTGCTAAGCTTGTTCTAAGTAGGTGCTTTAGACCACTGAGCCATCTCACCAGCCCTGCCCCTAGAATTTAAATAACCTTGAAGCTAAGGAACTGCCAATCCACTGAGCATGGTGGTGCACCTCTGTAATCCCAGCACTTTGGAGGCTGAGGCAAGAGGATCACTGTGAGATTGAGACCAGCCTGAACTACATAGTGACACCCTGGCTCAAAGATAGAAAGAGCAAGCCAACCTAACCTAATATGAACATGCATATCACAGCTAAATTAGTCTAACCAAAGAATCAAACTGCTTCCAGGTAATTGGTAACATCTTCAAGAACCAGAGTAATAACTAGTGTGTTAATGCCCAAAGGGGAAACCTTATGTTCTGAAGCAAGAGTAATGACTAGCACATTAATCCCTAATAATGAAAACTATGGGCTTTGACATATCACTCAGAACCAGATGAAGGGTTCCAGAATGAGCATAGAAGGCTATCAGACCAGTGCTTCTCACTGTCCGCACCAAGTGGATATGGGTAAAACGATGCATCTCACTCTGAAGCCCAGAGCACTGTGCTGGAACTGAGTCGGGGAGCAGAAGCTACAATCAGGCATCTGTAGGCTTTCCTTTCTGACCTTGAGCAGCTTCTAGAGCCAGCCACGTGCAAAGAGGAACCCAGAGTAGAAGAGCCCATCATAATCCCATTTGGAGGCAGAACATGGGATTCTGGAACCACTGGGACTAGGGTCCAGGCCTTGGGGCTCCTCAAGGTGTACACACTTCCTTCGCACTTTCGGAAACTAGACACAGGCACTGTGCTTCTTCGATAGATAAAAGGGAGGCGGAGAACAAAACAGGGCCATGAAACAGGAAAGTAGAAGAACGGATCAATTCTGGTCAAAGGGATTCCTGAGAGGAACATCTACGCTAAAATCTGAGGGCTCCAAGCATCAGAGGCGGCAAGCGCAAAACGCCGGGTACCCTGGACAGAGTCAGGCGAAGGAATCACAGAGAACGCGGACGCCTGGCTTTGGGGTTCCGGGAAAGAACTGCAGCGCACAGAGGACTTCAAGCCAAAGAGGGACACGCACAGATGGCTGGGAGAAGCCCGGTGCCTCGTCTCAGCCTCGGGGAACGGCAGACGCGCACAAGAAAGCAGCTCTGCTCCTGCAGCTCGCGCGAGGCCTCCACAGGCGCCGCTCCCGCCCTGCCCGGGTTTGCCGAGAGGAAGAAGCGGGCGGACCCCGCGACGCACTCAGGGGAAGGCCGACCTCAAACATGACACGAAGGCACAAAACCAGGAGACTGGGTTTTTATGAGTGGCAGCAAGGAAACGTCCTACGGGAAGGTGCCCGGAGGGGGAAGAATCAGCCCAACGCGGTGACAGTCGCCGCGCCCGGCGACACGTGCCTCGGGAAGCGGTCCGACCCCAGAGCCCGGGTGCCGAAGCCCGGGCGGACCCCCGAGCCTCGGCGCCGGCCGCGTCCCCGCAGGGCGCGCATCCCCGCGTCCGCCCCGCGCCAGCCCCGGGAGAGCTCCACTCGCGCCCAAGTCGGCTCCGCCCGCAGCGGCGCTCACGGCCCCCGCAGCCCCAGCTGGGGACCTGAAGGCACTGCTTCCCATCTGCTCCTCCTACAACACCTCAACTCCCGCTCCCGAACCGCCGCCGCCGCCGCCTTCTTCTCAGCCCCCCGGCCGCTCCGCGACTCAACTCACGGGTTATTATTACTCATTGTAAGTAACAAGCTGCTGAGAAGCCGCACGTTGGAGTGCAGCCCCGCGGCTGCCATGTCCCGCACATGGTCTATCACATTCATCCTGCTGGAAACGACCGCGCGCAGCGACGGCTGCAGCGGCGCCAAAAGCCGGTAGATCCTTCAGGCAAGATTCAAAATGGCGGTGCCGCCGGGGTCCATCAGGTCCACCCGTGGCCCCGCCCCCAAGAAAATAGGTAACTACGCAAATGCCTGATCTTAAAAAGTTACCTGTGTTCCCCATGGGGCCGTGAAGAGGGGTGATTTGTTTTTACCCAGAAATTGCGTCATTGTTCTGAACTGAAAATTTTATTTAGGATTTACAAAGGGACAAAAAACCACTTCAAGAGGAATCCATGCCCTAGTCGGTCACAGAAATTAATAATAATGTGTGGGCATTCATAATAAGTAAAGGGAAATAGCGTAAGGGTTGGGGACTTTGGACGGCCAAATTAAACATTTCAATCAGGCGCTGAGGGCAGACCTAACAGCTTTTATCCCGCGCAGCAAATTAGGCCGAAGGCGTCACGCCCTCAGGTATTTTGTGTTTCTGTCAGATTTCTGGCATCGCATCTTGAATCTTTGGTACAACAGACATATTTGACTCTATGAAATGACACCCTAGACCAATGTGAATAAAGGATAAACTTTAAAATGAGGTGGTGCTTTATGAACCAGCATTTCTCCCGCAGTTAATACTTCAAAAAAGTTAACATGAGTTATTGCATCGGAAGCTCTCAAACCAACCTATAGAGTTGAAACTGTCATTCCCTCATCAGAGAGGAAGAATCTAAAGCTATTTGCTTATATTTGGGGCTGAAGTTGTAAATACTCGATTTGGAAAGAAACGTTCTGACTTCAAATTCCTTGGACGTCCGCCTGTAATCCCCGCGTGCAGGAGGCTGAGGCAGGAGGATCATCATGAATAGTGAGTTCAAGACTAGCCAGAACTACACAGCGAGACGCTGCCTCAAAACAAAACAAAACTACTGATTCGAAAACTGAAATGTGGGGACGAGGCAGTGTGAAGGCACAGTGGCACCGCAGTTGAGGCGCAGGAAAGGACCAGCGACCTCAGCACCTCTAACCACAGCTAGAGAGCGAACTCTTTTTGGTGAGAATTACGAAGATGACGCCCCAGTAAATTCTGATGAGGTTATGAAGAAACCATGTCCAGTACAGACTGTTCCTGCTCGTGACGATGATCATAAATTTGAGTTTGATAAAGAAGCATTAGAGCAGATTTTGCTACAAGAGCGTGCATGAGATCTTATCATGATTGTGTCCGTAGGCAGAAGCTTTTTGTAAAGGGAAATCACTTCTACTGGACTTCATGATTAGGTATATGTATAATAAGGTGTATAATTTGCCTAAGAATATTCAGAACAACAATCTTCAACATTTGCAATTATTTACAGAATACTGAAGACTTGTTTCTCAGCCCTGAGGAGGCTGAGGCAGAAAGATTGCTGAGATAGCTCAGTGACTTAAGGGCCTGCCTGGAAAGTGCAAGATCCCAAGTTTGATCCCAGTACAACAAAACAAAACAAAAAAGGCCAGCCTACATTGCATAGTTAAATCCTGCCTCAAAAGGACAAAAAAATGTAAACAGAAGACTTGGCATGGAAGAAATCTATCAGAAGCTATTTCTTTTTTTAGGGAAGCATCTATAGGGTGTTCAGGCTCACGCTTCCACATCCGACTCGGATTGATTTTCCTGTTTACAGCCTCCCAAGAGCTGGGATTACAGGCGCGCGCTACCACACCCAATCTCAATTACATCAGCGCCCTCCCGCGGGCAGGTCCGGCATGGCAGGCCTGGGAAATCAAACCCCTGCCCACTGCGCCTGCTTGCAGGTGCTTTAATCCGCTGAGCTATTTGGCACGGAAGCGCTTATTCCACTGAGCCATCTCCCCGGCCCTTCGCTGAGCTATTTGGCCAGCCCCAGAAGCTAGTACTTTTGATTAGAAACTGGAGTCATCCTTTTGTTCATCCGTATGGTTTGGAAGATGCAAAACAATTTATTTGTGATAGGTTTTTCAGCAGTGCATTAAAGAGATAGGAAAGATAAAAGAAGCCTTTATCAACTCCAAAAACACCGGAGGAGGGCAGATGAGACAGATCCTCCGACCTGAGACAAAGAGAGCTGAGACTTTCATGGACTTTTCTAGGAGTGGAGTTAGAGGGTCAGTTTCAATTACATGTAAGAAGCTGACTGGGGTCTCTCCTGTGTGCGCAGGAAAGGTGAGAGGAAATTGTATCCAGGGCTGGGTTGCAGGAGCAGGAGGAAGTGGCCATTGGGAAGATAAACTATTGTTTTAAGGGCTTCAGCCATGTTAGATGACCACCATAATAATTTAGCAATTCATGCTAGGGCCAGAACCTATCACTTTCTTTTCTTTCTTTCTTTTATTTATTTTTTTATTTTTAAGACAGGGTCTCGCTAAGCAGATCAGGCTGGCCTTGAGTTCACTTTGTAGCCCAGGCTGGCCTCCAACTCACAGCAGATCTTCCTGCCTCAGCTTCCCTAGTGGTGGGATTGTAGGTGTGCACCACCATGCCCAGCCTGGAAAACACCACTTGAAAATAGATTGCAGGAAACAATTTTAAAAAAGAGATTAGGGGCTGGGGAGATAGCTCAGTGGTCTAAGCGTCAGCCTGGTACTGCATGCCACACCAGCCCTGGAACCCCAGGCACGCAGTGCCAGCCACCCAAATCAGATGTGGTGGCTCACACCAGTCATCACAGCACTGGGGAGGCTGAGACAGGAGGATCACTATGAGTCCAAGCTGCATAGCAAGATGCTGTACCAAAAAAATAAAAATTTTTTAAAAAGAGATTGCAGGTAAAACAAAATAAAAATGAAGAGCTACCAAATATATTGATGAACAATTTAAAGGAGAGCTTTGAAATCTAGTTTCACTGGTGCTTGGCCCAGTAAATTTGGTAGAAAAACAAGTAGATGTCAAGTCGCTAGTAGAGATCTTGTAGAATATTTTAAGGCTTACGTTACAATTTATCGAGGAGACACACTTGTATACTGACAGCCTGTGTTCAGGCAACAGCAGAAGCTAGTCATGGTGCTGCAGGAGCTGCCGCTGAAGAGGCCTACTGCAGAAGTGTGGGAGCGGTACTGGGCTGAGGAAGGGGTCACCCTGACACTGTGCCTTCAGACCCAGAGCGAGAACGCCTAGGTCTCGAGGAAGTGGCGATTAGACGGTTTTGTTCTGTGAAAAAATAATAATAATAATAATGGGTGGAGATGAGTTCTGCCTCAGTCATCTGGCCCAGCATGAGGTGGACATGGAAGAGACCTAAGCAAAATTTATACAGCTCCCTGATGGCGAAAGTGTCTTGTATGCTGCTCACACACTGCTGCTCGGTGCGGTGACGTCTGCAGTGTTGGCAAGCTCAGCACTGACGGGCTTCCTCGCCTACGCTCTGTAGCTGTCTGGGGCCACCTTCTCACGGAGGTAGCCTGCATGTCCCTTTGTACTTGGGCCCCTGGCATATCGCATATGCTAAATACCTTTGGGAGCTGAGAGGAACTGGAGCAATGGTGATCAGACCGCTGAAACATGATAGAGGAAAACGGGCCGTCTAACCAGCTCTGGGGCGGCAGGCCTGGCTGACCAGGTGTCTCAGCAAGCCGGACGCAAGGCACACCGGCAGCGGATCTGCTTGCACGCTGCACGCACACTATTTCATGCCTACTGTAAAATGAGAATGCAAAGAAAAAAAAAAACCAAATTGGCCTGCATATCCGGCCTGGTAGGTAACAGGGCCAGGTAGGTAACTGAGTTAGGTTGCTTTGGGGTTTCAGTGAAAACAGTATCTTCCTTTGTCCTCCCATATGGCCTATCACTCGTTTCTTAAAGATTTACATCTTGGTTTATATTTTGTTTCACTTGATTTTAAAGAGACATTTGCAAAGAAATACACATATATTTGCTCTGAAAAATTCATGTCGTGAGCACCTCGTTAACTGGTGACTGATAACCATTCTAGCACTCGGTCCCATTCAAAGAGAATTGGGACGGGGCAAAGCAGAGAGTGCCCTGTCTAACCAGGCGGCTGCAGCTCAGTCTGTTGGTCTCAGGACAGAACTTTTTTTTTTTTTTAATTTTTTTTGAAACAAAGTCTTGCTATGTAGTCCAGGCTGGCCTTGAACTCACAGCAATCCTCCTACTAAGCCTCCTATACTGTGGGATTACAGGTATGCACCACCATGCCCAGCTATTACTATTGAGTTCTAATGATATATATTTAAACTTCAGATTAGGCTAATGTTGTAACTTATCTTTTACCCAAAGTGTTGTATACTTCAGGGCAGTTAGTTGGAGAATGCAGTTACACAATATCCTCACACTCCTCCCCCAACTCACTCAGCTATAGTTTTTTGCTTTAACTTTTTTTTTTGGTATCAGAAATTAAAATCAGAACCTTGCACTTGCTTGCTTCAGTTTTTTTGTTTGTTTGGTTGGTTGGAGTTGTTTTTTTTTGTGTGTGTGTGTTTTTTAAAAATGTATTTGGTACAGGGTCTCACTGTGTAGCTCAGAGTCATAGTGATTCTCCTGTTTTCAGCTTCCCAGCCCTGGAATTACAGGTGTGCACCACCACGCTGGGTCTGAACGGCCAGCTCAGTGCGCCTGGGGGAGGGCTGGTGTGGAATGTAGTGCCTGGACTCGAACCCCAGTCCCTGAGCTTGCCTAAGCAGCCGCTTGGTCCACTGAGCTATCTCACTGGCTCTGCTACAGTTTTTTATACCCAGTGTTGCTCTACCACTGACCTACAGTGACAGCTTTCTTTTTCTTGGTTTTGTTTTGTTTTTTAATTTTGAGACAGGCTCTCTATAAATTACCAGGCTGGCCTCAAACTTGTGATCCTCCCGTCTCAGCCTCTTGAGAGGCTGGGATTTCAAGAATGTGCCACCCCTACATGTCTTTAATCAGTTCAGCTCGGGTGCTTCTCAGTGTTTCTGTCTTTGGCCCTGTGGCATTGTATACTTTTGCTTTTAAATAGCCTATTCAACATAACCAAAGCTTGAGTCATTTTAATTCTGTCAGTTTGTGTGCCAGTTAGAAACTTTGTGTTTAAAATGTCTTAAGATTTATTATGAAATGGGAAATTTATAAATCTGCCAAATTCGGCCTTTATGTGTAAGACTTTTTGTAACTATCTGCTGTTTCAAAGTTAAAACTGGTGCATGCCTATAATCCCAGCACTCAGGAGGCTGAGGCAGGAGGATCGCTTTGGGTTCAAGGCCAGCCTGGGCTACATAGTGAGTTTACAACTAACCTGAACTACATAGAGAGATTCTGTCTCAAAAAAACAAAAGGAAACAAAAACAAAAACGAAAACACACACACACAAAGGACTTTGTTGTTATTGGGTTTTTTGTTTGTTTGTTTGTTGTATTTTAGAGAAGGGTCTACAGGGTGTTCAGGGTCTCACTACTAGATCAGACTCATAGGGATCTGCCTGTTTGCAGCTTCCCAAGAGCTGGGATTAGAGGTGCACGCCACCACGCCCTGTCTCAATTGCCCTCTCAGTGCACCCTGGGGGCGGGGCCAGCAGGCACGCCCAGGGATGAAACCCTAGCCCCTGTGCCTGCTTGCAGTCACTTTAATCCACTGAGCTATTTGGCTGGCCCTTGTTTGTTTTTGACGCAGGATCTTGCTATGTAGTACATCATAGCTTTGAGTTCACTATGTAGCCCCGGTTGGTCTTCAATTTGAGGCAACCCGCTTCCCTCAGCTTTCTCAGTGCCGGCATTACAAGCATGCACCACCACACCCAAATCTTTCTTTCTTTCTTTTTTGTCAGAACCAGGGACTGAACTGAGGCCCTTACACTTGCCAGGCAAGTGCTTGTTCTACTGAGCCATCTCCCTGGCCCCTTGTTTCTTTTTAAACAAAAAGATTATTACCCAATTTTTTTTTTTTTTTTTTGCGGAACCGGGGATTGAACTCAGATCCTTGCGATTGCCGTCAAGTGCTTATTCTACTGAGCCATTTCTCAGGCCCCCAATTTTTATTTTATTTATTTATTTATTTGTTTTTAAATTTTATTTATTTATTTGTGTGTGTGTGGCCAGCTCAGCCCACCAGGGGGCAGGGCTGGCTGGCATGTGGTGCTGGGGATTGAACCGCGGTCCCTGTGATTTGCTAAGCTTGTTCTAAGTAGGTGCTTTAGACCACTGAGCCATCTCACCAGCCCCCCCAATTTTTAAAATGTGGAATGCTGTGCAATTTTGTGTGTCACCCTTGCAAAGGGGCCAGGTAATCTTCTCTGCATTATTCCATTTTTTATTATATGTGGTCACAAATTGAGCCATATTAGTCATTTAATTTTGTAATTATTTCTAGAACTAACTTTTTTTTTTTCTTTTTTGAGACAGGGTGTCTATGCAGCTCAGGCTGGCCTTGAGCTCACTTTGTAGCCCAGGCAGGTCTTGATATTGCAACAGCCCTCCTGCCTCAGCCTCCTGAGTGCTGGGATCACAGGCATGTACCACCATGCCCAGCTTCTGAAATTAACTTTGTAGAAGAAAGAGGTATATGGGGCTGGAGAGATGGCTCAGTGGTCTAAAGCACCTACTTGAAACAAGCTTGGCAAAGCACAGGGACCGCGGTTCCAATCCCCCAGCACCACATACCAGCCAGCCCCGCCCCCTGGTGGGCTGAGCTGGCCACACACACACACACACACACAAATAAATAAATGTTAAAAAAAAAAAAAGAAAAGAAAAGAAAAGAAGCCAGATGGGGAAGACACGGCTTCTGGCTCCATCTGTGGGAAGTGCGCAGAGGCAGGCAGGCAGCTCTGGGCTCCCCCAGCAAGCACTGGGGACAGGGACAAAGGAGGCCCAGCCCGTAAGGGGGGAAGAGAAGCAGGGAAGGGGGAAGAGCATGGTTTCGAGTAAGCAGCACTGTCATCTTTTGGGAAACAGCCAAGTACACAGAGACGGCACAGGATTGAGCAAGACAGTAAAAAAAGAAGAAAGAACAAGACCAAAAAATAAAAGAAAATATAAAGAAGGAAAAAGAGGAGGAGAAGGCGAAAGGCACAATGCTGTGTTAAGCAGAGGAGTTTGGTTTCAAAACCAGAAACTAAACTGGGCCTGGTGATGCGCACACACCTCTAATCCCCAAACGCTGCAAAGCTGAGGCAAGGGAAAGGCAAATTCAAACCCAGTCTGGGCAATGCAGCAACTTCTTCAGACCTTGTCTCAAAATAAAAGACCACATAAGTAAGGGCTGGGGATGTAGGCAGTATGAAGGATCTAGGTTCAATCCCTGTGGAAGGCAGGCAGGCAGGCAGGCAGGCAGGCAGGGGCTGAAAAAGTAGAAACAGGAAGCAGCCCGTTTGCCATTCCAAGTTCCCTTACTACACCGACGCGGGAGAACTGGGCCCCATCTGCTTGGTGGTTCTGAGGCTCCTGAGTTTTGGGAAACTGGCCCCTTTCAAACTTCAGTTTGAAGCTGGGTGTGGCCGTGCATGCCTGTAATCGGAACACTCAGAAGGCTGAGGCAGGGGGATTTCCATGGGGTCAAGGCCAGCCTGAACTGCATATTAAAACCATACCTCAAAAAACCAAAACATAAACCTTAGTTGGATTCCTCAGCAGGAACACCACCGTTTAGGCTGAGACCCTTGGGGCCGGCGAAGAGCCTTCAGGCCAAGCAATGACCCACCACAGATGATCCATCTGCGTGCAGACTGAGGTGGGTGGGAGGGCACCAGGGATGCTGCTAAGTACTGCACACAGCGCCCTCCCCTGGTGGGGCAGCAGCTCCAACTTATAAATGTAGACATCCAATGCAAAATGTACCAAGGGCTGGCCAAAGCAGTGTCTGCAAGCAGGCACAGAGGCTGGGGGTTCGATCCCCAGGCCTGCCATGTTGGCCCTGCCCCCAGGGGGCACTGAGACAGCAATTGAGACTGGAGGTGGTGGCCCTCACTTGTAATCCCAGCTCTTGGGAGGCTGTAAACAGGCGGATCACTATGAGTCTGATCTAGTAGTGAGACCCTGAACACCCTGCAGACCCTTTAAGAAAAAAAAAGTGTACAAGCCGAGTGTGGTAGGCCAGATGCACCTGTAAGTCCAGCACTGGGAGGCTGAGGCAGGAGGATCCCAAGGTTGAGGCAAGCCTGGAAAGTTTAGGGATTTAATGAAATCTTGTCTCAAAAATAAAAATAAAATTAGAATGGACTGGGCTGGGGATGTAGCTCAGTGCAAAGGCACTTGGTTCAAACTAGTATTGGGAGAAAAACCAAAATCAGTGAAATATCCAAGGGGACAAGTTCTCCTCTTCCCCATGGAATCATGGGGAATCATGGAGCTGAAGGGGATTCTAGAGATCATTCTGTTCTCATTCGTCTTTTTATGTGAAGACACGGAGGCCTGGGGTGATACTTGGCCTGGCACTTTTAGGGGAGGTGGCATCGGACACGGCAGAGGAGGGACTTGCAAACCTCAACGTTTCATTCGCTGCAGTTCACCTCTAACCGTCCAGCAGCTTCCTAAGAATGAAGCTCTTTGCCTGATGCATGACACATTTTTCTCAGATCTGTCTTTTGTACAAGAGGAAAAAGCACACTTGTGAATCACTTTAAGGAAAACGGTCCTTACCACCCCTAAGGGTCCCCTGGCTTCCTTTCAGTAGCAAAGCAAGCTCAAGATGAAGAATGGGCCTCCCCTCTCCCCCAGAGGGAGGGAATCCCGCCATCTTTCCAGCTGCTTGCCCACCCTCAGTGAAGGGTGTGGCAGGACAACATGTCTAGGGTTTGGTGACGTCCAGACTGGCCTCGTGTGTGTGAGGCAGACAGCGAGGCAGCACTCAGAAATGCACACGTGGGGGTCCTGCCCTGGCAAACTCACTGTGCCTGGCAGAAAACTCAGCCCCCTCCTTCCCTGAGGGTGCCAAGACCAACTATTTCTAGAAGTTTCTTAGGACAATCCTAGTTTAGGGATTACAGAATTAACCTCTCCTTGCATTATTAACCACAGCACACTCTTTATCCTCAAGGGTTTGGTTGGAGTGGGCAAGGTGCTATCTGTCTATACTTCCATTGACCCAGGAGGCTGAGGCAGGAGGATCATAAGTTCAAGGCCAGCATGAACAATTTAGCCAGATCCTGTCTCAACATACAACTTTTTGGAGGTCTTTTTATGAGATAGGGTTTCACTGTGCAGTACAGGCTGGATGTGAACTCACTTTGTAGCCCAGACTGGCCTCACACTGGCAGCAGTCCTCCTGCCTGAGCCTTCCGAGTGCTGGGATTCCAGGCACGTGCCACCCTAGCCACGTGTAATCCCAAGTTCTTCGAGGCTGAGGCATGTAGAGGGAAAGTTTGGAACCAGTTTGGACAACTTAGTGACTTACTGAGACCATGTCTCAAATTGAAAAAAAAAAAAAATTAAAAAGTAAAATTCAAGAAGCATTCCATAATTTCTTAAAATTTTAAACTTATTTTATTTTTTGATACAGGGCTGGCATGGCATGCAGTACTGGGGATCAAACTCGAGACCTTGTGCTTTTGCCAGGCAGGCATTTATGCCTCGGAGCTATCTCCCCAGCCTGGCATTCAATACTATTGAAATAGATTAGATGCAGAAAGTTAAATGTTACATGGTTTTTCTTATATGAGAATAATTTAGAAGAGCACAATTTAAAATCAGCCGAGTGTGATGGCACAGGCCTAGAATCCCAGCACTCGGGAGGCTGAGGCGGGAGGATCATTGTGAGTTCAAGACCAGCTTGCGCTACAGAGTGAGCTCAAGGCCAGCCTGAACTGCATAGCGAGACCCTGTCACAAAAGGGCAAAATAAATATATAAATAAATAAAGACAGATGATAGGAAATGAGGGGCTGGACTTCATGGAATGGGAAAAAGGGAGGGGGAGAGGAAGGAAAAGCTGAAGGGAGAAAGGCCAAGATGTGAGGCAGACCAATTCCTCACCCCAGCTCTACTCACTACCTTGGGTAGATTTTTTTTTTTCTTTTTGAGAGCATGTTTCATGTTCTAGCTGGCCTTGAACTCCTTATGGAGCCCAGTCTGGCCCAGACTGCAGGTGATCCTCTTGCCTCAGCCTCCCGGTCACTGGGGTTACATCATGTGCCACCACATCGGGCAGAATCATGTAAACAGTGATATGAAACAGCTAGCAAGCAGTGAGGGACAAGTCTCAAGGGAAGTTCTTTTTTCCTTTCCTTAACCGGAACCGGGGAATTGAACTCAGACCCTTGCATTTGCCAGTCAAGCATTAATTCTACCGAGGTTCGAACTCCAGCAACCTGAGGCTGACAGCTTTGCGGAAGCAGCCACTTAAAGGACTGAGCTAGAGCCAGGCCGCCCCTGATGTAATGGTAGCAGGTGATTTTTACTTTTTTTGTATTTTAGCACAGTGTCTCCAGGGTCTCACTGTGTAGGTCAGGGTCTCACTGTGTAGGTCGTAGTGATCCTCCTAAGTGCTGGAATTACAGGCAGGCGCCACCACGTCCAGCCTCAATCGCGCCCTGGGATCGAACTCCAGGCCCCTGCGTCCGCCTAAGCAGGCGCTCTAACCCGCTGAGCTATTTGGCCAGCCAGTCAGGTGATTTGTCAAAAGCACTATGAAAGCAGGACCCAGAAGAAATACCTGTGTAAGTGCGTTCTCTACAGTGCTGTTCACATTAGCCCGAGGTGGCCGCGACCCACGCATCTATCAACAGAAGCCCAGAGAAACAGAAGGCGCCCTAGCTACACAACGGAACGGCCTTCAGCAGGACCGATGAATGACGTTTCCTGCAGGTTCCAACACGGGGGAACTGCGGAGACATCCTGTTCAGCGAAAGGAGCCAGACAGGAAAGGACGAACATCGTATGATTGCACGTCTGTGAATGTCTAGAATGAACAAATCAATGGAAACAGAAAACAGATTAAAGTGTACAGGGACTAGCCAGGTGTGGGGGGGTGTATGTCTGTAACCCAGTGCTTGGAGGCTGAGGCGGGGGTGGAGGCCGACCTGGGCTCCATAGCGAATTCCAGGCCAGCCTGGGCTCCATAGTGAGACCCTGGCTCAGAAAACACAAGAAAACATGGGAAAGTCTACTGGAACTATGTGCAGGGAAACTAGCTATTGTTTTATGAGCGTAAGTTTCTTTTTGAGGTGGTGATAAAATTTTGAAAATAGTGGTAATGGTTGTGCAACATTAGGAAAGTAACTAATGCCAGTAGATCATACTTAAAATGACAAATTTTATGTCATATACATAAAAATTAAAAATGTAACATGTTCAGAAACACTGAACCTTTTTTTCTGGCAGTGTCAAGGACAGAACCCAGGGCCTGGGCTTAGCTAGGCAAGTGCTCTACCACTGAGCTACACTCCGGGCCCATTGAGTATGTTATTTTATTTTATCTTATTTTATTTGTAGATTGAACCCAGGGCCTTCCCTCTATAAATTACACTTCCCCCTAAGCTATACTTGCAGCTTTTTCAAATTTTTTATTTTGGGAAAAAGCCTCCCTAAATCAATAAACTGCCCAGGCTGGAATTACAAGTATATGTTACCAGTCATGCCTGGTAAAACAAAACAAAACAAAACAAAACCCCACCTCAGTCTAACTTATTAAATCATTTTACAAAATATGACAGACCCAATTTTATTTTCTTATTATTTATTTATTTGATACAGGGTCTCACTATGCATTTTATTTTATTTTTATTTTTATTTTTTTATGGTTTGATTTCTTTTTTTTTCCCCATAATTTTATTGATAAACAAATAGCAATGAGACAGTTTCAAATCAAATTAGTAGGACAGTTTCAATAATTAACACATTGCATACATTCTTCGTAGTGGTTAATTGCTGTACAAGATGCAGACATGATATCCTATTTACAAACACCATTAGAACAAATCACTCTATTCATTAAGAGAATGTAACTATATATCTATCCTAACTGCTTTGAATACACAGATACAAAATGGACATTCATCTGTATACCCTATTTTTTCTAAGTTCCGTTATTGAATATTATAGGTGTGTTAACTCAGCAAAATATTCTAAAAGAGTCCAGTAGCCCATAATAGTATTGGGTCTTCCGCTTGACTGGCTCACTATGCATTTTAGACTTGTAATGATCCTCCTGCCTCAGCCTTCCCAGTGCTGGGATTATAGGCGTGCGCCACCACAGCTGGTTTCAGTGGCCAGCATGGCATGTGAGGATCAAACCCGGGTCCTTGTACTTTCCAGGCAGGTGCTTATGCTGCTGAGCTGTCTCCCCAGTCACAGGCCCAATTTTAATAATCAAATAAGAAAATTTATCCAGGTGTGGTGTCGCATGCCTGTAATCCCACTAGTTGATAGGCTGAGGCAGGAGAATCATTGAGAGTTCGAGACCAGATTGGGTGACAAAGCGAGCTCAAAGCCAGCCTGAACTGCATAGCGAGAACTTGTCTCAAAAAGAATTTAAAAAAGAAAAAAGAAAAGAAACAAAGAAAAGGAAAACATGTTTGATGACTATAAATGGCTGTCTTCACAGACACATGAAGTTGCGAGGGGGTTGAAATACCATTACTCGTAATCATTGCCCAAGCACATGTAGTGTCTACCCATGTGAATTCTACAGGACTGTGTGTGTGGCAGGTGTGTGGCTGTCCCCTAAACAATCTGCCCACAAGCAATGTGTAGTGAATCATGAAAAATAGAGCTGAAAATCACATAACAATGTGAAAGGTGTCCCGTCTTCAGTTTTTGGGTTTTTTTTTCAAGATGGAGTCCAACTGTGTATCTCCAGCCTCAGACTCATGGTGATCCTCCTGCCTCAGCCTCCCGAGTGCTGGAATGACGGGTGTGCACCACCATGCCTGGCTTCACATGTCTTGTTAAACACATTTTCCATCTAACTGCTAAGGTCGTGGGGAACAGAGACTGAATTTACATTTCTTGTGCATCTTTCAATAGCTGGTATACCACAACAAACAAAAACGTCTTTGTCTCGCTGAACAAACACGTCTCTTAAAATTGAAGTATGGCAGAATGACTTACGGAGTCTGTGAGGGCCAGTTCTGGGCTCAGACAGACTCAGGTTTACCTACCAATTCTGCCAGCTTCCAAGGGTGAGAGTTTGGGGAAATTATTTAATTTCCGTTAAGCCTTGGGCTTATCTGGGAAAGGGGGACAGTTGTGTCTGCCCCTTGAGGCTCTTGCAAGGGTTAAAAAAGGGAAAAACATTAAATATTGGGGCTGGGGTTGTAGCTCCAAGGTAGACACCTTGCACAAGGACCCAGGTTCAATCCCAAACACCACACACACACAAAATGTGTTTATCATACAGCCAGATCACCTGAGTTAAAGTCAAGTGGAAAATCCTGATGGCGGATTTATCTCCACGTCAACATACAGCAGATGCTGTGTGAAATTCCACTGTCCTGGAACAGTCTGACCTCTAGAAACAGAAATTAAGGGGAAAGAAACCAAATGGCTCTCAGTGTAATAGTATCACATCCCTTTCTGGATACAGTGCCAATTTTTTATATTAAGAACTTCAGGGCTGGCGAGATGGCTCAGTGGTCTAAAGCACCTACTTGGAACAAGCTTGGCAAAGCACAGGGACTGCGGTTCGATCCCCCAGCACCACATGCCAGCCAGCCCCGCCCCCTGGTGGGCTGAGCTGGCCACACACACACACACACACACACACACACACACACACATAAATAAATAAATGTTTAAAAAAAAAAAAACTTCAGTACAACAAGGAACATTCAGAATCGGACAAGTCATGTAAACCTTGTTCAAGCATTTCCAGGTACTGTACACACATGACAGTAATTAGTGACTATTAAAATGATGAATATATCAGATGCTTAAGAAAAAGGGATAAGGTGACAGTCATCCTGAGAC
>NW_004524652.1:8006852-8022514 GCF_000260255.1 Octodon degus
TATTTGGCGGGTTCTTTCCATTCTCATTCATGGGGCTGTGATCAATTTGCCCCCTCTCTAGATCATCATTTAGTAGTCTAAAAATAATTAAATTAAAAAAAAAATCTTTAATTAGTTAATTTGGTACAAGGTCTCATTGTACAGTTCAGACTTGTAGTGATCCTCCTGTCTCAGCCTCCTTAGCGCTGGGATTACAGGCCTGTGCCACCAGTTTCAGTGGCCAGTATGGCGTCAGGCTGGTACTCCATGCTGCACCGGGGATCGAACCTGGGTCATTGCGCTTGCCAGGGAGGCTCTTAGGCCACTGAGCTATCTCCCCAGCCCCTCAAAAAATATTAATTTAAATTATTTATTGCAGATTTTTCTCTATATAGCGGGATTTTGCAATACTGTACAGTATATGTATGTTCTTAAAATTACATAGATTTATGAGTCTAGAAAATGGTTAAGAACATTAGAAGTATGTTTATTTTATTTTATTTTATTTATTTATTTTTTTTTTGGCGGAACCAGGGGATGAACTCAGGGCCTTGCGCTTGCCAGGGAAACGCTTGTTCTACTGAGCCATCTGGGATGAAGCTGTGGACCACCAGTCCTGCCTGACTCCTCTAGCTTTAAGACTGTCCTGTCATATAGTATCAGTAAGTTTCCTTTCCTTTTCTCTTTTCTTTTTTTCTTTCTTTCCTTCTGATGCTGAGAATTGAACCTCAGGCCTCAAGTATGCTAAGCATCAGCTCTACTACTGAGCTGCACATGTAGCCCCCAGAGCGGGAGAGTTTTTCCTATCTGTGCTTCAGGTATGTGGAACGTGGTTTACTCAACTACCCAGTCTGATTCAAGCCTTCAGTGAACTCATGCATCAAATCATGTGTGCATCCCCCAAACCAAAAAAGAAATGGTTTGTGGCTCCCCAGAACATTGTAAAGCTCCAGTTTTAACACAGTTTCAGTGTAGTCCCCCACCCACCCCACCCCACCCCCTCATCCATTAGGAGAGGTCAGTGACAGCCCAGCGTTACCCTTCCAAAGCCTTGTTGCTGGAGGCGCAAGAGACTCGAGGCCACGACTCCAGGCAGGATTTTCAGCAAGGAAAAGGTGTCCCCAGCTGGGTCCCTTCAGCTTGTTCTACTTCCCTGATTCCTGCCAAAGCTGGAGATGAGACAGCAGCCACCTGGAGACCTGGATGACAGTCACATGTGCAAAGTGAGGTTGAACAGGAAGCCAGGAGCGGCTCCAGGATGTCCTTAAATGTCTTCATCCTGCAACTGCTTCCTAATTCTGAAGAAAGACAAAAGCCTAAGGCACTATGAACTGTGTTCTTTGTACTTGGGGGCAAATATTACACTGAGAGACACTGAAACAACAGCCCAAGGGTGCTTGGCCAGAGGATCCAGGATGCTTTCTCCAGCATCTCAGCTATATTAACTTGGCATGCTCCCATACATTTTTGGAAGAACTCAAAGCCAAGCTTGGTGGCGCACCCCTGTAATCCCAGCACTTGGGAAGCTGAGGCAGGAGGATCATTGCGAGTTTGAGACCAGCCTCGGCTACACAGTGAGCTCAAAGCCAACCTGGAAGACGCACAGGGAGACGCTGTCTCAGAAAAACAGAACAGAACAACAACAACAACAAAACCCAACTCAAATCATAGCTACTTTTATCAGCCAAATAATTAAAACATTTTGAATAATAAAAACTGGCCAAGTATAAAAATGTTGTCACATAAAGGTGGACAGCCTGGAGGCACCAGAAGCAAACCCACACATTTATGAACAACTGCTTTTCTCTTTTTTCCAAAGACCAAACCCAGGGGTTTGTGCACCCTAGATATGGGCTCTACTGCTGAATAAAGGCCTAGTGTGATGGCAGTGGATTCCCACTAAGGAAACAACACGATTCCATGGGAATAGTCCGACGACGGTCCTGAGACAAGTGCATAGCCACACACAGAGACAAGCAACTGGGGGTGTGGGGAGGTGGGAGCTATGTGCAAAAACCCCTACAATTTCATAGATTTTTTTGGGGGGGTGGCGGAACTGGGGATTGAACTCAGGCCCTTGCACTTGCCAGGGAAGCACTTATTCCACTGAGCTATCTCCCCAGCCCCTAATTTCATAGATTTTAAAAAGGCTAGACCTCTATTTTTATATACAAAAATTAGCTAAAAAATGTATCAAAGACTTAAATATGAAAGCTAAAAGTAACAAACACTAAATGCAACTGTAACTCAGCATAAGCAACTAAAGAATGAACTACATGAGACTTTACTAAAATTAAACTTTTGTACTTAAAAAGACATGTTCAAAAAAGTTAAATACACACACACGCACGTACACACACACGCACACATGCACGCATGCACACACACATACACACACAGTATGGGCCAGGAGGATAGCTCAGTGGTATAAGCACCTTCCTGGCAAGCACAAGATCCTGAGTTTGATACCTGGAACCACAAAAACAAAACAAAAAACCCCACAAAAAGTAACAATTTTGTAAGTTATGTATCTGACAAGGACCTAGTATTCAGAATATATAAAGAACTCCTACAGTTCAACAACAGAAGACAAATAAGCCAAGTAAAAAATGGACAAAGCCAGCCCTATGGCCAGGCGTGATAGCAAAAGGCCAGGTATGCTAATAACCCCACCACTTGGGAGGCCGAGCCAGGTGGATCACTGTGAGTTCAAGACCAGCTTGGACTATATATTGAGTTCCAGGCTGCCTGAACTACACAGCAAAACCTTGTCTTGAAACACAGAAACAAAAACAAAAACAAAACTAGCCAGGCATAGTGGCACACCTGAGATCCCAGCACTCTGGGAGGTTTAGGCAGGAGGACCACAAGTCTAAGCCCAGGTCTCGGCCCCTGTCTTAAAAACAACCAAAAACATTTGAATAAGCATTTCTCTAGAAAAGATGGGTAAGTAGCCAATATCCATTAAAAAAAAAAAGATGCTCAACACTTATTAGAGCAATACATATGAAAACCACAATGAGATTCTACTTCACATCTATTAGGACAGAAAAAGAACAGATATGGGTACGGACATGGGGAAAACAGGTCTGCCACACTGCTGGTGGGAATGGAAATAGGGGAGAGTGTGGCACTTCAGAAAGTTAAAGAGAATTGCTGCAGCACTCAGCAACTGCATGCTGAGTGGCAGAGCCAGGAGAAACGGAAACATGGTCACATAAAACCCTGCATGAATGTTCTTAGCAGCACTATGAGTAACAGCCAGAAAATGGAAATAAGGCAAATGTCCATGAATAAACACAGGGGCGTCCACCCACACAATGGAATATTAGAGCCATAAAACGGAAAGGCTGCTGTGTGCTACAACATGCTTAAGTCTTTTTTGTGCTTGTTTTTTTCCTTTTTTAAAAAATATTTTATTTATTTATTTTCTGTATTTTAGGGAAGTATCTACAGGGTATTCAGGGTCTATTAGATCAGACTCATACTGATCTGCCTGTTTACAACCTCCCAAGTGCTGGGATTACAGGTGTGCACCATGACGCCTAGTCTCAATCACTGTCTCGAGCACGTCCTGGGAGCGGGGCCAACACAGCAGGCCTGGGGATTGAACCCCTGGCCCCTGCACCTGCTTGCAGGTGCTTTAATCTGCTATTTGGCCTGCCCTCGTTTTTTGTCTTTTTGAAACAGGGTTTCATTATGTAGTTCAGGGTGGTACTGAACTCACTGTGCAGCCCAGGCTGACTTCGAACCTGCCTCAGCCTCAGCTTTCCCAGTGCTAGGATTACAGGCACCAACAAGCCCAGCCAACATGGGTAAGTTTTAGACAGTATGCTAAGTGAAAGGAACAGGGGCAGGGCCAGGGAGATAGCTCAGTGGCACAGCACCTGCCTGGGAAGCACAAGGGCCTGAGTTTGATTCCCAGTATTAAAATAAGTAAATGAATAAATAACTAGGTGCAAAAGGATAGTGTTTGATTTTACTTCTGTATTACCCAAACAGGCAAATTCAGAGACCGAGAATATAGCTTACTATAGATTTTAAAAAATCTTTTATTTAGTTATTTGATATAGGGTCTTACTACAGGAGCTCCGACTCATAGTGATCCTCCTGTCTCAGCCTCCCAAGCACTAGGATTACAGGCGTGTGCTCAGGTTTCCAGGGCCAGCATGGCATATGGTACCATGGATTGAACCCGGCTGCTTGTACTTGCTGGGCTGGTTGGTGCTTAGACCACCGAGCTATCTCCCCAGCCCTGGTTACTGCAAGTTTAATGCTTATTTTTCTTTCTTTCTTTCTCTCTCTTTTTTTTTCCCCCACAGTTTTGCTATGTACTGCAAGACTGGCCCTGGACATACTCATATAGCCCAGGTTGGCCTCAAACTCACAGCAATAGCCCTACTAGTTTCTAATTTGTAAAATAAAAGTTTTGGAGAATGAGCACGGCCCTGTGAATGTAACTAATGCCTCTGAGTTACCCATATTGCAGTTGCTGTAGCAGCCACTGATGAGAAGCCATGAAGCTCACCAAGTGCCACAAGGTGACCAGGAACATGAGCAACCTGAGGCACGGCTGCCGCCACAGGCACCTCACCAGGCACCTGTGTGTGTACAGGACGCAACCCGAGATGTGCAGCTCTACCTGTACCGGGGCGCCACAGAGCCGCTCAGGGTCTGCAAGGCCAATCAGGCCCTCAGTCTCCTTGAGAACAGGCTGGAGATGCAGCCGTGCCAGGGGAGCACCTGAGGGAGCTGCCCAAACTGAGCCCCTGCCCTCTGCATGGAACTTGGCACAAAGGAAAAACGGTTAACTACCCCTCATCTTGTGTTATATATATTTTATCTCATATACACAACCAAAAATCAGAAAAAGAAAAAAGTGCTAATCCATGCTATGGTAAGAGTGAATTTTAAAAGTGTTTTAAATGAAAGAAGTTACGTAAGGTTGTGTCATACCTGGGGGGATGGGCAGGAAGGGAAGCAGGGGAGATGAGGAGATGTGACTGGGGGTGCACGAACATCTTTGTTTTTTTGAGATAGGGTCTCACTGTGTAGCCCAGGCTGGCTTCGAACTTACTGTGATCCTCCTGCCTCAGCCTCCCGAGGGCTAGGATCACAGGTGTGCACCACCACACCCAGCCAACTACATGAGCTTCTTTTGGGGCTGATGAAAGTATTCTGGAATTACACAGATAATGGTCATAATTGCAAAACTTTATACTACAAAGTTTAACTGTATACATACTATGGTGTGTAAATTGTAGCTAAATTTTTTTCATTGAAAAGAGATAAGCAAAAAAAAAAAAAGGTAAGCAATGAAGTTATTAGAAATTTATTAGTTATTATTCTTAAGCACCAGCTTAATACTGTAGAAATTTTTGATTCACCCATGAATAACCCCCTTTCCCCTCCCATACCCAAACATGACCAAGAGCTTTGCAGGCAAATAGGCTTCCTTTTTGTTTCTCTTGTGAAACCCAATGCGACACTACGCAGGCCTGTGCACACGGTGCTGAGCAGTGCCACCTGTCTCTGGAGATGGCTGCCGTTGATCCTCACTGCCCAGGTCCCGACAGACTCTTGTTCATGAACTGTCTCTTCACAAAGCAGGTCCACCACTGCCAGAAGGGGGACAAAATGGAACCACAGAGGAATCAGGTCACAGTGCAGCTTCAGGGCAAGTGAAAATTCAAATCCTGCACTTAATATTTAAGTAGTGGGGGGTTGAAATCAGTACCTTCACCCTAAGCTACATCCCCAAGCTGTTTTATTTTTTACTTTGAGACAGGGTCTTGCTGAGTTGCTACAGTGCCCAGGCAGGGGCCAAATAATCCACTTGCTTCAGCCTCTTAGGATGCCGAGATTAAAGGCATGCACCACTGCACCCAGCAGAATTCAAATTAATTTAATAATAAAACTTAAAACCAGCCCAAATTCTCTTATAAGAGACTATAAACCCCTCAGAAGCACATATAGGTAGATGCACAGGTTACTAAAAATTAGGAGGTTGGGCGTGATGGTGCACACCTGTAATCGCAGCACTTGGGAGGCTGAGGCAGGAGGACTGGCATGAATTCAAGGCTAACCTGGACTACATACTGAGATCTTGTCTCAAAAAACTAAAATACTAAAAAACAAAAAAATCCAAAATTATGAATAAAGTACATAAATGTTTCATAGTCAGCTCTCTGTATCCACGGGTTCTGCATCTCCGGAGAGAACCCGTGGTGGATAGAGAATACGTGGGAAAGCCTGCAGCCTCACTCAACATGAAGAGCCGCCTCCGCCTGTCACCGTTGCCCAACAGCAGCACAGGTTCTTTTCCCCTCCTCTTTCAGTACCACACAGCACTTATATTGCAGTAGGTGGTCTGAGAGCCCCAAGAGGAGTTAAAGCACAGAGGAAGATGTGTGCAGGGTACTCCCAAATGCTATGCCACTCGAGGTAAAGGGTGGGCTTCCAGATTTTTTTTTTTTTTTTTTGGGAGGGGTATGAGGAGCAAACTCAGGACCCTGCGCTTGCCAGGCAAGCACTTTATCTTCCCAGGCCCTGGGCTTCCAGATTTAGGGCCCAATGGCCACTGAAGGTGACTGTACAGTGTACCCACAATATCTACAGAAAACCTCTGCTCTGGGTTCACAATGCTCCAACATAAGAATGTAATGAAGACAACCACTAAACTTTCCTTCCTAGATGCAATTCTTTATTCAGTGGGATCTAGTGAGTTAGGACCCGCTAAGCACATCAACAGTCAGATGCAGAAACTAAATTTCCTTCTTTCTTTCCTTTCCTTTGCAGTACTGGGGATTGGACCGGGGCCTCAGACATATTAGGTAAGTGATCTATCACTGAACTACAGCCTCCATGTTTTTTACTTATTTATTTTTGTGTTTTTGTGACAGGTTTTCACTATGCAGTTCAGGCTGGCCTAGCACTCACTCTGTAGCCGGGGTGCCCCTTGGCTTCATAGCAATCCTCCTACCTCACCTCCCAAGTGCTGGGATTACAGGCATGTCCAGCTAACCTGTCTTCAAAATGGCAATCCTCTTACCTCTGCTTCCTGAGAAACTGGGATCACACACATGCAGAAGAGCATGCCAGGCTAAAAATATTCTTGCAGTAGAAGATCTTAGTGTGTTTACTGGTGGCCAACAGGCAAAAAGATGAATTAGCAATTAAACAGCCAAAGGAGAAGGTCTTACCTTGCTGGGTTTATCATTCTGAGGGTCAAAAACTTTTTCACAAAGTCTCAGTCCAGTTTCTTGCCTCAGCTGCTGCAGGTAGGCTCTCATCACCTCTAAAAGACAATAAAATACTGTACTCGAGAGCTCATCCAAACGGCCTGGCTGCTGGTCGGGACAGTGACCTCAGACAAACGTCTTCATACATTCACACAGTTAAGACACAACAATGACAGTTCACATGGGCAACGTGTTCTGGTCCACATGCCGTGCGTGCTACTAACGCTTATGAAAGTGAGAGCGGTGAATGAAGAAAACCATCTCGTGCCCCAGACGAGGGTACAGATAGCCCGTTCTTACCATCTTCCTGTTTGCTTGCAGGTTTGGCGTAGATGGCATTTAGTGGAAAACCAGGCTCTCCAGGAATGGGAAAATTAGTGATGCCCAGTGTATACATTTCCTTCTCTCCTTGGCTTTTAGAATTGCACTAAAAAAAAAAAAAAGAAAAAAGAAAAAAAAAATTACACACATATACTTGGGAGGCCAAGGCAGGAGGATTATGAGTACAGGGCCAGGTGGGGCCACGTAGCCACCCTAGACTACGTAGGAGAACCTTGGCTTCAAAAAAACCAAAATATATTTTTTACATGGATAAGAATAATATCTAGGGCCAGAGAGATGGCTCAGTAGAATAAGCGCTTGCCTGGCAAGCGTAAGGTTCTGAGTTCAATCCCTGGTTCTGCCAAAAAACAAACAAACAAACAAGAATGCTAAAGAATAATATCTAGCTTATAATCTTTTTAGTTTGAAAGGCTAGGATATAAATTTTTTTGTGTTCTTTTGAAATCAAATTCATCCTATGAGTCCTTTCTCAGGCAATGCTTCAAATGAATAAGATAAAATTACAAGAGAAACCAATTATGGTGAAATATAATAATTAAAATATTGAAAACCTAATTTATGACGTAGTCACTTATCTTTTTTTGGTACGGGGCACACAATAGTTTTGTTTTTTTTTTAAACATGGTTTTCATAAATACTCCCAATAACAGATACAGTAACTAAAGCTTGAAGAGGGCTGGTGAGATGGCTCAGTGGTCTAAAGCACCTACTTAGAACAAGCTTGGCAAAGCACAGGGACCGCGGTTCAATCCCCAGCACCACATGCCAGCCAGCCCCGCCCCTGTGCTGGGCTGAACTGGCCACACACACACACACACACACACACAAATAAAAAAAATAAATAAAAAAATAAAGCTTGAAGAACTGATGAGTGTGAAAATTTTCAAAATATCTTCCACTCTAATATTATAACACCATACCATGGATTCCTTAAAAATCATACACATTGCTAATTCCACTGTGGACTGACGCCTGTGTTCATGGTTGAGGTTACTGCTGGTGGGGCATGGTGGGTGCTATCTATAATCTCAGCACTCCGGAGGCTGAGGCAAAAGGATTGCAGGCCTGAGGACAAGGTGAGCTATGCAGTAAGTCTGAGGCCACTCTTCCCTACATAGTCAGATACTGTCTCAAACAAGAAAAAATACAAAACAAAACAAAAGAAAATGCTAACGGCCAGGGAAATAGTTCAGCAGCATAAGCACCTGCCTGGCTCAAGGTCCTGAGTTCGATTCCTGGTACTGCAAAAATTAAATTTTAAAAAAGTGCTATATTTTAGTTAGAGGACACTGGAAAGAAAAATGTAGTTTTTTCCCACTCAACTTCATGAACCTTTAAATTTTACCTTTGGATCCCTAAGCCAACATAAATTTTGTCAAGATTTTTGTCTTGAAAAATACATGTAAGGCCTTAAAATGTCACCATCTTTTTCTGGTCAGAATTGGTAGCATATGCCTGCAATTCTTGCTACTTGGGAGACTGAGGCAGGACTGCAAGTTGAGGTCAGCCTGCACAACTTTTTTTTTTTGTGGTATCGGGGATTGAACTCAGGACCTAGTGCTTGCACTTATTCTACTGAGCTATCTCCCAGCCCCTAGCCTGCACAACTTGGACAGAAAAAGGGCTGGGAAGGTACAGAACGCTTGCTGGGAGGCTGTGGGTTTTTCTGTAACACGGGGTGAAAAATCACTATCCTAGTTTTTGTGTTGGTTAACTCCATTCTGAGTTGAAAACCACATTCACATTTTCACTTAACATCATGCTCTACATCAGAGGAAATATTTTCTATTTACCCTTCAAGTCAAAAAAATCCAAGTGAGGGCTGGCAAGATAGCTCAGCAGACTAAGTGCTTGCTCAGGCAAGTGCAGGGACAGGGGTTTGATTCCTGGTATCACATGTGGTGCCGGCCCCACCTTCAGGCTCAATGAGCTACCTACTGAGAACAAGTGTGGGCGCATGCCTGTAGTCCCAGAGCTGGGGAGGCTGAGACAGGAGGATCACAAGTTTGAGCTGCGTAATGAGACCAAACAAAAACAGGTGGCTTGGAGTGTTTTTCCAATAAACAATCATCAAGTTTACATTTACCTTTTGGAGTTTCTTTAGACACTCAGAAATGTAGAGAGTTATATATATCAAAGTCCTGTCCGCTTCATTCTACAGGGGGAAAAGGAAACAAAAAACAGTGCTCACTGAAACTCAACAATGAATGAATGAATTCAGCCTCTGAGTTCTGATTATCTACTGTAAACACTGACAGTGCGGCACTCCGACATCGCTGACACAGCACCAGGGCCACAGTGTCCTAGGCTCTGTCAGGGAGCCTGCAGCTTCCCCGAGCTGCTCAGCTGCCCGTTTTCCTCTGCCCCTCCTTGCCACTGTCAGCAGCCCCTGCCAGTGCAGGACACAGAAGCAACACGACAGCTGGGAAACCTGAAGAGCATCACACAGTAGGTTAGTGTGTGGAACTCTCTCACTTGAGGGTCTCTGCCAAGAACAGAAACACTCATTACTCAAGAGGAGGAAGCAATTACTTTATGTGTGACACGTTCTTGAAGAACTCCAGGAGCCCAACATCTTGACATAACCCGAAGGAAAATCTGAAGATAACAGATGGTGGTCAAATGTTGCATGTACTGCAGGCCCGATTCTAGACAACCAAAAAGCTACACATTTCCCTATTTGAAACATACGATAGTGGAGAAAGAATGAAACGTGGCAGAATTCTATATATTTATATCTATTATAAACACAATACTTAGGCCATGCATTAGATATAGAAAACATGCTGTTAACCCCACAGAAAGCTTACATTACATTCTCTAATCAAGAGTCTACAAGCCCTGGGGGCGACACGGATTTGGCTGGGGCAAGAAGGTCACTGCAAGCTCAAGGCCAACTTGGGCTACATAGAGGATTCAAGGCCAGCCTAAACTGCATAGCGAGACCCTGTCTGACCATTTCCCACCAAAAAAAGAGTCTACAAGTAAAGTATAGGCCAGGTGTGGTGGCACATGCCTCTAATCCCAGCATTTGGGAGGCTGAGGCAGGAGGATCCTTGAGTTTGAGACCAGCCTGGGCTACAAAGTGAGCTCAAGGCCAGCCTTAACTGCAGAGCAAGATCTTGTCTCAAAAGGCACACACAAAATAAAGGCAAAAAAATTAAAAGTATGACAAGGAGAGAATATATATATTTATAATCTCCAGCTATATTTTAGGCTATTGCAAGAAAGTTATAGCCAGGGGTAGTGGTATATACCTGTAATCCCAGTACCCCGGAGGCTGAGGAAGGAAAATCATGAGTTCAAGGCCAAGTTGGGCTACATATTAAGGTTCTGTCTCAGAAAAAATCCAACACAAATCCTTGCCATTGCTTGTAACCTGCTCATGGCAGGTCATGAAACTGCGTTTTATTTTCTCTTCATCTTTTCTCCCACTCCCCGCTACCTCTTCCCGAAACTAAGAGCAGGAGGGGATGAGGGCTCAGGGATGTTTCCCTACCATCTAACAGAAGTCTGTCCTAGTCTCTCTACTTCTCCAACTCAGGCCCGTGACACAAAAGTACAGGCTGAATAACCCTTATCTGAAAGTATTTCAGATTTTGGAATATCTGCAAAAACTTTATCAGCTGAACATGGCTGGTTTGAAAGTCGAAAATCTAACAAGCTCCAAAATCTGAAACTTAAGGGCTGGCCAAATAGCTCAGCAGATTACAGTGTCTGTAAGTAGGCGGAAAGGCCTGGGGGAGGTTTCAATCCCTGGGCTTGCCATGCCAGCCCTGCCTCCAGGGCACGCTGAGAGGGCAATTGAGACTGGGTGTGGTGGCATGTGCCTGTAATCCCAGCTCTTGGGAGGCTGTAAACAGGCGGATCACTATGAGTCTGATCTAGCAGTGAGACCCTGAACACCCTGTAGACCCTTCCCTAAAATATAAAAAAAAAAAAAAAAAAAAAAAAAATCTGAAACTTAAAAGGTTTAGGATTTGGAAGTATTTCATTTTTTCAAAACTCAAGTTATATATAAAAAAATTAAAAGAGCTAGTAAGAGTCTTTGCTTGTGCACTAGTCTTGTACACAGGATTGGCATATAGATGTTTAATTAAATTTGAATAAGTAAAATATATCTAGGCAAGGGGTTGGCAAGCTTTCTGTATGAAGACTAGGTAGTAAATATTTTAGGCTACAGCGCTTGTCATAATTATTCTATTGCTATTGTTGTGTGAAAGCAGCCATAAACAATTACCAAACAAATGTATATAGCTATGTTCCAATAAAACTTTATTTATAAGATGAGGCAGTGGGTCAAATTCATCTCTCAGACCTGATATAGTCTGAAAAAGGAAAATAGTATTTATACAGAGTATTAATACTCTGGAACTTCAAAATTATAATCTCAGTTCATTATATTTACTCCTTATAACAACTGTGACTGCAAGGTAGATATCTCCATCAAAAAACTAAATCACAGGCCGGGGAGATGGCTCAGTGGAATAAAAGCTTCCCTGGCAAGCACAAGAGTCTGAGTTCAACCCCCAGTTCTGCCAAAAAAAAAACAAAAACAAAAACAAAAAAAACCCAAAAAACAAAAACAAAAAAAACTAAATCACTACAAACTCTGTAATTTACCTTAATTTCATAGTTTTTGAAGAACACATTGGCCTTGAAATAATAGATGGCTTCATCCACAATATCTGTATCTTTTGCTAAACAGGACAAAAGGGGAAGGAAAGAGGACAAAGAACATTAGTCACATGCAAGGAATAACATGTATAAAGTCCAAGCTTCACTATCAAGAGTCTTGACATGGTAAAAGAGCATGAGACTACTTAAGTCATCTTTAAAAACTTTATAGAAAAATAAGTACATGGCCTACCTTCTACACCCAGTCTCAACTGCCCCCTCAGTGTGCCCTGGGGGTGGGGCCAGCACGACAGGCCCGGGGATTGAACCCCTGCCCATTGCACCCGCATGCAGGCACTTTAATCCGCTGAGCTTTTTTTTTTTTTTTTTGAGACAGTGTCTTGCTATATCTCAGACTGGCCTTAAACTCACTATGTAGCCTAGGCCAACCTGGAACTCCCAGCCATCCTCCCAAGCACTGGGATCATAAGCATATGTAGTTTGTTTTCTTAAAATTATACATATTCGGGCTGGTGAGATGGCTCAGTGGTCTAAAGCACCTACTTAGAACAAGCTTAGCAAAGCATAGGGACCGCGGTTCAATCCCCCAGCACCACATGCCAGCCCGCCCCGCCCCCTGGTGGGCTGAGCTGGCCACACACACACACACACACACACACACAAATAAATTAAAAAAATAAAAAAATAAAAAAAAATTATACATATTCATTAGAAAAAGACATTTAGTAAGTAAAAAAGAAATTTTTAGGGCTGGTGAGATAGCTCAGTGGACTAAGTGCCTGCTTAGGCAAGCATAGGGACCAGGGTTTGATCCCAGGTGCTATGGTGGCTCGCCCCCAGATGCACTGAGCTGGCCATGGAGTCTGGGCATGGTGGTGCCCACTTGTAATCACAGTGCTGGGGAGGCTGAAAACAGGTGGACTGCTACATGTCAGAGCTGTGTAGTAAGACCCTGTACCAAATACATAATAAAAGAAAAAAGATTTTAATTGTCACCCTAAATCTCACTACCCAGAAATAACTACTATTAACATTTGGTAAACATCATTCATGATTTCTATCAATGTATTTATAGGCTGAGACACAGTCTAACGTTAACAAAGTGTTTTTTATAGGGGCTGGGGAGATGGCTCAGCAAGTGCAAGGGTCTGAGTTCAATCCCCAGTTCCACCAAAAAACCAAAACAAAGCACCAAAGTGTTTTTTAAACTAAAAGGTATAAATTTAGCTGAGTGCAATGCTGCACACCTGTAATCCCAGCATTCAAGAGGCTAAAGCAGGAGGATTGCCATGATCAGCCTGAGCTACATAGTGAGTTCAAAGCCAGCCTGGCAATACACAGAGACCCTATCTCATAAAAACAAACACACACCCTTTTCTTGAATCCTATGCCTTTAAACATACAGTGCTTGGGGGTTGAAGGTGTAGTTTGGTGGTAGAACACCTGGCTACCCAGTGTGTACAAGGCCCTGGGTTTGATTTCCAGTATGGCAACAAAGGCACAAATACACATAATCCCAGCACTCAGAAAACTAAGGCAGGAGGATCGCTATGGATTTGGGGACAGTCTAGGCTATATAGTGAGTTAAAGGTCAGCCTAAATTACTACATAGCAAGACCCTGTCTTAATGAACACAACACAACACAACACATACACAATTTATATAAGCTGTTCTTTGTAGCTACAGAGAAAAGCCAGAAATACTGCTGTGACAGAGACAGATTTCATTATGCAATTTCTTGGCTTCCTTTTTTTTTATTTTAAAAGGTCAAAATCCCAGAGTCTTGAGATCTAGCATCTGGCTTCAGCAAGTTATTTATATTTCTTGTCCAGGACTGCTATCCCTCTCATGCAGCAGAAATGCAAAGGCCAGGCTTTAATCCACTGCAATTCAATGTCTTCATCCTAGCTTATTCCTCTGTTGAAAAATCTCAACAGGACTCCAATTCTAGACTTGTGCTCCCTACAATCTATTTTCTTACGAGAAGGAAACTTCTTAGGATTCACCAGTGCTTACAAAAGTGACTTGTTCTTAACATAATGATGGGCAGTGAAGATGAAAGGACTTAGAATCTAGAAGAGTGTTTGGTGTACAAAAAAGCATCGAGAAACCACTTGCTGAATATAAAGTCACTAAAGTTGTGTATACGTAGAGCCTCTTTCATGCTAAGCATAGGCTCTCCCACTGAGCTACCTGATCAACCCCAGAACTGATTACTGGTAAGTTATTGAGCTCACAACACTGGCTTCGCTGGCATTTGGGTCTAATCCAGTCCCTTGGGGAACAGCACAAGGCTATCTCTCTTCCATTTGGTTTCTTAGGGTCTCACTTTCCCTTAAGGAACCAAGAATTCCAGAAGCAGTAACTAGATTTATTTTTTTTTTTTTTAAATTTTTATTTATTTATTTATTTATTTACTAGAGAGAGAGAGAGAGAGAGAGAGAGAGAGAGAGAGAGTGTGTGTGTGTGTGTGGTGTGTGTGTGTGGCCAGCTCAGCCCACCAGGGGGCGGGGCTGGCTGGCATGTGGTGCTGGGGGATCGAACCGCGGTCCCTGATGCTTTGCTAAGCTTGTTCTAAGTAGGTGCTTTAGACCACTGAGCCATCTCTCCAGCCCCTAGATTTATTTTAATTCTGGTCAACTACATCTTCTTTATATGTGTATGATTTTCTGAGATAGGGTCTCACTATGTAGTCCAGGCTGGCCTTGGACTCATGGAAACCCTGCCTCAGCCTTGCGAGAGCTGGCATTACAGGTGTGCACCATCATACCTGGCTCTTTGATACAGTATACGGCAACCACATGAAGGGGTGTGTGTATGCACAGTGAAGAAATGCATTAAGGAATCTGAGCCAATAATGAGTCTTACTTCTTTCTTTGCACTGTAATTCCTTTACATTACTGTTCTTTTTCCCTCTGTTCCTTTTTCTCAGAATCATAAAATGTGGTGACTCACCTAATGTATTAGGTTTGCTGCATTTAGGCTTGCTAGCATTTAAAACAAAATGACATTAAGAGGAAGTCAGATCAAACAGTCTGGAATGATTCAACAGACTATGGGATCTGCACAAAATTGGTAATTATAACCATGATCTTGGAGCCATGAATGGAACTTAGTCCAGACCTTTGCTGGATGCAGGGAAGCCATGTGTAATAAAAAACAAATTACACTGTTGGCAGAACATCTCAGAGTATGTCAGCAAAGTCTCTCACAGTGACTGAAATAGACTGAGGCTTTCTGTAAACAGTGTTTCAAAAAGAAGAATGTGAGTGGTTGGGTTAGCTCCACGACTGCAAGCGTGGTCAGCATGCACACGGCCCTACACTGAGTCCCCAGCACTACCTACCCTTAGCTAAAAAAAGGAGTATGGGGCTGGTGAGATGGCTCAGTGGTCTAAAGCACCTACGTACAACAAGCTAAGCTAAGCAAAGCAGAGGGACCGCGGTTCGATCCCCCAGCAC
>NW_004524652.1:8022614-8044242 GCF_000260255.1 Octodon degus
AAAAAAAAAAGGAGTATGAAGAAAGCAAAGAAACAAAATTCAGAAAAACAAGGGGGAGATATGAGTCATGATTTGTAGTACAGTAGCCAGGTGTGGTGCTGTACAGTGATTCCAGCACTCAGGAGGCTGAGGCAAGAGGACTGCCATGAGTTCCACCAGCCTGGACTACATAATGAGTTCAAGATCAGCCTGAATGGCATAGCAAGACCCTGCCTCAAACAAACAAACAAACAAACAAACAAACAAGATAAAAAATTAGGTATTGCTAAAACTGAATATTCTGAAGAATGCACAAAGGAAGTAGATTTACATGGGGGAAGAAATTAAAATATTATGATTTTTGTGTGTGTGTGTGTGTGTGGTACTGGGAGTTGGATTCGGGGTGTTCTACCACTGAGCTACATTCTCAATTCCTTTTCTAAAATTTTTATTTTAATCCTGGGTCTAGATAAGTTTACATCTGGCCTTGAGTTTGGAATCCTCCTGCTTCAGGGTCCCAGGCAGCTGTCGTTACGGGTGTTTTCTATCACACATGGCTTAATTTTTTTTTTTTTTTGTCTTTTTGAGACAGGGTTTCACTATGCAGTTAAGCCTGGCCTTGAGCTCACTTTGTAACCCAGACTGGTCTCACAATGATACTCCTGCCTTAGCCTCTCAAGTGCTGAGATTATAGGCATGTGCCACCATAGCTGGCTTAAAATACTTGTCTTTTCCAGTGCAATAGCAGAGAAAGGGCATTCTATAGAGGTAATAGCATTATATTAGTTTGAAAGAATGGATAGTGATTATAGGAAGTATCTAGAATTAAGTACATTTCTACTTTCAGGAAATAACCTTGAGAAAGTGGAAATAACAATTTTTTTTCCCCAGAACGGAGGATTGAACTCAGGCCCTTGCGCTTGCCAGGGAGGCACTTATTCTACTGAGCCATCTCCCCAGCCCATGATTTTAAGTCATAATCTTTTTAAAAAAATTTTATTTGTGTGTGTGTGTGTGTGTGTGTGTGTGTGTGGCCAGCTCAGCCCACCAGGGGGAGGGGCTGGCTGGCATGTGGTGCTGGGGGATTGAACCTTGGACCCTGTGCTTTGTTTAGCTTAGCTTGTTCTAAGTAGGTGCTCTAGACCACTGAGCCATCTCACCAGCCCCCCCCCCCCTTTTTAAGGTGTTCTGAGATAGGTTCTCTCTTTGTGGTTCAAGCTGCCCTCAAACCCTCAACAATCCTCCAGGATCAGCTTTCTGTGTGCTGGAGTTTTAGGTGAGCACCACCATGCCCAGCAAGAGGTCTAAAATATAATCCCCACCAAACAAACAGAAAGTACAAGATGGCTGGGTGTGGTGGTACACACCTGTCATCCCAACACTCAGGAATCTGAAGCAGGAGGATCCCTGGGAATTTGAGGCCAACCTGAGCTGCACAATGAAATACTGTCTCAAAAAAACAAAAGAAAAAGAAAGTAAATGAGCAACGTGAGACACAGGAGTAAGCTAAGAAATTTCCTCATTTGATATTATCAGAAAGTTTGCTAGAGGGACCAGGGAGATAGCTCAGTAGAATAAGAGCTTGCCTGGCAAGCACAAGGACCTCAGTTCAATCCCCGGTTCTGCAAAAAAGATTTGGAAATGCTGGCTCAAAAATTGTGCTGAAACAAAAAAAAAAAAAAAAAAAGAAAGAAAAAAAGTTTGCTAGGCATTTTAGGCCAACATCTGAAATCCCGGGTTCAGACTTACTCTCTCTAGGGGCAGGTCCTTTGAACTGACTCCTGATGGGCAGCAGCGCCATGTTCCCGATGAGTTTGGTGTCAGGGTCCATGAGAGAAGAGTGGTAGGCCTGCAGTAGTGCCAATTAAGAACACAGAAATGGAAAGAGGACAAATGTCACTGGGGCAGGAAAGAACATTCCACTACAGAAAAAAAGAACAACTCCTAATATTAGTGAGGGGAGAGAGACCAAGGAGGAGGGCAACCATGAAGTGCAGGAGCTGCGTCTCACCAATTTTGTTTTTGAGACAGTCCCACCATGTAGCCCAGCTAGCCTTGAACTGTTTCTTCTACCTCAGCCTCCTAGACACTGAGATGATGGGTGTGTGCCATTATGCCCAGTGAGGAAAGCATTTATTAAATTTTGAAGAACTGGGCCAGGGAGATGGCTCAGTAGAATAAGCACTTCCCTGGCAAGCACAAGGGCCTGCATTCAATACCCGGTTCCACAAAAAAAAAAAAAAAAAAAAAAAAAAAAATTAAATTTTGAAGAATTCTGAAAGCTGGTTATTAAATGTAGCCATTCTCAAAAATTAAATTATATAAACTTGCGATTACATATATTAAAAATCAAGGTAAATACCACCCCCCCTTGTTGGCTTTTTGAGACAGGGTCTCACAGTGCAGCTCAGGCTGGCCTTCAGCTCACTTTGTAGTTCAGGATGTTCTTGAACTCGAAAGGATCCTCCTGTCTCAGTCTCCCAAGTGCTGAGATTACAGGCATGCGCCTCCATGCCCAGCTCATTTCCCAATTTTTTTTTTTTTTTTTTTGGTGGAACTGGGGATTGAACTCAGGGCCTTGTGCTTGCCAGGGAAGTGCTTATTCTACTGAGCCATCTCCCAGCCCCTCATTTCCCAATTTTTAATAGCTACATTTTACTACTGTCTATGTTAAGGTTATTTATGCCTCTGTATCTTTATGGTGGTAATACTGCATGAGTAGGTACTACCATGCACCCCTTCCAATTCCACACTTCCAGTTAAAACAGGAAAACACCTTATAAATCAGGTTACCCACTCTCCATCTACATCAGGACCCAAGCTTTTCAGTTCAGACACTTCCTGCCCCCCCATACTAAAAACAGAACTTCAGCGAGGGTGAACCTATGGCATGCATGTTGCAGTGGGCTGTTTATGCTCACTGAAAGCTCTAAAATGTTTGCCACCATTGACCTAGGCCTTCACATTGGGCTGCATCTCTAGCATCCTTTTTTACTCTTTTATTGACAGGCTCTTGTTAAATTACTGAGTTGCCCAGGCTGAGCTCAACCTTGTGATTCTCCTGCCTCTGTGCTAGGATTACAGGCAGGATTATAGTGGTGAGTGCTGGTACTACAGGCAGGCACCCTCCCACCCCAAGCTGTCTTTGTGTCTTTTACCAAGACATCCCTTTTCTTCTCTTAGTCTCTTTTTTCTTTCTTTTTTTTGAGACAGGGTCTCACTAACTAGCCCAGCTGGCCTTAAACTCATGGTAGTCCTCCTGTCTCAGCCTCTAGAGTGCTGGGGTTATAGGCGTGGGCCACCATGCCCGGCTGGATGTCTAGCTTTTAAAAATTAATTATTTATTTGGCACAGGGTCTTGCCAAATAAATAATTACACTTGGACTCATAGTGATTCTTCTATCTCAGTCTCCCCAGCACTGGAATTACAGGTGTGTGCCACCATGCCTGGTTTTGGTGGCCGGCACAGTGGCACAGCATGCAGTACTGGTCACTGAACCCAGTCCTGGCTTTTTAAAACATGCCCATTCAAATATTCATTCATTCATTCACCAAATGATTATTATTATTATTTAAAATTTTATTTATTTATTTATGTGTGTGTGTGTGTGTGTGTGTGGCCAGCTCAGCCCACCAGGGGGCGGGGCTGGCTGGCATGTGGTGCTGGGGGATTGAACCGCGGTCCCTGTGCTTTGCTAAGCTTGTTCTAAGTAGGTGCATTAGACCACTGAGCCATCTCACCAGCCCCATTCACCAAAAGATTATTATGCACCTCTGATGTGCATGGCACAGTGACAGTGATATGCAAGAGCAGTATATGGGCCAGGGGTTGAGCTCAGTTGACTCCCAGTCCTCACTCCTCAAAAGAAAAGAGCAGTGTAGTTCTCATCCTTGAAGAACTTTCAGGCTACCGCAGAACACAAGAATAAAATAAGTAGTCCAGGGTGGTGACACACATCTGTAATCCCAGTACTCAGGAGACTGAGGCAGGAGGATTGCTGAGGCCAGCTTGTGCTACATAGTGAGTCAAAGGCCAGCCTGGATTACAGAGTGAGATCCTGCCTCAAAAATAAATAAATAAAATAAATAGCCAGAGCTGGGTGCTCTCTGTGAAACTGGAATGAACTGAGCTTGAGAATTCTGGCTCAAATAATCTGGCTTTCCTGCTGGTATAGCATGTAACCTTGTGCAAGTCAGTTCATTTCTCTGAATCTTAGTTTCTTCTGCAAAACAGGAAGAATAACAGTACCTACTTCCTAGGTCACTGTGGGAGTTAAATGGAATAAATGAGGAACTGTGTCGCTCTGGGCCTGCCTGACACTACTCAGGGATCAAATACTAACTATGAAGGGCGGTGAGATTGCTCAGCGGACTAAGTGCCTGCTTTGGCAAGCGCAGGGACCAGGGTTAAATCCCTGCCCTTCATGCTGCATGGTCCCTGTCCCCGGGGTGGTCTGACCCAGTGATAGGGTCCAGGCATGGTGGTGCACGCCTGTAATCCCAGCGCTGAGGAGGCTGAAAACGGGGAATCAACACAAGTCCGATCTGCATAGTGAGACCTTGTACCAAATACACAAACGAAAAAAAACAACAACAAAAACAAACACCTAACTATGGGATTCATAAAGTGTACAGCTGTAACTATGGCTTTTTAAATGTATGGTTGTAACTATGGCTTTTTAAATGGGTCTGTCTTACTGAACGCAGCTTCCTCCCTCCCCTTCACCAATCACTCCCTTTTACCCATTCATTTCCTCCAGAGCATTTGGCACTATCTGAAACTATCTCTTTTATTCATGCTTTCGTGTTACAGTCTCTCTCTCCATTGGAACGCAATTCACGAACGTTTTTTGACTTTGATATACATTCCCAAGTGACTATTCCTAATCTGCAAAATGGAGCTAACAATTTCATACTCTGGCCATCAGAAGTTAAATTTAGATGGGGGTACAATCACCGATTTTTACTCCGACTCCGATGCACTCACAAAAAGAAGACCCCTGGACACCACAGCGACCTGTAGGGGGCTAAACCTAACTGTCTGTGGGATGGCAGCCACCCTAAGGGGCAAGGGAGGTGACCCGGAAGTGGGTCTGACAGGCGACGAGCAGGAGGCGGGACCTGCCCCCCAGGAAGTAGGGAGGAGGAAATCGGGCTGACAGAAAAAGGAGAAGCTGAAACTGGAGTTGAGAAACGAGAAAAAGCCTAACCCTGAGCTTCCGGCCCTAGTGAGGTCTCGGGAGCCCTGCCGGCCCTGGGGGGAGCAGAGAGCAAGCCAAGGAGCCGGGCGGCGGCCTGCTCCCAGCGCCCGCCACTGCCGCGCCCCGCGGGCCCCAAAGCCTGCCCTCCACGCCCCCCAGCTCTGACCCTACAGGAACCGGCCCCTTGCTTCGCCTCCTCCTCCAACTCCTCGGGATCCCTGCTTCCTTTCCGTCTTCGGCCCGCTTCTCTCAGCCTCAGCACGCCTCCGCGCCGCTCTCCCCAGTCCCAGCCGTTTCCTTGCACCCCAGGATCGAGCGCTTACCGGCATTTTTGGCGGGGCCGGGGTTCCACCTCAGAGTAGGACCTGCACAGAACGCGACCCTTCCGGTGTAGGGGGCTCGGGCGCGGTGGGCGGAAGTGAGGCGGAAGGGGCGGAGACAGGAGGACCCGGCTCTCCGCGGTCTGTCGCAGCGCCGACTGCTGCGGCTGCGCAGCTCGAGAGGAGCGCCAGGGGGCGCGCGCACAGGGCACCGCCGGCGGAGCTCGCGCATGCGCAACACGCGCGCGGAAGGGCACTGGGCTCTGGGAGTGTGGCGTCCTAGTGACTCTTCGCTCGTTTTTTTCCTAAAGGCCACCTTTTCAAGTGAACTCTTCCCTGGACTGTTTTAATTCTACCCCACCGCGTCCCCTTGTCTTTTTTTTTTTTTGGCGGAACCGGGGATTGAACTCAGACCCTTGCGCTTGCCAGGGAAGCACTTATTCTGCTGAGCCATCTCCGCGGCCCCGTCCCCTTGTCTTAGACTTTTTTTTTGTTTTCTTCCATATTTTTAAGATTCTTAAATTTATTTATGGTGCTTCTCTAACGTTTCCCCATCGTTGTGAATGTCAAAGGCAGGAGCCGGCTCTTTTGTCAGTGTTTGTCATTGATAGTACACAGCATTAGCAAATAGTTGAGTGAATAAATGAACTCATCACTTTTTTTGGTTTTTTTGAGACAGGGTCTCTCATTTCAGTTCAGGCTGGCCTTGAGCTCACTTTGTAGCCCAGGCTGGTCTTGAACTCCGTAAGAATCCTCCTGCCTCAGCCTCTCGAATGCCCCCCCTTTCTTTCTGTGGCACCGGGGATTGAACTCAGGACTTTGCACTTGCCAGGCAGGCGCTTATTCTGCTGAGCGATCTCCCCGGCTCTGCCCACAGCTTTTTAAAATGGGAAAGTTGTAGAACACAGGAGAGCAGGCCTTTATACTTGCTTGTTCTGGCATTTTTTGAGGAAGCAGACATTGGGTCTGAATCCTATCCTAACGTGTTCTAGCAGTGCAATTCTGGGCAAGTTAATTCACTTTTCTGTGCCTCAGTTTTTCACCTGAAAATGACATTTACCTCATTTTGTGCAGATGAAACACGTTACTTGGAAAGTACTTAGAATTTACATGCCTGGTGGCTACTGAAAAACATCACTGGGGCTGGGCAGATGGCTCTGTGGAATAAGCGCTTCCCTGGCAAGCCCAATGCCCTGAGTTCAATCCCCGGTTCCGAAAAAAAAAAAAAAAAAAATTTACTGAAACCACTTAAGTAAGAAGCTAAGTTTATTGTTGCCTCAGTGCCATTTTCCCTGCTAATCATTCATACGAGAATACTCTGGATCTTATTTCTACACCTGAGCGGTTGTGGTGGCGCATACCTGTAACCCCAGTCTCAGGACGCTGAGGCTGAAGGATTGCCATGCACTGGAGGCCAGCCCAGGCTACAGAGCGAGACCTTCTCAGAGAACAAAATAAAGAAACCTGGATCTGCCGGAGTTCTCGTTTAGGTCTCTAGCCAAACAGCACCTAAAAGCAGCAGCTTTATTTGTGGTACTAGGAATTGAGCCCAAGGCCTTCACGGAGCAATTATCTTCAGCCTTTCTCCCCTCCCCACCTTTCTAAATTTTGAGCCAGTTTAAGTCACTAAATTACCCAGGCTAGGCCAGAGACATAGCTCAGTTAACAGCACCCTGCCTGGCAAGTGTGAGGTTGAATTTGATTCCCAGTACCAAAAACAACAAACCCCCAAAACATTGCTCAGGCTAGCCTTCAGCTTGCAGCCCTCCTCTACCATCATAGCCAGCCAGAAGGGGCCCAGAATATCCCTTAGCCACTCAGTTTACTTTCTTCACTTTTAATTCCTCAGCAGGTGACCAAAGTGCTGAGAAGTCAGCCCCGTCTCAGTAAGGTCTTGTCTGCCAGGAGCGTTCCCTTCTGTCCACAGAGCCTCCTGAAACTCTGGAATTGTCTTAGGCTCCCATATCAGACAGTAAAGTCCTTGAGGCCTGGGAGGTCATATTCTTTGAAACACAGATCCAGCGAGAGAGGCAGCAGAATTTGGAGCCTTAACTCCTGGGGGTACATCGTAGATTCTCCAGAAGCTAAACCAAAGAGGTACAGCTTAAGGAGCAAAAAAAAAGGAAGTTCTTTTGTCTTTCTTCTCCTCCCAAGTGGCTTTCTAACCATCAGTAGTACTGGGCCATAGTGGTGTTCCTGCCCTTTTTCTCTGGGGCCACAGAAGTCCTCAAGAAGCCGCACACAGCCCTGCGCCACCTGCTTGCCACTCTCCTTGGCTGAGCAGTCCTGAGAGCAGCTCCCACTGCCGCCCAGTGCTGAGTGACACCTGGCTTTCCCCTTCTCCAGCATCACCAGCTTAAGCTACACAGGCTGCTGTTCCTCCTTTAATGAGAATCCATCAGATCTGACCCTGAAGGTGTGCTTTTGATGTGGAAGCCAAATGATGAAAGCTGAGCCTGGGCTGCAGGGGTTTCTGGGGCTTCATCTGTGTGGGTGTCAGATCAGTGCGCCTATCAGCAGCGGAGGGTTAAGGGAAGAGCTGAGCTCGAGTTATTACACAAGGCCCAGCAGTACTTAAGGATTTCTTTTGCATTTTGGTGCAAATTACTCAAGGAATGGATAAAGTTTTAAATATTCAGAGACTACAAATTGCATTTTAAAAACAACATGGCCTACATTTTGACACTTAGGGGGAATTTACTCATTCAAAACTGCCTAGGTTATGAATTTCAAATTCTGCCTGGAAAACATGAGTATAATAAAAACTTAGTACTACCTCTCTGTTTCTTTTCTATACACATATATCTCAAAACAGTCATTTTAATTTTTTAGACAAATAACACATTTTACTGTAGAAAAATAAAAAGACAGGTAATGGTCTTATGCATACCTTTCCAGATTTTTCCCCTTTTGAAGATAAATTTTGTTACAATATCTGTGCTGTTCAAAAGACCCCCAAAGACCCCCCCAGAAACCCAACAACAAAAAAAATAAAATTAGGTTGGCCCTACCTATGTAGAACAGGTACTAGCCTATACTGTATACAAATCTGTATGCACTCACTTTTTTTCCTTTTGGAGGGAGACTGAAATTGGGGCCTGCTACACTGCAAGCCAAGCATCTCATCACTGAGCTGCATCTGTTCTCCTCATCTGAACTTTGATTTTTAAAATCTAAACTGATAAATCAAGTGTGGTGGCGCACACCTGTAATCCTGGCACTCAGGAAGCTGGGACAGGATGTTCCAGCCATGAGCTCCAGCCTGGTGGATGACATAATGACGCTAAGGCCAGAGCGGCCTAAATAAAACCTCAAGAGAAAATGTAATTAAATTGATGCTATCAGAATCCTGCTAAAGATTCCATGCCACTCCCATCCCCTTCTGTGGAATCGAAGCCGGGCTCTGCATGTGCTTCACAGTGTTGTGTGGCTGAGCTTCTCCGCCAAGTCTAAAAGATCCTCCTTTGGACAGCAGCAGCTTCACAATAACTTAGAACTCGATCCAGGGATGCTCCAGGCAGTGTTTTTTCCCCCACTAACATATAAGCAGGTTTCTCCTACTGTTTTCTTTGAAGAGAATATTCTGCCAATTTGGCCACAAGATCTTCATATATATATATATATGTATGGTGACACTGAGTAAATGTTTCATTCATTTTGGCTTTCTTGAAAGAACTCATCAAACATAGAGGAAGACTCATCTTCGTGCTCCTGACATAAAGGAAACAGAAAACAACGTACGTTCACTTCTCTCAGTTAGACTAGTGTGTGTTATAGGTTGTATAGAACTAATAAACCCCAAGACAAGCTCCAAGAAATGCTAACTGCAAACCATTAATAGTTAAAAAAAAGTGCGATGGATAGTGCTGTCCCAGGCATATGGTAAAATGTTGTGCTCACACCTTACCAGAAGCATTTTCCATTTAAATTTAAATAGAAAATGACTCTCAGTTAATTTCGGAGGGCTCTTCTGATGATTGTCAGTAAGTGGCTTTTTTTTTTTTTTAATGTATTTGGTACAGGGTCTCACTACACAGCCCGGACTCATAGTAATCCAGCTGTTTTCAGCCTCCTTGGTGCTGGGATTTCAGGTGTGCACCACCATGCCTGTGTGCCCGGGGCAGGGTCAGTACAGCATGTGGGGCCAGGGACCAAAGCCCGGTCCCTGTGCTTACATAAGCAGGCACTTAGCCTGCTGAGCTATCTTGTCAGTCCAGCAAGAGACACTGTGCAAGCAGATATTCAGAAGTGAATTTCACTTCCTCTTTGTATAGAACCCCAAACTGCAAGCCCAGTAACTTAACTCACTAAATAAAAGATAGAGGGAGGCTGGTACCTCGTACTGGACACAGGTGTAAGTTTCAGACATTACGCAGAAAAGCCCAAATAACTGCAACAACAACCAAAAAAACCTAATGAGCTTCCTGGACTATGAAGGAGGCTGAGTGCTGGCAAATATTTTCCCTCAAAGCCAATAAAAACTTCCCATCAGTGGGCTGGCCAGATAGCTCAGTAGACTAAAGCACCTGCTTAGGCAGAGCCCAGCGGCCAGGGTTCGATTCCCGGCCTGCCATGCTGGACCCGCTCCCAGGGCACACTGAGACGCGATGGAGACTGGGCGTGGTAGCATGCACATATAATCCCACACTTGAAAACAGAAGAATCATTATGAATCTGATGTATGTACTAAGACTCTATACACCCTGTCCTAAATACATAAAATAAAAATAAAAATAAGGGCTGGGGAGATGGCTCAGTAGGCAAGCACAAAGGCCTGAGTTCAATCCCTGGTTCGGCAAAAAAACAAAAACAAAAACAAACAACCCAACCAGTTTAGGGGCTGGGGACCCTGTCAAGTGCAAGGGCCTGAGTTCAACCCCCAGTTCCACAAAAAAGCCCAAAAAAACCCAAAAACCTTTCCATCAGAAATTACCTTTGGCTCTTTAAATTCCAAGTCTTCCCCATACTGAATGGCAAAATCGATATGCTGTAGTACGATGTTCATGCTTTCTTCATCTGACTGATCATATGGTAAAAACCGGACCATGCTGTAGTCATCAATCTATGAGTAGGGGATTTCAAAAAGAACGTTTTCTGAAGTTGTGCAAAACACATAATTTTCAACATAGATCCTGAGTTTTATAACCATTTTTTTACTTATGATTAAAAACAGTTGTGTCTTTGGAGCAGAGGCGGAGGAGGAGGCAGCCAGAGACAGAACAGCAACAAATCATTTCTGATTTTCTGTCCTCTGGCTCCCCAGAACATTCCCTGGCTAATTACCAGAGGCTGTTTCACGGGAATTTTTCTAAATTCAACACCACCTGGAACTGTCATAAATATACAAATAGTTCTGAACTGTCCAAATTGTGTGAAATAATAAATATGTTAATTTATAGGCTTGCCAATAACTACTTTTACTTTTCTTTCTTTTTTTGTTTTTGCTTTTTTGGAGACAGGGTCCCACTTTGTAGTTCAGGCTGGCCTTGAACTTACTGAGTAGCCGCTGGCCTCAAACTCCGGGCAAGCCTCCTGCCTCAGCTTCTGGAGTGCTGGGATTCAAGGCCTGCGCCACCACACTAGGCAGTAATAATTGCTTCTAAATTAAACTGTGGAAGCCAAATCAGGCCCTCCCCACCTGCTTCCTCTTTGCACAACCAATAGTTGGACTGCCTCCCAAAAAGGTGCTTGCTGAGAGGACGTGGGCAAACTCATGTTATTTGAGGAAAAAGAAACAAACAAACAAACAAATAGCATGTCACAAGCTTACCAGTCCACATACAGCTTTAGTCAATTTTTTGAATTTTTTGCTTTTTAAATCACTGGTTGAATCTTCTAAAAAAGAATACATGTCTGGATCTAGAAACCTTCGAAAATGAGAAAAAGACTAATGAATAGAGGGAAGAACAGATCTAGATTTTAGACTGACAGAACCTCGCATCTCAATAAAACAGAATGTTCATTGTGGCAGCTGAATACTAAAAGGGTAAAAGAATAACAAACTCACTTCTCAATTTCCTTCTTAGCTTTCTTACTCAACAGATCCATTTTCGTCATGATATTAACTTGCGGGATTTCTAAAGAGATCATGGCACTCAGGGCAGCCAGGATGCCAGAAATAAACTGAAAGAGAAAACAAGAGAAGATGAGTTACAAGGGCCTGAGTTCAACTCCCAGTTCTGCCAAAAAAAAAAAAAAAAGAAAAGAAAAGAAAGAAATGCTAGCTGGTGTGGTGGTACAAGCCTGTAATCTCAACACGTGGGAGGCTGAGGCAGGAGGATCACCAAGAGTTTAAGGCCAGCCTGAACTGCACATCAAAACCCTGTCTCAAAAGACCCCCTCCAAAAAAAAAAAAAAAAAGTTTGGTCATAAGGTACATGTATTTAGCTAGAAATGTCTCAAGTTTATTCTTTTTTTTTGGGGGGGGGCCAGAGGGCGGCTCAGCTCGGGCAGGGCTGGCGCAGCATGTGGTCCTTGCACTTTGTCTAAGCTTGCTAAGCAGGCACTTTAGACCACTGAGCTATCTCGCTGGCCCCTCAAGTTTATTCTTAAAGCAAATCTTTTTTTTTTTTTTTTTTAATTTTTTTATGTGTGTGTGTGTGTGTGTGTGTGTGTGTGTGTGTGTGTGTGGCCAGCTCAGCCCACCAGGGGGCGGGGCCGGCTGGCATGTGGTGCTGGGGGATTGAACCGCAGTCCCTGTGCTTTGCTTAGCTTGTTCTAGGTAGGTGCTTTAGACCACTGAGCCATCTCACCAGCCCCTCAAGTTTATTCTTTAGTGCAGAATATTTATATATATCTATCTATCTCACATCTGCTTTATCCATTCATCAGTTGACAGGCATTTAGGCTTTTCCCAAGATTTAGCTATTACAAACTGTGCCGCTATAAGCATGGCGTGCACACACTGCTATGGCATGATGCTTTTACTTCTCTCAGAAAGATATCAAAATAGGTAGAACAGAAATCTCCACACTGACTTCCAGTGGTTGCATCAGTCTACGCTCCTACCAACAGTGGAGAGAGGTTCTTTTATCCCCACAGCCCAGCCAACATTTGTTACTAACTTCTTTTCTTTCTTTTTTTTTTTTGTATTTTTAGGGAAGGGTCTACAGGGTGTTCAGAGTCTCACTACTAGATCAGACTCATAGTGCTCCGCCTGTTTACAGCCTCCCAAGAGCTGGGTTTATAGGCACGGGCCACCACGCCCAGTCTCAACTGATGTCTCAGCACAGCCCAGGGGCAGGGCCAGCAGGGCAGGCTGGGGGATCGAACCCCTGGCTCCTGTGTTATTAATTTCTTGATAACAGCCATTTTCTCTAGAGATGGAATCTCAGTATTGTTCTACTTTGCATCTCTTAAATGACCAATGAGGCTGAACATTTTTTCATATATTTATATGTCATTTTTACTTCTTCATCTAAGAAGTGACTGTTTCAGATGCCCATTAATTTTAAAACTATTGTAATTTTGAGAGCATGGTATTGGTATTTTAATTAGGATTTCATTAAATCTGTAAAACAATATTAGAAACACAGTCATTTTCACTAATTGGTTCTTCCTAGCCAAGAACGAGGTATCTTTCCATTTCTTGATATCCTCATTGATTTTATTTCAGAAATACTATAGAGTATTTCAGAATACTATAGTTTTCAATATAAAGGTCTTTTTTTTTTTCTTTTGAGACAAGGACTCACTACGTAATGCTGGCTGGCCTTGAAGTCACTTATGTAGCCCAGGGTGGCCTCAAACTCATGGTGATCTTCCTGCATTTACCTCCAAAGTGCTAGGATAACAGGTATGCACCATCACATCTGGCTTCAATGTAAAGGTCTGTATTTCCTTCCTAGGTTATTTCAGGGTTATGGATGCTATTTTCCCTAATGTCTCCCAATGAGCTGTATACAGAAATGCTATTGATTTTTGAGTGTAGACTTTGTACCCAGCTACACTACTGAATTTTGTTATTAAATCTGTTAGTCTTTTTGATAAGAGCTTTGGGGCCTTCTATGTAGAATATCATGTCATCCCCAAATAATCATAATTTCTTCCTTTGCTATCCTTATTCTTTTTATTTCCTATGTTCTCTTCCTCACATTGCTATATTCTAGTGTCTGGACACTAAATCTTGGGAGAGGCTGTTTCTCTACTGTTAAGGCCTCTACCATCTTCCTGGAAGTCCACGTAGTTTTTTTATTTATAAGAACTATTTTGTTTTTTGAGGACAAGGCCTCACTATATAGTCAAACAGGCCTTGAACTTATGGTGGTGACCCTGCTGAGTGCTGGGATGACAGGCATGTGCCACCACACCTGCTTGATTACAAATTTTATTTATTTATGTATTTGGTACAAGGTCTCACTACACAGCTCCGACTCATACTGATCCTCCTGTCTCAGACTCCCCAGCGCTGGGGTTGCAGGAGTACGCCACCATGCCTGGTTTCAGTGGCTGGCCAGGTGAGCCCAGGGTTCCAGGGCCAGCATGGCATGCAGTAGCAGAGATCAAACCTGGGTCCTCGCGCTTGCTAGGCAGGCGCTTAGACTGCCAAGCGATCTTCCTGGCCCAGATGACTAGTTCTGAATGCCCATTATGTGTTAGGTTTCCTCTTTATTTTAAAAATACATATCTACCTCAATTATTTCTTGGTAAGCAGTTTCTGAAAATCTGTACAATAATTATATACCAGTTTCAAGTTAAATATGTTAGCCTGATAATTTAATAACAAGGCTAGGCTACTAAATCACTCAAATAGTGTGGTGAAATGCCCAGAATGACACAGTAATTAGAGACTGATATCTGCTTGTACCCATCATTGAAAAATCAAGAACAGATTTATCCTCCTACCTTAAAGGACTCTACCATGAACTGAGAATCAACAAGGAACACACCACAGACTCGGAACTCCCACTGTTCCAGCTGCTGGACCAGCTGTTTCATCACAGGCAGGTGAGTATACAGCTCAATCTGACCTGCGTGAAGAGGATCATGAAAATGATATAAACGTACAGATCAAAGTTTTACCCAAAAGATAATGATGGAAAAAAGAGGAAACCAATTCTTAGTAATAATGTACTCAATTTTTATAGGCCTTCTAGCCTCTCAAAACAATCATAAAACCTAAGGTAATGCCACCGTGGGAATCTCAAGCAAGCTACCCAGTCTAATGGAGAATATGAAGCTACATACAAACTACTACATATTTTGCCAGCAAAAAGTGAGTGCTAAGGCTGGGAATGTGGTTACACGGTAAGAGCTTGCCTGGCACACTGTGAGCTCCATATCCAGCACTGGGCGGGAGAGGAGAGTATTAGTGCTACAAATACTGTGAGTACCCATCAAACCTAAATTTATGATGCATACACTTAACTACAGCTATGCCCAGTTAGAAGGAAGAGAAAACAAATGAGGGCCACTAGGTTACGCTCAGGTCTTAACAAACCACCTGTAATACCAGACTTGGCACACGCGCCTTCTTCCTTGTGCTCTGCGCTCCAGCACTCGGGCCTCTGCAGTGCCCCACCCTGCCTACCGCTTCCCGGGCTGGCACTTCGGCCTGCTGTGCCTCTGTCTGGACCACTCTTTTCACTTCCGCACCACAACTCAGGTTAATGGTCTCCTGATCTGAAGCCGCTCAACCTCCCTATTACGACCATCTGGTCCTCCTGCGGGATGCTGGTCCAAGTGAGTATTGAATCACACTGGATGGGATTTGTTTACACTTGTGAGCTTGTGAGTTCCACGAAGGCAGAGAGAGTGGCTCCCTTGCTCTGTGCGGTGCTGCCAGTGTACAAGAAGCCCTCGACAACCTCACTGCAATGAAGGAAGACCTCGGTATCTCACTGCACTATAATCCAGAATTATAAAATGCTCACCACACCTTCTCCCACTGAGAACACAATTAGAGCTTCAAGGAAAGTGGCACATTCACATCGCTGACTTGCCTGGACAGTCAAAAAGAATGTAGTCATCTTCCACATGGCCAAGACAGTTCTCCAGCCAGTCAAAGTTATTGGCGAAATACTCCATGCAAAACACCAACCCTCCATTGGGACCAAACCGCAGAGTGTCATCCTCCATGACATCATCCACTTCAATCAGTTCCCGGATGTCTGAAAGGGACAGACAAGTCTCAGAACAGAAGTGAATACTCCAAAATTATTGTCCTCTCCAGTAGTAACAATTATATATATATTTTTAGTAGTAACAATTATATAAAAATAATGTGTGAAGTTATTTATGTACTTCTCTCATTGCAGTAGTGTCCATCAATAAACTGATCAATAAATTATTGTACAGCCAGACATTTTTTTCCCATAATTTTATTGAGAAATAGCAATGAGACAGTTTCAAACCAAATTGGTAGGACAGTTTCAATAACTAACACATTGCATACATTCTTCCTAGTGGTTAATTGCTGTACAAGATGCAGACCTATCCTATTTACAAACACTATTAGAACAAATCACTCTATTCATTAAGAGAATGTAACTATATATCTATCCTAACCACTTTGAATACACAGATACAAAATGGACATTCCTCTGTATCCCCTTTGTTTAGTTCCGTTATTTGAATATTATAGGTGTGTAAACTCAGCAAAATATTCTAATAGAGTCCAGTAGTCCCTAATAGTACTGGGTCTTCCGCTTCACTGGCAATGTCAGAAATTGTTGACCTGAGTCCCCTACAGCTCAACATAACAGCATGGCTTTACTTCTTATATTTCGTTTTTTTACTTTTCTGCTGGATGGTTAAGACCAAGGTAAAGCAGGACCTATGCAGCAAGAGTTGTAGCTTTTGGATCTGATAAGGTCAGTGAAATCTGCTCAGGATTTATCCTGAGATCCTGCACCTCAGATTGTAGAACCTTTGTCAGTGTCAGCCAAGTGGATGAGTCATGGCCATTGCTTGGCCAATGTGCTCTCCGTGAAAGACAGCCAGACATTTTACAATGGAGTACTCCGCAGCCATAAAAAGGAGGAGGAAAGCTTCTTAAGTACTAATAACAATCTCCCAAGATTATTATTATCGGCATTTGTTTTGTTTTGTTTGCGGTACCGGGGATTGAATTCAGGACCTTGCACTTGCCAGGCAAATGCTTTTTCTACTGAGCTATCTCCCCGGCCCCACCTCCCAAGATTATTATTAGCTGAAAAAAAATATGATGTAGAACGCTATAAAGAATGCCACTGGGCCTGGGGAGATGGCTCAGTATAGTAAGTGCTTCCCCCGGCAAGCACAAAAGCCTGAGTTCAATCCCCAGTTCCGCAAAAAAAACCAAAACAAAACAAAAAAACAAACAAAAAAAAAGAATGCCATCAAGTAGTACATGCCCATAATCAGCTACTTGGGAGGTTGAGGCGGGAGGATTGCAAGTTTGAAGGATTTTTTTTGGCTTGCTTAGGCTGTCTTAAGGGCAGGTCTGGTGTGGCTTGTGGGGCTGGGGATCAAATCTCCGTCCCCTGTGCGTGACTGAATTTGCCCAAGCAGGCGCTTTAAACAACTGAGCTAACCCAGAAGCCCCAGGATTGCAAGTTTGAGCCCAGCTGTGGCAACTTAGTGAGATGATGTCTTAAAAAAATGGGCTGGGGGTGCTGGAGATATAGCTTAGTGACTGAGTGCCCCAAGGTCTGATTCCCAGTACTAGAAACAAACAAAACACAATCACATGTTTTATTTATTTATTTTTATTTTTTTTAGAAGAATATTATAATAATTTTATTGAGAAACAAATAGCAATTAGTTTCAAAACTGATTAGTAGGACAGTTTCAATAATTAATACAATGCATATTGCTGTCTTCTTAGTGGTTATTCATAGTACAAGATGTAGACATGATATCCTGTCTACCACATGTTTTAAAAAGAAACAAACAATCAAAGTTCACTAGATACCCATAATACATACACACCCCAGATTTTATGTGCACAGATCTGTGGAAGAACACTGGAAGTATTAGGTGTGGCTGTCCGCAGGGAAGATGCTGGGGTATTGGGGAACAGAGCTGGGAAGGAGACTTGCATGGTCTTAGTCTTCTGCATTTTGAACGTGTGAATATGTACTATTAAAAAAATAAAGGGCTGGGGAGATAGCTCAGCGGCATAAGGGCTTGCCTGCCAAGTGCAAGGTCCTGAATGCAATCCTCGGCACACAGACACACACACACACACACACACACACACACACACACACACACACACACACACACAAAAGGTGCAAACAATTCTAGTCATTGTCTTTTAACATTATGAACATAGGCAAGCACTTAACCTCTTGAGCCTCACTTTCCCTTTCTTAAGTGAAGTGGGAGTCACATATCCTGGATTAGAAAGACGAAAATTAACATAACTCCACTATAGGAAAGGCTTAAAAATTCTGGTACATATATGGTTCTCGTACACATTTTTGGCTTTTTTTCTTTTTCTTTTCTTTAAATTTTATTTATTTGTGTGTGTGTGTGTGTGTGTGTGTGGCCAGCTCAGCCCACCAGGGGGCGGGCTGGCTGGCATGTGGTGCTGGGGGATTGAACCGTGGTCCCTGTGCTTTGCTGAACTTGTTCTAAGTAGGTGCGTTAGACCACTGAGCCATCTCACCAGCCCTTTTTCTTTTTATTTATTGTTGTACTGGGGATTAACTCAGGACCTTACACTTGCCAGGCAGGTGCTTATGCCACTGAGCCATCTCCCCAGCCCTGTCTTACACATTTTTGGAAATCAGTATTTAGACCTTCGGTTTCTGTTTTGTTCTGATACTGGGTACTGGATCCAGGGGCCTGTGGCTGTGGGGAAGTGCTCTACCACTGATCTGCATTGCCAGCCCTTCTAGTGAACGTCTTTGTTTAAACCAGGAATTGAACTTAGGACCTTGCACTTGCCAGGCAAGCACTTGTGCCACTGAGCTACACCCTTGGCCTCTCTATAGCCCTTTGGCTTCTTCAGTTTCATTCGCCTTTTTGTTAGAAGTAGAGTCTCACCACGTTGTCTAGTGGTCGCAAACTCCTGGGCTCAAATGATCCCCAGGCTGGGGCTTCCTGAGGACCTGGGAGTACAGGAGTGCCCCGCACTCAGCCTGGCCACTCCTGCATTTGTTAAGGTATCTTTTCCTCCTTCCTTTCTGAAGCCACTCCTTTCCAGATCTCTGAAGAAGAGATGACTTCAAGGTTCAGTCTTGGGTCTTCTCTCACCACACTCCTTTCCTCCATAAACTTATCTAGACCTGGAGCTTTATGTATCAATGTACAACTGACCCCTATGTTGTATCTTTGATATGTCACTAGTTTCTACTTAATCTTATTATTACTATTTTTTACTTAAGCCAACTTGAGTGCCTACTATGGGCTGCGACCAAATTAACTTTAGTATAGATTTACTACAGCCAGGGATATGGCTTAGCGGCACAGCATCTGCCCAGCAAGCAAAAGATCCTGAGTTCAATTCCTGCTACTTAAATAAATAAAACTATAGATGTACTACAGTAGGACTAAGGAAGAAAGGGGTAGAGTGGAAGGGAGCTAGAGGAGGAGTCCACTCATTGTAAGTCCTTCATCAAAACCCAAGAAAAGATACATCACCATGAATACATGGCACCAAATGATATTCAGTCTCTGATGCTCACCATGAACCAGAGGACAGGAGTATAATAGTTTTTGTAATTTCTTAGTTTCTGTGCCAGGAAGCCAGCACTCCCTGCTTTCTCTACCCTTGCCATTCCTGAAGGAAGGGGAAGGCTTTGAGAGCACTTACCAGCCATCACAGGGTAGTTGAAGTGTTCTGCGGCCGGATCTAGGTTTACCACCTGGACAGAGCGGTTGAGAGCTTCACAGTGCTGGACCATGGTGGCACAGTAGGTGCTCTGGAAGGTCACAAGACATGTGGAGTTAGAATAAGCACTGTAGTGACACTCTCTGTGCCCCTAGAAAGTCTCCACATTCTTTGGAGCAGTAGGAATTGAAGCCAAACCTCTGCCTTCATAAACAAGGCTAAAACTGAGGCAGAGACACTGCTGGGCCTGCAGCTCCAGACTTGCCTTAACTCACAGGAAAAGCTAACGAAGCTTTGCCCTTCAGTTTTCCACCCTAACTGCGATGTCTTCTATGATCATTAAGGTTCATTACTGGTCTAACATGCAACAAGAGGAAGGGCCAGAGTGATAGTTCAGCGGCTTAAGCGCCTTCCATGGCAAGTACAAGGTCTTGAGTTCAATCCCAGGTACCAAAAAAAAAGCAACAAAGGGAATTTTTAAAAATTAAATTATTTATTCATTTGGAAAATGGTCTTACCACACAGCTTGGACTCATAGTGATCTGCCTGTCTCAGCCTCCCCATTGCTGGGATTATAGGCATGTGCCACCATGCCTGGATTCGGTGGCCAGCACAGCAAGCCCAGTCCTTGTGCTTAGACCACTGAGTTACCTCCAACAAGAGGAATTTAAAGGGAAAATTTCTGGGGTTGGAAATGTAGCTCAGACAGGGCCCATGTTTTAGAAGTGTAAGGCCCTGGATTTCATCCCTAGAGTCAGAGAGGGAAAAAAAGGAAAGATTGTTGGTTACACAATGCAGCATCTAACATATACTATTTTTACTAGGACTTGCAAGTCCAAACAAACCTTTAGGTAGGAGGGTCAGAGTGATGTCGCTCAGTAGAGGGTAGCTAAGCACATGAGAACATGCCTGTTGATCTAGGAGAGCAGCACTCCACAGAGGAAGCACCAAGGTCAATAAAAGCCTGCAAGTGGGGTGTCAGCTTGTTAAGTTTTGCTTTACAGACCTCTTTTCTAGTATTCCACCAAGCTGAAATCTTCTAAGTTTTTTTTTTTTTTTTCTTTTTTTTTCTCTTCTACCCACTGTGTGTAAAGACAGAGCTCTTATCTCATTCCTTTTTTTCCTTCCAGTACAGGAGCGAGAGCCATGGACTTCACATTGAACCACATTCTCAGTCTTTTATAAGAAAATTTCTTTCCTTGAGGCAAGATGTCATGCTTGGGGGTTTTTGCAAAGTGAACAATATAGCACAGGATGCATTTTATAATAGTATTTTATAATGAATCACCCAAGAATTGCATACTCCAAGTGCAGGAAATCTATCCACACACTAAATACTAATGAATCCAGCTGAGGGCCTAGAGCTCATAAGAATGCCTTCTACCAGTCCAACTGGAGGCCCAGAGCCCACAACGAAGTCTCATGCTTCATGGATATGTGCTGGAAAAGCCCAAAGGTCAGTGGTGGAAGCTCGGAAGTGGGATGAAGGACCTGTGCTAGCAGGGTGAGGGATCTGAGCTGGAGCTAGGAAGCAATGCTCAAGGTAAGCACCAGAGCGCCCCCAAAAGCAGCACAGCCATCCTCAGCAACAGTGAGGTCCTGAGTTCCTCCAGCAATGAGGGAAGCTGAGTTCCCATCAGGAAAGTCAATGCGACAAGCTTCCTGAGGCTGAGCAGTGCTCCATCTTCTCCTCTGGAGCCAGGAATTGATGCTCAAGATGAGGACCCAAGCTCCTCCAAAGCTCACTGGGAAAGCCAGCATGATAAGGTCCTCCAGCAGAACAGCCCAAGAGAACCAGCAGTTTCCAGGAGCTCCAACAACATCTCCAAACAGCATCTCTAACAGTGTTCTGGCAGCTTCTCCTGTTCTGCCTTTATGCTACTGGCAACAACCTTCAGGGGGACCTCCTGCACTCAGCACCACACAGGTTTAATCCAGCTGGGTGTAATAAGTTGACTACCTGTTAGAAATCCACCACACAAGGTGTTTTTGCTAAGTCCCTAAATTGTCCTGGCTGGCCTTGAACTTGGGTTGCTCCAGCCTTAGCTTCCCAGAGTGTTGATATTGCAGGCCTGCACCACCATTCCTGGCTTCTCATCCAGTTTTTAAAATTTTTATTCTATATGAGGAATCGAACTCAGGACCTCATGCTTACAAGGCAGGTGCTGTGCCACTGAGCTGTATCCCTAGCCCTCTCATTCAGGTTTATTTATTTATTTATTTATTTTTCCCATAATTTTGTTGAGAAACAAATAGCAATGAGACAGTTTCAAACCGAATTGGTAGGACAGTTTCAATAATTAACACATTGCATACATTCTTCCTAGTGGTTAATTGCTGTACAAGATGTGGACATGACATCCTATTTA
>NW_004524652.1:8052552-8054652 GCF_000260255.1 Octodon degus
CCTTATTGACACTTTTGATCATCTGGTCCAGCTGGTATCTGGCAGCTTTTACAAAACATTGTAAAATGACTATTTAATCCTTTGTAAAGATGTGTGTGTGTGTGTGTGCGCGCGTGCATGTGTTTGTGTGTGTTTGTGTGTTTTGGGTAACATTCTATTGTTTTGAGGAACTGGGAATTGAACTCAGGCCCTTGCGCTTGCCAGGGAAGTGCTTATTCTGCTGAGCCATCTCCCTGGCCCGTTTGTCTGTTTTGGTACCAGGGATTGTACTTGTGACCTTGTGCCTTCTAGGTAGGCGCATATGCTGCTAAGCTATATCCCTGGTCTGTAAAGATGTATTTTGGAGTTATTTTTTTACTATTTACTTCTTAGTGAATTTGTTAATGTTACAGAATTCTTGCAATGCCACACTATGCCCGAGAATCCAGAAAAACATAGTACAATTGTCTGTCTCAACCACCATCATATTAAAAATTGATTCATACATATTTTGTAATTTTACAATCTTAAAAATAATAAGAGCTAAAATTTAAATATGCTTTAGGGCTTCAGATTTCCAGTACAGTGTGCCTTTAAAAATCTCAAGGGCTGGTGAGAGAGCTCAGCGGACTAAGCGCCTGTTTAGGCAAGCACAGGGACTGGGGTTTGATCTCTGGCGTCACATGCTGCACCAGCCCACCCCAGAGCACGCTGAACTGGCCACCATGGCCAGGTGTGGTGGCACACACCTGTAATCCCAGCACTGGGGAGGCTGAAAATGAGGATCACTGCAAGTCCAAGCTGTGTAGTGAGACTCTGTACCAAATACATAAAATAAAATAAAACCTTATATTCATCTCACCACTTCATCTCTCAATAACATGGAGTTATATTTTGAAACCATGCATATGTATTTTAATTTTTAAAACTTTTTTTTCTAGTACCGGGAATCCAACTTGGGACCTTACACTTGCCAGGGAGGTACTGTGCCACTGAGCTAAATCCCTGGCCCTTAATTAACTTTAAACTTTCACTCATTAGTTTTATCTCATTTTTCCAAATCCTAACCAACATGTTTGTTTGCTTTTCTTTCTTAATTTTTTTCTTTCTTTTCTTTCTCCTTGTTTCCTTTCTCTTTTTCTTTCTTTCATGATAGCTATCCTAAGAGCTGTATCCTTTTTTTTTGGTACTGGGAATGGAATTCACAACCTAGCGTTTGCCAGGCAGGTGCTGCGCTGCTGAGCTATATCCCCAGCCCCTCACTGTTTTTTAAATTTGCATTTTCCTAGTAATAGGTGTACTAAGTGTCTTATGTGCTTATTGGCTATCTGTATATCTTCTTGGGAGGAGTGTCAAGATGTTTGTGTACTCTGCAACCAAAGGACATGTAATACAGTGTCTTCCAACTTACTATCTTACTTAAAAATACTCATTACTATTCCAGGATGATGGGTAATACAATGTAAATATCTAGTAATTGTTATTATTATTATATGTATTTAGTACAGGGTCTCACTACGTAGATCGGGCTCGTAGTGATTGTTTTCAGCCTCCCAAGCACTGGGGTTTTAGGTGCATGCCACCACACCCAGTCTCCATTGCCATCTCAGTGCGCCCTGGGGGCAGGGCCAGCACAACATGCCAGGGATTGAACCCCAGTCCCTGCACCTGCCTAGGCAGGCGCTTTAGTCCACTGAGCTATCTGGTCAGCTCAATATCTAGATGATATTAAACTTCTTGAATTTATCCTTGCCTCTGAAATTCACAGTAATATGCTTGCTTACAGATAGAATCAAAGATGGACACAAAGTGAATTTACACATAGCCAAGCTGCAAGAGGTATGGAAAACTCCTCATATTCAAACAATTCACATCTCTAAATCAATGATGGGCGCATCCTTTCTAAAGGTATGCCAGCAGAGAATTTGTATGTGTCTGTGTGATACCTAAGGTCTTGTGCTTGTTAGGCAAGGACTGTACCTCTCAGCTATATTTTAATTCCCAAAGAAAATTTTGCATATCAGTATTCTTGCCAGGCCTGGTAGCTCATGCCTGTAATCCCAGCACTTTATAGGATGGGATAGAAGACTGTGAATTTGAGGCCAGCGTGGCCTACATAGA
>NW_004524652.1:8054752-8059230 GCF_000260255.1 Octodon degus
AATGTGCTCTCTGTGAAAGCCTGAGAGAATGTTTTCTCTCCATGTGACTCTCCTTAGGCACACTCTACATCATCGATCACTTTCCTCTTTGGCCCCATAGTCTCCTTGATCAGAAAATTTGGGACACTACTGAGTTACATGATGTTACAGTACAAGTTTTCATATGTCCTGAGTCTTAATAGACCTTGGAAGGCTAGGGCCAAAATGTTGGCTTTCCTTGCGGTCCTCCTTTTTCTCTAATTTTGGTCTGCAAACTTAGGTTGTTAACCCTCCAAAAGAGAAGTTTGTTATTACCACACAACCTAGGCTGCAAAGCCTAACCTCACTATCTGTCTGAATATCAAACATCTTAGGCATGACATGGAACAGGTATTTTTCATCAAGTACTGATATGTTGAACTTTAAGTCCCTACAGAATATGATGAAAAAACATTTAAAAATTAGAATATATTTTAAAAATAGGCATAAAGAATCATATAATTCTTGTTTACGGGGCTGGGGAGGTGGCTCAGTGGAATAAGCGCTTCCCTGGCAAGTGCAAGGGCCTGAGTTCAATCCCCAGTTCTGCAGAAAAATAAAATAAAGTTGTTTTTTTTTAAAAAAAATTCTTATGTTTACACATAAATCCAGAAATCTAACCACATACAACCTTGAAGTAGGACAGTCCCACAACATTCCTTCTCTTGTCTCCTGCCCTCATTCACCACCCCCTTCTTTTTGAACAACCATCTACCCAAGAGGCAGCACAGCAGCAAATGGCATGTCATGACAAGCAGCCGTATTCAGAAGACCAGAATGACAGGCACTCCAAGCATGAACCTACTATTACAAACTGCCATCTTCAGTGCAGCTGCTTAGTTCACAGGTGTCAGTATATATAGTTAGGATGAGAATCTTTCCAATTAACTGCTACATTCAAAAATCTTCTGGAGATTCTCAAGATCATTGCCTTGCTCATCTTCTACATATAACTGCATGGCTTGTCAATGTCATGTTTCCTAGCTCTTCTCCTTTCCCTCTCTAGTTAGTCCTCAAGTTCTTGCTTTCCTTTTACTTGTATTATACCTTTCTATTTGTATTTCTTCTTTTGAGTTCTTATACTAGAGAAACTACAATATTTACACGTGTGTCTTCATTCAGGTTTTTTTTTTTTTTTAAATTTTATTTATTTATTTATTTAATGTGTGTGTGTGTGTGTGTGTGTGTGTGGCCAGCTCAGCCCACCAGGGGGAGGGGCTGGCTGGCATGTGGTGCTGGGGGATTGAACCGTGGTCCCTGTGCTTTGCTAAGCTTGTTCTAAGTAGGTGCTTTAGACCACTGAGCCATCTCACCAGCCCTCATTCAGGTTTTTAAAAAAATAATTTATAGGCTTTTTTTGTTGTTGTTTTGTGTGTGTGTGTGGTACCTGGGATTGAACTCAGGACCTTGCACCTGCCAGGCAGGTACTTATGCCAATGAGCTATCTTCCTGGCTTTTTTCTTTTAATTAACTAATTCTTTTGCGGAACCAGGGATTGAACTCAGGCCCTTGCGCTTATTCTACTGGTCTATCTCCCTGGCCCCTTTTCTTTTAATTTATGGTGAGAACTTTATTTTGGGTCTCATTCAGTTTTATAAGTCCAAGGACCAGGACAGTACTTGTTACATAATAAGTGCTTGGCAATTATTTCTCTCTGACATTATGTTTAAACATAAGCTCCACAAGGATAACTCTGCTGTGCTCACTATACAATCACCAGACCTCACATCAGCACTTGACGTAAGGAACATGCTCAATAAGCGTTTAGGACAGTAAGCATCACAAATCTATAGAAGGATAGTTTTCCTAACACAGTCCAAAAATTACTCTAGGATACAGAATAATTTCTATTATGCTTCTCTCCCTTTCACATAACCATTCTTTCTACTACAGATGCTGTCTCTAGGCATCATCCCTTATCCTCGCAGACAAGTCACCTACCTTCTCAGGGAAGCGCTTATTCCACTGAGCCATCTCCCCGGCCACCTACCTTCTCAGACACAGGCTCTGCACAGGAAAGGGCCACTTGGTAATATTTATCTCTTGAGTCCAGAATAGGTCAGTGGCTCAGGACATGTTTGTTGAAGACTGATGACACAGAAGCCATCCAAAGACTTTAATTTTTTCTATACTTTTGTGATTTGTTCATTATCTTCACTGTTTCTATAGTATTTGAATGTCCCTAACATTACTCCTTTAGTTATTTGTTTACAAAACAAACTATCACTGTTGTATACAGAAACCAACTATGATTACATTTATCATAACATGAAGGTAACCAGGAAGATATACACAACTTTCAATTGAATTTGTGCGTGGATGTGTGTCGGACCAGGGATTGAGACCAGGGAATAGTTAGCTGGGTGTGATGGTGTATGTCTGTAGTCGCCAGTGTTCAGGAGACTCCAGCAGGAGGCTCTTTGTGAGTTTGAGGCCAGACTGGGCTACATAGAAAATTCATGCCCAGCATCAACTACAGTGAGGAACTGCTTCAAAAACCAAAACCCCAGGGCCGGGGAGATGGCTCAGTAGAATAAGCGCTTTCCTGGCAAGTGCATGGGCCTGAGTTCAATCCCTGGTCCGCCAAAAAACAACAACAACAACAAAACCCGAGAATGCTGAGCTAAATCCTAGGCCCTCTGTTGTATTGTTTTGTAGTAAAGTCTTGTTAAATTGCTCAGGTTGTCTTTGAACTTTCAATCCTGCATAAGCTTCTAGAGTAGGTGGGATTACAGTCATGTTCCACCTAAGGACTTTTTAAACTTTTGGCTTAAACTTTTAATCTTAACTAAATACAGTTTGCCATTAAGAGCCCTGAGTCTAAAATTTGGAAATTAAAAAAAAGACTTGGAAATTAAAGAAATGCTAAGGAAACACTAGAATCAAATAAATGTCATCTCACTATAAAGAAGTGAAAGAACAGCCAGCCAAATAGCTCAGCGGATTCAAGTGCCTGCAAGCAGGTGCAGGGGACTGGGGTTCCCCCAGGGCGCGCTGAGACCGCAGTTGAGACTGAGCCTGGTAGCACGCGTCCCAGCTCTTGGGTGGCTGTAAACAGGTGGATCACTACGAGTCTATCTGATCTAGTAGTGAGACCTGAACACCCTGCAGACCTTGTCCTAAAATTAAAAAAAAAAAAAGAACTGAGAGAGTTCAAAAGGGAACTACTTTCCTCATATACCATCCAATGTCGGCTTCATGTACCATCTAGTATCACCTCAAATAACAAGAAATCTCTGAGCAAGACTCCAGGTTAACCTTCTTGGTGCTAAATAAGGCCAGATCCTACAATTAGACAAAACGACTCAAATTTCAGCCATCACACACTGGTGTGTGATCTTGGGCAAAAACTTTGAACTTTCTTTTTGCATCTTGCTTTCCTGTACCTGTAAAATAAGGATAATGAGGCTTACGTCGCAGGATAGTTGTATAAAAAGTTTAGCGCAGTAACAATAAATGTTATCACTCTTCTTCCAAGCAAAAATAAGGCACGGAATGAAGAAGTGAGTTGTGCAGTCTCAGAGACCCCAGTACAAAGCCCACAGCCGCCTCTCTCAAGATCTGTATTCCCTACTTAACAATCAGGTTTTTTTCTGCTTACCTTCCCGCTCCCTGCTGGGCCCATGACCAGCTGCGCATACCGAGGCATGTTGGCTCTACAAATTCTCAGCAGCCACACTTCCTTTCGCCTGAGCGCGACGCCCATTGCATTCTGGGAATACGAAGGATGAACCAATCGCAACCCAAGTTCCTTTCAGGCGTCCTGTTCTGCCACACCCCTAAGTACGGAAAGTTCCTCGAGCCAAATCAAGTGAGACGCTGGTTGAATAAACGACCGGGCGGTGGGAAGGATTTGCGCGTGCGCAAACGAAGTCGCCAGCAATCCGCCGTTGATGTAAAGGACTGAGGCTGGTTGCCTAGGTGATAGCGGTCAACCTCAACGGTTCTCGGCCTGGTGCTTTGGTCCTAGATTTGCGTACTCATGCTAGACTTGTATGTTGACACTCAAGATACACAATTTGCTCAGGGTCTAGAATACTGAGGTGGAAGGCACATTTTGTTTTAGCGGGCATGTATTTTTGCTTCCCCTGAAATGTCTCTTGCATAAAGATCCTTCCACCGTGCAGACGTGCAGTCAGCCGAAGGTCGCCCGCCCCTCCCCCACCCGCCGCTCCGGGGTCGTGGATCTGCCCGCCTCGCTCTCCCGAAGCGGCTCGGGCAGTGTCCGGCGTCGCCCCTCTTCGCCCCGCAGCCCCCCGCCTGACGCACGCGTGCTGACGGGGGAGAGCAGCGAGTGCTTCTCGCGCACACAGCTCGCGGTCGGGGCGCCGGGAAGATGCCGGGCCAGGGTCCTGGGTCCCACTGGACCGAGAGCAGCTCTTTCGCGGAGCCGTCCGCAGTGGCTGGGGACGAGGGCGGCCGCGGAGGCGGGTGAGGCCGGGGCCCCTGCGGGTGGGAGC
>NW_004524652.1:8066750-8074520 GCF_000260255.1 Octodon degus
AAAAAAAAAAAAAAAGTATTTTTGAAATTTTTACTAAACTACTTAGCTAGGGATTAATGGTGGGCATGATGGTGCATGCCTGTAACCCCAGAGAAAGAGAACGCAAGATTCCCCTATTGGGAGGTACACAGGAACTAAAACAATGGTAAAACAATAAAGTCCTCCGTCCTTGGGTTCTCAAAGCTCATAGACATCTGAGTTACTTGAGTAGATTAGCAAAAAAAAAAAAAAAAATCTTCTGTATGCTGTGTTGTTTTGGTGGAGGAGTTTGGGGGATTGAGTGTTCACATGCTAGAGAAGTGCTTTTTCACGGAGCCACAGTCCCAGCCCTTTCCATCTACTTGAGACAGGGTCTTGGGTTGCTTAGGCTGGGCTCAAACATGGATTCTTTTGCCTTAACCTCCAGAGTATCTGGAATTACATGTGTGTCTCCAGGCATAGCTCACTTGCTGTCTTTAAATGGCTATTTCTGTAACTTGGCAAAGTTATGTAGTTGAATTTGCTTAAGTAAAAAATACAGAGGGTACTGCTCTTAAACATGCATCGTTTTTGGAAGATTGCCACCTGTTCCCCCATACAGACTACAAATCCTCTTGTCTTTTAGCATCCGGATCTCACCATGGGCCAGAAGCGTTACCTGTGCAGCATTGCTAAGATCTACAGCGCAAACTATCTGAGGACACTGATGAAGGGGCAGTACATGAATGTGCTTCAGCGCAGCTCAGTAAAGCCAGGCAGGTGACCTTCAGTTAGTTCCTCCCTAGCTTTCACCTGCAGTGAGTCTTCTAACAGAGGTGATTTGTATGGCAGGGGTCATCATTCATCACAGGAGTCGCCTCAGCTCTCGTTACTCACAGAAACAGCATTACCCCTGCACTACATGGCGACACCAGCGGGAAAGAGAGGACTCTTCTAGCAGCACAGATGCATCTTCACCTGAAATGATCATCCAGCACTCTCTTTGGCGGCCAGTGAAAAACAAAGAAGGGTTTGTTTTTTATGTTTTGGGTTTTTTTGTTTTTTTTTTTTTGTTTTTTTTTTAATGTGGAACAGGGGACTGAACTCAGGCCCTTGCGCTTGCCAGGGAAGCACTTATTCCACTGAGCCATCTTCCCAGCCCATTTTTAATGTTTTTTTTATTTGTTGTGGCTCCCCCTCCCCCCATCACTGAGGATTGAATTCAGGGCCTTCTCGCTACACTAAATTCCTTGTCCTTTTTTTAAATTTTGAGACAAGGTCTTACTATGTCACTTAGTTGCCCAGGCAACTCTAAACTTGGGATCCTCCTGCTTCAGCCTCCTAGAATGCTGGGATTACAGGCATGTACTACCATGCCTCATTTTTAGGTTTTTGAGCTACAGTCTCACTATGCAGCCTAGGCTGGCCTTGAACTCACAGTCCTACCAACTTGAGTCCTGGGATCAAAGGCATGTGCCACCTTGTCCAGCCTGTTTCTTATAAAGTAAGAGCGAGGCAATTATTCAGTTGTATCTGCAGCTTAGCTAAGTGATACGAGAATTTGTGTTCCCGAATACTAAACTCAGAATAGAACGGACAAAAGAGCACAAAAAGATTTTTTTTTTTTTTTGGTGCCAGACATAGAAATCAGGACCTTGTGTTTGCTAGGCAGATGCTGTGCTGCTGAGCTACCTCCCCAACACACACAAGTATCTAATGTTCTCTTCACTGAATTGAATGGGATATGCCACTTCTTTTATAGTGTATTTTGTGGAATTGTAGAAGTTTTTTTTAATGCCTTTAGTACAGGGTCTACAGGGTCTCACTGCATAGATCGGATTCGTAGTGATCCTTGGTTTTAGCCTCCTAAACACTGGGATTACAGGTGTATGCCCAGTCTCATTTGCCATCTCACATGCCCCAGGGGTGGGGCCAGCATGGCACCCTGGGGATCAAACCCTGGGCCCTGCACCTGCCTAAGCAGGTGCTTTAGTCCCTTGAGCTATCTGGCCGGCCCAAACTTCTTGATTAACTAGAAATATAGACTGGCCTCTTTAATATGATCCCATTTAAACTCAAAATAATGCAAATATTTCTAAAAGGAGAAATACATAGTTGCTTCTGCACAAAAATTACTGTAAGCAAAAAAGGCAGGGCATAAAAACAGCCTGAGTATTCAAATTGTACTAGAGTAGTAGTTTTGTATTTTCAGTTAATAATTGGAGAATGAAATGGTCTTTGGGAACATCAGAAGCTAATGAAAAGAATTTGTGTGGTCCTCTACATGCATTAGACAACTGTTTACTTTGTTAGCTACAACTAAGATACCTCCTTGTTACAGGTTAAAAATTGGATATGCATCTAAAATAAGATGTAAGTCACTGAAGATTTTCAGAAGACCAAGCAAACTGTTCATGCAACCAGGTAAATATGAAATTTAAAGATACACATATGCTTTTTTTTAAATTTTAGGGAAGGGTCTACAGGGTGTCTCACTGTTAGATCTGATTTGTGATCCGCCTGTTTATAGCCTCCCAAGAGCTGGGATTACAGGCGTGTACCCAGTCTCAATTGCTGTCTCAGTGTGTCCCAGGGGTGGGGCTGGCACAGCAGGCCTGGGGATTAAGCCCTGGCCCTGCACCTGCTTGCAGGTGCTTTAATCCCCTGAGCTATTTGGTTGGCCCTTATACATGCATTTTTGAAGACACTATGTTTAAGAATTAAGCCAGACAGTTTGATTTTGAAAACATTAGAAGTTTTAGAATATGAACTGCTTTGATTCAGATAAGGATACTAAATATGAAACAGTTTATTTTTTATTTTTTAATTTTTTTGGCAGAACCGGGGATTGAACTCAGGCTCTCTTGTGCTTGCCAGGCAAGCGCTTATTCTACTGAGCTATCTCCCTGGCCTTTTATTTTTTTATTTTTTCCTATATTTTAGGGAAGGGTCTACAGGATGTTCAGGGTCTCACTACTAGATCAGACTCATATTGATTCTCCTGTTACAGCCTCCCAAGTGCTGGGATTACAGGCGTGTGTCACCAATCCCAGTCTCAATCGCCCTCTCAGCATGCCCCCAGGGCAGGGCCAGCATGGCAGGCCCGGGTGTTAAACCCCTCGCCCCTGCGCCTGCTTACTGATACTTTAATCTGCTGAGCTATTTGGCTGGCCCTTCTTTTTCTTTTTCTTTTTCTTTTTTGGTGGAACCAGGGATTGAACTCGGGCCCTTAGGTGCTTACTCTACTGAGCTGTCTCCCCGGCCCCTATGTTTTCATTTATAAGAACACACTGCTTGTGCTGGGTAGGCTTGACGGCACATGCATGCCTGTGATCCTAGCACCCAGGAGGCTAAGGCAAGAAAATTGCCAAGACCTCAAGGCCTGAACTACAGAGTGAGAGAGTCTAAAAAAAAGAAAACCCAACCAACCAACCAAACAAAAAAAACATACTCCTGGGGCTGGTGAGATGGCTCAGTGGTCTAAAGCACCTAGTTGGAACAAGCTAGGCAAAGTGTAGGGACCGTGGTTCGATCCCCCAGCACCATATGCCAGCCAGCAGCGCCCCCTGGTGGACTGAGCTGGCCACACACACACACACACACACACACACACACACACACACTAAATTAAAAAAAAAAAAAAAACACTCCTTAGTGAAGTGACAGTCAAGCCATTTTTCTCCTTTTGGTGAAGCTAATCCAGGGCTTCACACATGCTAAGTATGTGCTCTACTGCTGAGTTAGATCTGCAGCCTTTGAAGGTCTGTCTGTCTTTCTTTTTTTTTGTATAACTGGGGATTGAACTCAGGCCCTTGTGCTTGCCAGGCAGGCACCTTTCCTACTGAGCCATCCTCCTGGCCCTTGATGGTATTTCTAATTCTAAGTAAATTTGTAATATCAAAGCTGGAGACTTCACAGAGAATAAATCCTTCCAAACTCAGATCCACAAACGTAACCTTTTCAAGTCATCACTCTTTTTTATGAGGTAGTACCATGTTTGGATGGACAACATATTTTGTACAGCATCCAGTACGACAAATATCATTTATACTACATTGTTTGATATTCAACAAACCAGAAGAAGCAAGCTAAGCAAGTGATTATCAACATTTTACAGATGGAGCTCAAGTTAATTCACTTTGGAAAGATCTGTAGAAAGGACCCTTATGTCACAATTATAAAATAGTGTAAAATGAAAAGGGCAAAATAGGAAGACAGACTGAAGAATCAGGAGTATTTCTCAGAATTAGAAAATGATTCTATGGAAGTTAAGTAATTTCCTAGTTCCTATTCTAGTGGCAGAGAGGAGGGGAAGTTGGCATTCTGTCAGTCAGTGAGCTTTGAGGCCAGTATCATACTTGCCTAACTAAGAAAGAGGAGAAAGTAAGTGGTTTGAGCTGGGCATGGTGGCATGCGCCTTTAATCCCAGCATTTGGGAGGCTGAGGCAGGAGGATCGTTGAGAGTTTGAAGCCAGCCTGAACTATATATGGCAAGACCCTGTCTCCAAAAAAAACCAAAAACAAAATAAAAAAACAGAAAAACAAACAAAAAAGCCAGAAAATAAGTGTTCCCAAAAAACAGGTACAGAAAACCCTGACAGGGAAAAGATCACTATGGCCACCAAGAGAAGGAACTAAAGGACAATGGAGAGACACTGAAGGGTATGAGTGATCATTTTAACATCTTCCTAATCAAAAGATGCTGAAAATCTAAAGGAGTATGATATTCTGAGAATTTCCTATACAGATCCTTGATTAGAATATAGTCCTGTGAATCTTTTTAAAGAGTAAGAGAAGGAGCCGGGGAGAAGGCTCAGTGGAATAAGTGCTTCCCTGGCAAGCACAAGGGTCTGAGTTCAATCCCCGGTTCTGCCCAAAAAAATAAAATAAAATAAAAACAAAAAAATAAAGACTAAGAGATTTGGGGCAAAGAGAGGTGAGTAAAAGTTGAAAATTACAAGCAGTCTGTCGTTGCTAAAGGCACAGCTAGATCATTTTGTAAGTTGTATTTTGAACTTTATTTTCAAAACTGACAAACTATTTTTCCTTCAGTTTCTTCAAATGATTCTGGATCATACATGAGTGAAGAAAAAAAGGAAGACGATCTGTTAAATAAATGTATGCAATCAATGTCCATTGAAGAACAGGGAGAACATTTAATGTTAACCTGATAATCTTGTTACTGAATTCAAACAGCAGCTGATGTCCAGATAACATGCCAAAGGCGTCGTAATTATGCCCTCTGTGTGTAGGATAGTGTTATTCACCATTAAGTCATTCGTTTTGGTTTAGAAACTTTCATAACATTGTAATTGGTCTGATATAGTTCTGTGTACCAGTACCACTTGTGTAATAGAATTTATGTGTAATATATGCTTGTATTTCTGTGTAGGTGAGTTAGAATTTTTTTGTCAGTTAAAATTGAATTCTTTTTTTTTTTGACAAAGCATTGTATAATTCTTTCTATTTACAATAAATCCTAATATGGCAACATTAGAACATTCTACAAGTATTTTTTCTTTTTCTTTTTCTTTTTTGGCTGAACCGGGGATTGAACTCAGGCCCTTGTGCTTGGCTTATTCCACTGAGCCATCTCCCTGGCTCTCTACAAGTATTTTCTTGACTGGGCTGAAATTTATAGAACAGCATCTAATAGAGATAACACTATAATTTGCACAGAAGATGCTCGATAAATATTTGCTGCTTGAATGTAATTTAGAACGTAAGTCAAAAGCAGTGGCACATGACTATAATCTCAGAATTCTTAAGAGGCTTACACAGGAGGATGGCAAATTTCAGCCCAGCCTGGGCAATTCTGCAAGAATCTGTCTCAAAAATAAAAACAATTTAAAAGCTAAAATAATTTAAAATTTTTATATTTATTCATTTCTTTATTGGGCACAGGGTCTCACTACATAGTTCAGACTCACAATGATCTTCCTGTCTCAGCCTCCCCAGCGCTGGGATTACAGACATGCACTACCACACTCAGTTTTGGTGGTTGGCTCAGCATGTGGTACCAGGGGAGTGAACCCAGGTCCTTAAGCTTGCCAAGGCAGGTGCTTAGACTGCTGAGCTATCTCTGTGGCCCTCCAACTCTTTTTATATTTTATTTAGAAACAGGATCTCCCTAGGCTGACCTCAAACTTGTGCTCCTCTTATCTGAATTGACCAAGCAGCCCAGATTGTAAGTGTGAGCCACCATACTTGGCAACAAGAGGATTCTTTACATTATATATTTACTCTAGCGCTTTCTAGCCAAATGTTTGTGTTTTTTAAATTTTTGTTAAGCCTTGCAAAATAGTAGTAGCAATAGTATGAAGAACCACTGCTAATTTAACATGCCAATATGATGTATTATTTAGAAAATAAAATGTGAGGTTAACATGACACAGAAAGGAGAGTCCTGAAAGGTCATCTCTTTGACTTCACTTTAATACTTATATCCACACAGTTTCATTTGGTCTCTATAAGTTTTTATGTTTTTAAAAATTAAACACAGGTTATCAAGAAATTATAAATGAAAGGTACACATTTAGTACTGAAGAGAAAAATATATACAGAATGTCTAGATTCTTTCTCTTCATGCACTATTTTGTAAAAACACCCAAATACCAACTTAGAAGTTACTTAGGAGGATAAATTTTTCTTAACGTGACCATTTACTGTGTGGTAATTTTTTCATAAGCCATATACTGTAATGTAAACTAAATATATTCTTATAGTTTACAAGAAGCATAGAGCAATTATATACTAACAGAGAAGATGTATTTTACTGCAAAATATAAAAGTGATACAGTTGTGTAGCTCTTAAAGATTAATTGAACAAGGGAATGAAAAACAAACAAAATCATCAAGACAGGCCTGGCTTTAAGATTTTTTGTATTCAATTCGTTCTACTTTCACATCATCTCCAATTAGCTGATAGACGTAAGTGACCACTGTAGAAGCTTGGATATCCATCAACACAAATGACAGAATAATATTTCTGGAAGGAAAAAAAAGTCAGTTTATACTAAAAGCCATAAGCACTATAAATTTCTACTGAAGATAACAATTTGGACTCAAGAAAAAATCTGATTGTTACATATAAAAAATATATATCAAAAGATTACCATAAAGGATAGAATTATTTAAAAAGTTAAATTTCTCTTTTATGAAATGTGACCCAGCCAAAAAAAAAAAACCTTTCTGAAATGTGACCCATGCAGTTACTAACCTTACCAAGCCCCTAAATCCCTACAGTACACATCACTTACGTTTCCAAGGCATTATATGCCCCTGTGGCAGAACCTGGGTTAATGTAGAATTTATTTTCATGCTCAAATGCTTCAAATTTGTGTGTGTGTCCTGAGATAAGAATGTCCACATCAAACTGCCTCTGCAGTAGGGCTAAGCTGGCCATATCTCCCCATGGAATAACTTGATGTCCGTGGATAAGACCAATTTTGAACTGACCAACTGTCACGACTTTTTGTTCTGGGTAATTCAGATTCTAAGATAAGAAACAGACAAAAGAAAGATAAGTATTTTAGAGATGCTGATATTACAAAATATTAATCCTTAAATATTTTATGAATCTTGATACAGCACCCCACAACAAATATATTTACACATTTTTATTAGTATAAAAATTATGCTTAAAATACAATTATTCAAATACAAACTGGAATATACCAGGCAATCCCTTTTTGTGTTTATTTCTATAAAATATGGGTTCTTGGGGCTGGAGAGATGGCTCAGTGGTCTAAAGCACCTACTTAGAACAAGCTTGGCAAGGCATCGGGGACTGCGGTTCAATCCCCCAGCACC
>NW_004524652.1:8074620-8076722 GCF_000260255.1 Octodon degus
GGGGAGGTTTGGCGCAGAGACGCGGGACTGCGACAGGCGCCGGCGTTCGTCCTCCCGCGCCCCAGGGGGCGCTGCGGGACCTGCGGGAGAAACGCGTCTTCCCGCACTAGCTCTGCGCGAATTCGGGACTGCGGGGAGCCCAGCGAGCCCGAGATGTCCCCTTGCTCGGTGTAGGCTCCCGGGTCTAAGCCGATTCCGATATATGCCAGGATTTTTCCTGGACGGTGAAGCAAACTAGTTGCCGAAATCGCCGTCCGTGCGCCCTCCTTCAAGCCTTGTTCCTAGAAGGGAGAGAGCAGCCGTGTATTTGCGGTCCAGCTCAGCCCACAGCCATGGCTCCCGCTGTAAACATGCCATGTTGTTGTTTTTATTATTATACCTGGTGCCATTGAAGACTTTTTCTGTATACTGGGGACTTAATCCAGGGTCTTCACACTGAACTACATCCCCACCCCCTTTACAGTTTTGAGACAGTACCCAGACTAGCTCAAACGTGCCACTTGCCTGCCTCAGTCTCCCAGAGTGCTGGGATTCCAGGCCTGTGCCATTATATCGGGTACCATGGAAGACTTAAAAAACGGTTAAGGTTAAGGTCCCTGTTTGTTGGTTGGTTTTTGTTATATTAGTTTACAGCTTTCTATACATGATGCTTGATCAAGGAGCTTATAGTCATTGAATAAATTGCAGGAAGTGGGTCTTTAAAATTTATCAATTCCAGCACCTTTTTGTGTGGTGTTTTCGAGACAGGGTCTCCCTATGTAGTTCAGGCTGGCCTTGAGCTCACTTTTTTTTTTTTTTTTTAACCCGACTGGTCTCGAACTCACAATGATCCTTCTGCCCCAGCCTCCCTAGTGGTAGGATTACAGGCTTGCTCCACCAAGGTGGCCTCAGAACATTTTAATTACTTCTCAAAGGATAGTCTTTCCAATACTCAGCATAGAAACTCAAGCTACGTATTGAGTTCAAACTGGGAAGCTGTAAAAGTAAAACCAAATCTGGTTTAAAAGTACATCTTTTCTAGTATGTTTAAAGTCTCAGCTCACTTAAAAAAAGTAGAGCCATTAGGACTTGGGCAGAATCATAGCAGATTGTGTGATACAGCTTATGTAATACCACCTTTGTCTGAACTATGTTTCGTGCTTATAAAGCTGTCAGTTATTACCTATTTCTTTTTTTAACAGATCAGTTGGACGTTCTTATTACCACAGTTCCAAAGGTACTGGTGAGTAGCACATAGAAAGCAGATAATAGCTGTGAATAACGGGGTTGAGAGAAGCCAATTTACCTGTATATTTACACAATGGAGCTTTAAAATGAGACTTTATTGCCTTTCTTATAGTCTTTTTATTTTTTCAGTACAAGGAATGGAACATGGGGGCAGTCTCCCACTGAGCCACATACCTACATTTTGAGAGTGTCAATAGGTTACCCAGGCTGGGCTTGAATTTGCAGTCCTCCTGCCTCCACCTCCTCAGTTCTGGGATTACATGGTGTGTGCCACCATGTCAGCTTAGTCTTCAAGATTTTCAAAGAATAGTCTCTTTTATAAATAACTCTCACATCAACCATTTTAAGAATTAGCAATGATTTTTTTTTAAATAAAACTGCTCACAACTGTTGGCTGCAAACCACAGAGCATAGCCTGGGGCTTACACAGAGATTGAAGGCAAAATTCTGAGCTAAACAGCTTCAGAGATCATAAAATACATCTCAATGCTAATACTTTCCTCTCAGTTAACATAAAGGGTAAAACTAAATTATTCTTCTCTGTTGGAATTAGGAGACAAAGACAAGCCCCCCCCCCCCTTTTGGTGTTTCTAGGGGTCAGACTCAGCACCTTGCACTTGCCAAGCAAGCACTTATTCCACTGAGCTATCTCCCCGGCCTGACCAGCTCTTAAAGGCTTCTTGCTCATTTCTTTTTCTAGAGGAAGAAGTAGTTTACTAATATTAGTATGTATCTGTATGTGTAGTAGTATTTAACTATAGTTAGTTTTTAATTAAATTCAATGATGTATAAACCTGAATTCACTTTGTTTTCTCTTGGAAAATCTACCTAGGGAAAAAATATACACACTCATATATGTGTGTGTGTGTGTGTGT
>NW_004524652.1:8078030-8080096 GCF_000260255.1 Octodon degus
CTCTCTCTCTCTCTCTCTCTCTCTCTCAAATAAATAAAAAAAAATAAATAAATAAAATAAAATAAAATATGGGTTCTTTGAGGCATGCAGTAAAGAACAATTATTCCCCTAAACTTGTGATTTTCCTCTACCTAAAACATATGGGCCTATAAACTACAGTGTATTCAAGTTATATCTCCGACACTAAGAGTTATGATCCTTGCTTTATAGATTAGGAAACTGAGATGTAAAAATCTTGCCCAAGGTTTCATGGCAGTAAGTAGTTGAGTTAACATCCAAACTCTTGTAGCATGGCTCTAAGATTTGTGAATTTAGCATATTAGAAAAAATTTAACTCTTGTTAACTGAACTTTTTTTTTTAAGCGCTGGAGACTGAAGCCTGGGCCTTGCACATACTAGGCAAGGGCTCTATTATTGACCAACACCTCCAGTTTTTTTTCATCTTTTTAAAAATTTATTTCATACAGGGTCTCATTATGCAGTGTGGACTGGTAGTGATCCTCCTGTGGCAGCCTCCCCAGTGCTGGGATTACAGGGGTGCGCTACCACACCTGGTTTCGGGCCCCTCACAGCATGCAGTACCAGGGATCAAACCTGGGTCCTTGTGCTTGCCAGGCAGGCGCTTAGACTGCTGAGCTATCTCCCCAGCCCTACCTCCAGCTTTTATTTTGTTTTATTTTCTGTGGTACTAGGGATTGAATTTAGGACCTTGCGCTTGCCAGGCAGGCACTTATGCTGCTGAGCTATATCTCCAGTCCCTCCAGATTTTTTTTTAGACACAACCTTATCTTGCTAAGTTTCCCAGGCTGGGCTCAAACATTCGATTCTCCTGCTTCAGTCTCCCACATAGCTAGGATTACAGGCATGTGTCATCATGCCTAGCCCAAACTTTCCTTAACATGACACAGAAATTCTAATATATCTTTAGTAAAACAGGCCTACATCCTAATTATTAACAAGAAGTTTTGGGGCCAGGGAGATGGCTCAGTAGAATAAGTGCATGCTTGGCAAGCACAAGGGCCTGAGTTCAATCCCTGGTTCCACAAAAAAAAAAAAAAAGAAGAAGAAGAAGTTTGCCTCTTATTTCCCTGGTCTTTCAGAAACTATCTCTCTCTCTCTTTTTTTTTGGAACCAGGGATTGAACTCAGACCTTTGCGCTTGCCAGGGAAGCGCTTATTCTACTGAGCCATCTCCCTGGCATCCACTCTCTTTAAAACCCACTTAAAAAAAAAATACAACATGCTATGTCCATTCAATTTGGCATAAAAGAACCCTAGTAAAAGCACTAAGTTAAATAATTAATGAAATACCTTATATTCCCAGAAATAAAATAATTTTTCATACTGGAATCAAGTTTATCATTCTCAATTATATGTTAGTACAAAGCAAAGGTTGAAACATGTATTTGAATATTACTAAGTGTCAGGAAGGGAACTAATTTTTCAAAAATCTTATTAATAGGGGGCAAAGCTGGGACTTATAGCTCCTAATTCTTTTTTTCCTTTAAAAAGTCAGCTTTGTGAAGGTATAATTTACATACAGCAAAACTGCTCTTTTTAGTGTACATTTCAAATGCCAACAGGATGCAAGCTCCTCCACATTCAAGATTTGCTATAGTTCTCTCACTTTTTCAAAACTCCCTCCTGCTCTTGGAAGCCAAGCCTTGAGAAAGGCGGCTTTGGAAGGGCTGTTCGCAGAGGAGTGACAAAACTAGGGGGGAATTCCAAGTCAGGAAACTGGAACACAGGCAAGTTACGTGATGGCTTAGGATAGGATACAGCACGATGATGATGTAGCAACAAGTTCAGAACAACAGCAAGTAATGCACTACATGAAAGAGTAACAAAGTCAAAAGAATAGGGAAATAGAGTACAGACTGAATATAATCTATATGTTCAATGTGTATATTAACTTTCTAATCCAAAAAGTGTATTGCTCCAAAATCTAAAACTTTTTGAGTGTCCACACAATACAAAAAACAGAAGTTTCACACCTGGTATTGTGTCAGGTCATGATCAACATTTAAAAAGATTTTATAAATTACTTTCAGGGTAAGAGTATAATGT
>NW_004524652.1:8080196-8092478 GCF_000260255.1 Octodon degus
GTGATCCTTCTGTTTTTCAGCCTCCCCAGCACTGAGATTACAGGCTGCACCACGACACCTGGTCTCCGTGGTGTACTCAGCGTGCCTGGGGAGCGGCACAACATATAGTGCTGGAGATCGAACCCCGGTCCATGTGCTTGCCTAAGCACGCGCTTAGTCCTCTGAGCTATCTTGCCAGCCCTAAATTCTATATTTAGATGTAAGCCTTATCCTCAAGATACTCATTGTTTATACGCAAATATTCTGGGCATGGTGGTCCACACCTGTCATTCTAGCGCACTGGGAGACTGAGGCAGGAAGATAAGTTTAATTCTAGGCTGGGCAACTTAGTAAGATCTTGTGTCAAAATAAAAAGTGTTTAGGGTGCAGTTCACAGCAAAGGCCCGAGTTCAATACTCATGGTCATCCCTGCCAAAAAGAAAAAAATCCAAATCTGAAATTCAAAACACTCTGAGCCCAGGCATTTCAGGTAAAAAATATTTGACTTGTAATTTTATATTTGTAAAATTTAAGTAAAGACAAGAAATAAGATCTTATCAGTTGAGAACACCTAGTTGAAAAAATAAAGCTTATATAAATAAAAATCAAAAGGGAAATGTTTGGGAAAGAAAAAGGAAATACACCACCTCATCGAAGTCTCCTCTCACAATATGAACATCACCAGCCAGGGTCTTGAGATAGTCATAACTCTCTTTGGTGCAAAGGTTTCCAGTGCAGAGAATGTGCTGAATCTTTCCTGGCACCAGAAGCTTCTTGAATTTAGCCGGCAAGCTGTTGCACCGATGTGGGATGTGCAGGTCTCCTAATACCAGCACCAACTTTAAAGTGTCAAGGTGAGATAAGGAATAATATTAAACATGAAGTCTAAATAAGACATTCTTCTCCCATGACTCCCCTTTAAACTCATCAGAGATTCCACAAACCAACAGAGTAGAAATTATTCATATAGTTCCTATCATAACTAAACAAATGTGGTAATGTATTCTAAACCAATCTTATTTTCTTTTGGTCTTAAAAAAGCTGTACATATACAATACAGGTAATCTTTCTACTTAAGAATAAAATTAATCATTTTTTGGTGAATTACTTCATTAAATTTATTGATTTTAATATAAAACCAAAATTTCCAGAAATGCCAGGGAACATATTTACACAAGTCTCTTTCTTCTTTTTTTTAGCATTCTTAACTGAGTCATTTAGATGAAATATGATGAATAAAACAAAAGCATATAGTGTTGGGCTCTGTGGAATTTACAATTTTTGTTTTTTATTTTTCCTTCTTTTTTTTGGGGGGGGTGGTTAAGACAGGGCCTCATTATGTAGTTCAGGCTGGTCATGAACTCACTGTGTAGCCGAGTTCACTGGCTTTGAACTCCTGCAGAAATCCTCCTGCCTCAGCCTCCAAAATACTGGAACTATAAGCATGCTCTACCACGCTCAGTTTAGATTGTCTGTTTTTGCAGTGCTAGGAGACATTTTTGAAGCCTGACAGGATAGTTTATATTTCTGCAGTTGTGATACAAAACCTATATGCATTAATTCTAGAAACAATGCTAAAGAGAATTCTTAAAGATGTGATCAAGAAAAAGAATTCTAAACTTAAGTGACTTGACTATTTACAGAATAGTGCCCAAAATATACCATTTCTATTACTTCAAACGATTAGCCATGTATTACAGTGGCATAAAAAAGTTATGTTTCAGAGTTTCACTAGATGAACATGTGCTTTTAAATTATAATCCTTGACAACTTGTTTCCTTCATTAGAATTCCTTGTTCATTTTTATTTCTTAAATTTAACTGCCCATGTTCCCTCCCTATAGTTCTCAAACTTAAAAAGTAACTTCCACAATATTTCATGTGCAATCAAGCAGTAACACAGAGAAGTCAGCAAAATAGCAAGGGTTTAGCTGCAATATAGTCTCAGATAACAAAAATATATTTTACACTTAAATATAAAAGAATACTTGTCAGGTGTGGTGGCACACGCCTGTGATCCCAGCACTAGGGAGGCTGAGGCAGGAGGATTGTTGGGAGTTTGAGACCAGCCTGGGCTACAAAGTGAGCTCAAGGGCAGCCTGAACTGCATAGCAAGACCCTGTCTCAAAAAGACAATCAAAACCCCTCCAATCCTATAAAATTTCATGATTTGAGAAATACAGTACTATTTTAATTTAGTCTTTTTTTTTTGGCCAACTCAGCCCACTCAGGGCAGGGCTGGCTCAGAGATCAAACTGCAGCCCCCTGCACCTGCCTAAGCTTGCTTGAGAAGCGCTTTAGACTGCTGAGCTTTGAACTCATTGACCACTTAATTTAGTCATTTAACAAAATAATACAAAGCTCATTTTAAAATAGTATCTGTCATTTAAAGGGTGGATTTTTTCTTCATGTTGATTAGTTAGCACCTCCATTCTATATAGGATGATTTGAATTACAGACATCCCACTCATAAACAGACATGCTTTTTAGCTACTTTTAGAGGCATGACTATTCCTTATCATCAAAGAAAACATTAAATATCTAATAGTAGAAAACAAAATAGTTTTACTACAGACATTATAAATTGGAATTAATTAAACAAAACAAAATACATGAAATTAAAATGATTACAAGAACAAGATTCAGGGGCTGGGGATTTGGCCCAGTGGTAGAATGTTTACCTAGCAAGCTGGAAACACTGGGTTTGGTCCTCGGTACCAAAAACAAAAAATAAACCTCTCCTTAAAAAAATAAAAATAAAAAATAAAAAAATTCAACAATAACAAGATTCATCTGGAAAAAAAAAAATCCCAAAGTAAGGAACTGTTATTAGACAGAGTAACACAAAGCTGCAAAGTTAGCACACTTTAAAAACTGTTAAAGGCTGGGGAGATAGCTCAGTGGCATAAGTGCCTGCCTGGGAAGCGAAAGGTGCCAAGTTTGATTCCTGATACCAAAAATAAAAAAACTGTTAAGCTTCTCTTTACAAAGAAGTTTCAACTGATATTGATCAATAACTTATATTAATTGTCTCAATACAGGGTATAAAACATTTGTAAGACTAAAAACCACCATGAAGTTTCGACCCTCACTGGTAAACAATATAGAAGTATGTTGATAAAGAGTGATCTTCATTTTAGAGGGGAATATGGATTGAAGCACATAATTAACGTATGTAGTTAACATTTGAGAAAAAGGTAAAAAACATTTTTCTACATAAAACAAACTCCAATAAGCGATTTAATCAGAGTATACTAGGAAGAACATAAGTGCCACTGCCCAGGCAGGCACTTTTGCCACTGAGCTATCTCCCCAGCCCTTAACGGCTTTTATTTTTATTTTTTATTTTTATTTTATTTTTTGGTAGAACCAGGGATTGAACTCAGACTTTGTGCTTGCCAGGCAAGCACTTATCTTAATGGTTTTTAAAGTGTGCTAATTTTGCAGCCCTGTGTTAAGGATTTTTGTGTTTGGGATATTTTTTTTTACTCTGTCTAATAACAGTTCATTACTTTGGGATATTTTTTTTTTCTCCAGATCAATCTTGTTTTTGTTGAATTGCTTTTTTTTTAGAAGTTTATTTTTTGTTTTTGGTACCGAGGCCCGATCCCAGGGTTTCCAGCTTGCTAAGAACATTAGAGAGACATGGTACTTTAAAGTGACTGACAACCTAGAATCTATAAACTACTGGGTATTATTTTCAAGTATACCCAAGATTAATAGTCTAAAACTATAACTGTACAAATTACCATATAGAACATACTTAAAATTAAAAATCCTTACACAGAATTCTTGTTTTCCTGTTGATGATAATATTATAAGTGAAATATCATCACACAATATGTTTATTTTGTCTTTTTGAGACAGGATCTCGCTGTGTAGTTCAGGCTGGCCTTGAGCTCACTTTGTAGACCAGGCAGGCTGGTCTCGAACTTGCAACAATCCTCCTGCTTCAGCCTCCCAAGTGTCATATAATATATGTTGAGGAATGTCTTTGCTCAAATTCTACACTTTGACAAAATCAGATTAGACATAGATTATACAGTTCTTTAAGACAGCAAACGATCCTAGAAAGGCAGTCTTGTTAAATTCATACATACAAAAAAAAAAAAAAAAAAAAAAAAAAAAACCAACAACAAACCACCAAAATTCCAAACAAAGCACAGAAGTTGGGTTACTTATTAGATAGAACTTAAAAGGGCGAGAAACCCAGTTAGAAATCAGCTGCCCAATCACCACTGTTAGTACAAACTACAAGAAAAACTTACTCTGTGCCCAGCCTTAGCGGAATGAAGAAGTTGATTGCAGACAGGGGGATGAAAAAAAAAAGGGGGTGAAACATGACCAATGTTAAAAGAAAGCAACAAAAGGAAACAAACTAAAAAAAAAAAAGAACAAAACATCAGTACCAAATGAATATGCAAAAATTGTTAATGAGTTGAGTGTTATGAAAGAAAATGTTAAAAATCAACTGTGCTCAAATACCAAAAGAACCATTTGCTGTATTTGAAAACATGACACAAATACACATACAATACTTTTAAAAGTAAATTTGCCTTGCCTTTTTCCAAAATTCGTTTTATTTTTGTTTTGACAGTCTCACTACATATATATATATATATATCTGTCATTTAAAGGGTGGATTTTTTCTTCATGTTGATTAGTTAGCACCTCCATTCTATATAGGATGATTTGAATTACAGACATCCCACTCATAAACAGACATGCTTTTTAGCTACTTTTAGAGGCATGACTATTCCTTATCATCAAAGAAAACATTAAATATCTAATAGTAGAAAACAAAATAGTTTTACTAGACATTATAAATTGGAATTAAACAAAACAAAATATGTGAAATTAAAATAATTACAAGAACAAGATTCAGGGGCTGGGGATTTGGTCCAGTGGTAGAATGTTTGCTTTAAACTCAGCAATCCTCCTGCCTCCCTTCACCAAGTACTAGAATGCTATTTATAGGCATACACCACCATGCCAGGGTATTTTTCCTAATTTTGTTCTCCATGTTGACCTATATCCCTTTTCTCTTGTTGAGATTTTGTAAGATTATATACAATAAATTAATTTAGATTTCTATGAGACAATTTGTGAATTCCAGCAGTAGTGGTATCTTATACGCTAAGTTTCTAGGTTCTTGGGGTCTAATTATCTCTCAAGAATATTGATTTTATTTACTATAAACGTCAAACATTTTTACCATGAACACAACATCCGGTAATAAAAGTGCCATCTACAGATAAAGACTAATAATAAAAATCAACATATTCATCCAGCTAAAGTTGTACCTTCCCCATACCTAAATTTGCTCCTCACATCCTTTGGACACTGTACAGTGTTAAACACCTCTGATTCCTTTGCTAAATAAATATTTTTACTTGTAAAAGCATTGGCTAGGGGCCAGGGAGATGGCTCAGTAGGATAAAGCGCTTGACCGGCAAACGCAAGGATCTGAGTTCAATCCCCGGTTCCGCCAAAAAAAAAAAAAAAAAAGAATTGGCTACTGCTAAATTTCATCCATTTTTTCGTTACAAAGAGTAATGTTCCAATACAAGTAACCCTAAACATGTGTTTCCCTCTCAAAACAACTTCAGAAACATGAATCATAGCAAGTAGCTATTTCTTTCATCTTGAACAAATGTACTTGTCCAAAACTACCATTAAAGGGCTGGTGGGATGGCTCAGTGGTCTGGGGCACCTGCTGGGAGCGGGCTTGGCGGGGCATGGGGACCGCGGTTCGATCCCCCAGCACCACATGCCAGGCTGGGCTGGCCACACACACACACACTAATAAATAAATAAATGTTAAAAAAAAAAAAAACTACTATTAACTAGAGTCTCTTTGGAAGAAAAAAAAAATCAAAAGATATTAAAATACTTAAAGCCAGGCATAGGGGCAAATACATGCAATCCCAGAACCCTGGGAGGCTGAGGCAAGAGGATCTCAAATTCAAACCCAGCTTAGGTGACTTAAGAGATATCATGTTTCAAAATTATAAAGCATAAAAGGGATGGAGATATAATTCAGTGGGAAGGTCTTGGGTTTAACCAACAGAACCGAGTGGGAAGTGGGGTGGAGGAAAGAAGTATATACTATCTTTGGCTGTCATACATCTTTTATGTATAAGCTACCTCTGGAAAGGTAGTACTTATCAGAATATTAAAAGTGCAATGGATGCCTATCAGAGGTTGAAATTCTTTAACAGTTTACCACAACCAACACAAATAATCAGAGTTCTTTTGGGAACAGTTGACTTTTTTGAGGGCCCAGGGCACTTTCCATTATTATACAACTGTGAACCCTCTCTATTCACAGCAATCTAGCTTTTTACGTAGGAAGGTCTCAGGGTCTTCACGTACTAGCGCGGTGAAGGTTGATGTACTGGGGAAATGTGATAAACAAATGCAAGGTCCCCAAACACCCCTAGGCACTAACACTGGCCCTATCCCCAGCATAACGCACAAATTCACAAAAACTTCTCAACACTTTCAAGGAATTCACACACCGTGAAGGAATCCCGCTGTAAGGGGTCGCAGCATTTAGAAGAAACGTTTAGCGTTTTATGCGCTGAACGCACATCTGCGTGCACACCACCACATTCCAGCGGCAGATGAACTTTATTTCAGAGGGAGCATTTATTACTTTATTTCCTTTCTCTGGATGGCAAATTTAAGTAGGTAGTTAATTCTCCTGCTACTTCCCGTTTTGTATCGCGAAGCCAGCTTTCGCCACAGGGTGTGGGAATCAGTACACCCCCAACCCGCAAAAAAAAAAAAAAAACAGAAAGAAAAAGAAAAAGCTTTTTGTTGGAAAGGTGCAGGGAAACGTTTGGACATGCAGGAGGACGAGATCCTTTTCCTGGGGACGCTCCAGCTACGCGCCCGAAGGCCTTCGCCAGCTCGGGCGCAGAGATCTCGTGACAGCACGAGCACTAGGAGGGCCCCCGTTCCCTCCGGGGCGTCCTCGGACCCCTAGGGAAGGCGGTAGGGCCGCGGCCGGCCGCACCCAGTGGTAGCCTCTGCCCTTCCCTACCCCTCCTCTCCTGGGCCTTCCCCAGGCAGGCCCTCGGCCGCGCCCATCAGGGCCTCTGGGGGCCCAAGCACGCGCCCTGATTTTCCTCCTAAGTCCCAAAGACACGGTGCCCCAGCCAAGAGCCAGGCCTCTGTCGCTGCTGCTGCGGTGCTCACCATCCTGTCACCCGGCTCCGCTCAGTCTCCACCACCGCCGCCCTCTTCCTCAGGCTCCTCTGTGACCCGCCCACTTCTCTCACAACCAATGAAAAACGAGGTCGGCGAGTGACCGTCCTACGGAAGCCCGCAATGGGCTTTTCTTGCCGGAAAGCGAAGCTGCGCTTTGGAAATTAGTGGAAGCAGGGTTGAAGCGAGAGCAGTGAGGTTAAGCAGCTTCGAAAAAAAAAAAACAAAACAAAACACGCGGGCAACATCCGGGTACCTGGGGCCTTTGCGCTGAGGCGCACCTTCCAGTCCTGCCTTTTAGCACCCGTAGCCATGTTGAAGTGCGGGATGAGCGGAAATCAGGTGAAAGGTGGAACAAACTCTTGCCTTCCGCTGTAAATGTGAGACAGCCTAAAGGACATGAAGTGTTTCCGCTGTGGATTTAGCCATCCTCTTTGTCGCTAAGCACAAGAACTGAAGACCCGAGTCCTGGCCACAGCCTGCGCCCACGGTCCAACAAACTTCTGGCGGAAGGATAAAGGCCCAGCTCCTTTTGTTCTTGAATCTTTAATTTTATTATTTATTATTATTTTAGTATATATATTATTTATGTATTTATTTGTGGTACTGGGGATTGAGCCCAGGGCTTTTATACAGAGCTACATACCCACGCAAATTTTTTCTTTTTCTTTCTTTCTTTTTTTTTTTAAATGTCTTTTTGAGACAGGGTCTCACGATGCAGTTCAGTCTGGCCTTGAGCTCACTTTGTAGCCTGGGCTGGTCTCAAACTCGCAATGATCCTCGTGCCACAGCCTCCCAAGCGCTGGGATTAGACATGCGCCACCACGCTCGGCTACCGCGTGCTAATTTTTATTTTGAGGCGGAACCTCACTAAGTTACGGTGTTACTGAGGCCAGGCATGGACTTGGCAATTCTCATGCCTCAGCCTTCCATCTCCTTTTATTTAAGCATATAATATGGCTGGTGTCCATGGAATGAATGCTACTATCAAACCTCAAATTTGGGATGGTCAAATTTGTGGGGAGGAGTTGGGAGAAAAAGATGTGTGGATGTGGATAGTACAAGTATTTTTATGCCCAGCAAAACCCATAAATTTTATTTTTAATGCCAGATTTTACCATTTTAAAATATATGACTTTAGGGCCAGCGCGGATTAAAGTACCTGCTAACAGGTTTAAGGGCTGGGGTTCGAACCCCTGGTCTGCCGAACTGGTCCCGCCCCGGGGCACGCTGAGACAGCAATTGAGACTGGCCATGGTGGTGCGCACCTGTAATCCCAGCTCTTGGAAGGCTGTAAACAGGTGGATCACTATGAGTCTGATCTAGTAGTGAGACCCTGAACACCCTGTAGACCCCTAAAATACAAAATATATATACACATGACTTTAAGTCATGTGTATATATATGACTTCAAGACTAGACACTAAATCACTTTGGAGGTCCATTTCCTCAACCCTAAAATGAAACTAATAATAGCACCTTAGGTTTTAGGCATCAAATAGGAATAAATGTAAAAAGCTCAATAATAACAGAGTATATGACAGTATTTTCCTTGTAAATCTTCTGAAATTTGTTAATCTGATTTTTTTTTTTTTCCAGTACTGGGGATTGAACTCAGGACCTTGGGCTTGCCAGGCAGGTGCTTATGCCCTTGAGCTATCTCCCCAGGCCTGGAAAATATCTAGAAAACCAAAGTTTCCTATAGATTATAATGTGAAAAGGATCACCTAATATATTCTGTTGCTGGCTTCCCCTTGTGTTGAGGACCAAGGGGAAGCCAGCAACAATTGGGATGGTATTAATGAGCAGGAAAGGGAAACAAGCTTTCCATAGTTGCATGTTCTTGGTGTACTAGGAAGTTCTCTTTTGCAGTGTGTACTTTATTTGCAATAAGCAATTATTTGTGTGACTGTTTAATTTTGATTATCTCCTAGACTAAATGCTCTGAGCAAGAAATGAACCTATCCTTTGCTATAACCCTACTGCATTTGGTTATACTTGATCATAGATGGTGGAAGCCAGAGAGGTGGCTCAGTAGAATAAGCACATGCCTGGCAAGCATAAGGGTCTGAGTTCAATCCCTGGTTCCACAAAAAGATCATAGATGGTGCTGAGGAAATATTTACTGGATGCATGAAAAGTCTGCATTAGTCCAGGAAAAAAATTGAATATAAACTGGGGAAAAGGACAAATTCCTCTGATTTTTATTTTTTTAGTATGAATTTAGGACAGTGTGTACAGGGTCTCACTATGTAGATCAAACTTGTAGTGATTTTCCTGTTTTCAGCCTCCCAAGCGCTGGGATTACAGGCGCACACCACCATGCCCAGTCTCAATCAAGCCCCTGGGGGGGCGGCAGCACGGAAGGATGGGGATCAGACCCCAGCCCCTGTGTCTGCCTAAGCAGGCTCTTTAATCTGCTGAGCTATCTGGCCAGCCCTTCCTCTAATTTTTAAAAATAACTATTTAGGTCATCCTGAGTTCCTCAGAATACATACTTGTGATTCTTAAATATTACTTTTCAATTTTTATACTTTTTGATGGATTGATGTGGCCATCCAGCATAGTATCCAGTATGCATTTGTCATGGTTTTACTTATTGACAATTCCTAAGAACATTATTGGTGTCAAACTAGGTCAGACCAGTATTTAGTCCTCGCCTGTTTATCTGACAGGGCCCCTAAGTGTGTTTAATAGGAAAATCTGGCAGCTTCCTTGCTAACATCTGACATCTTCCAAGATACTCTCAAACATCAAAGATGTATTCTGAATACCCTTAGTAGTTTTCTTTCATACTCTGTTTTTGACATTGCCACCTAAGTTATTAAAACATTTATAACATCCTTTCTGTGCATTTCCCTATACTTTTTTGGCAATTACATTTACTTGAACCAAGTTTTAGAGTCCATTATTATGTAAATTGGCCTTCCACAATAGTTGCACATAGTTGCAGATAAATAGAGATTTTTTTGTTTTTTATTACATACACTTGATTCTCTAAACTTATTGAGCCCTTGCTGTGCATCTGATACCTTGTGAAAGATATTGCACTGTATTTTTGTTTGGACACAAGGCCTTGCACATGCTAGGAAGGTGTTCTAACCCTGAACCGCATTCCCTGCTCTATTTGATAGTTCCTAAAGGGTGTAGCATTAGTCTATAAAATGCTGTGTGGATCAGTTTAATAGTTTGTCTCAATCTGTCCCTAGATATTTGTACTAAAATACATTAAAACCAAAAGACAAACAGCATATTATTTAACAAGAAATTATCCTGATATATGCAAGAAAAGGGATTTGAAAACATTATTTCCAGATCTGTTGCACTGAATAAATTTGACCAAATATAGGTTTAACATATTGGGATGAACCCCTCTCAGGTCTTCACTTTGCTTTACCTTTGTTCCAATAAATCTTAGCACAAAACAGACCTTGAGATATAATTATATTAACCTGAACATATTGGGAGCCAAAAGAGAGGTTGAATATTATTACAGTATACACAGCGCATGCGTTAGAGGGAATGGTAGAAACAGGCTGAACCTTGTACTGAAAAATAGGCCAGAAAGTTTAGGAAGAGTGTTTGCCAACTACCCTCAAACACCAGTAGCATGTTGATAAGTAGTAGCTACAATACCAAAAGGCTCTATTTCCTTATCCAGAAATTTGACCTGCAGAGTAGGAATAAATGGTTCAACTAAGGAAGCAACTAAAGAATTTGACCTGCAGGAACAAATTGTTCAGTAAATCCCACTGTTCTTTTTGAATTTATATTGAGTCCTTGCTGAAGTAGTCCTGTGGGTTTTATCTTTTTCTGCTAGAAAGAGTATAAACAGCATCTTTCTTTTTCTCTGCAGTATTTGGGAAAGCAATCCAAGCTCTGTCACGAGTAAGCGAAGAACTGTGGCTAGACCCGGAAGAAAAAGGTGTAAGTAAGAATGTGAAGTAATAGACTATGTACTCAGGCAAGAGAAAGTGTTTAAAGATCTTAGTCCAGGTTGACTATTAACCAGGAAATTCAGAAATTACAGTTATCCCTTTCACTGTTCATCTTTATTTTACATATCTGAATGTATTTATTTATTTATTTTTTGAATTTTATTTATTTGTGTGTGTGTGTATGTGTGTGTGGGTGGGTGGGTGGGTGGGTGTGTGGCCAGCTCAGCCCACCAGGGGGCGAGGCTGGCTGGCATGTGGTGCTGGGGGATTGAACCGCGGTCCCTGTGCTTTGCTTTAGCTTAGTTTGTTCTAAGTAGGTGCTTTAGACCACTGAGCCATCTCACCAGCCCCTCTGAATGTATTTAGAACATGGTGAATTTGAAAATCATGCAGATAAACATAGTTGACATAAGCCAGAAATCTGAAATTGTTGTCCAGAGAATTTTTTTTTAAATGTATTTGGTACAGGATCTCACTATGCAGCTCAGACTCGTAGTGATCCTCCTATTTTCAGCCTCCCTAGCGCTGGGTTACAGGCCTGTACCACCATGTGCTGTATCACCACCATGCTGGTCTCGATGGCTGGCTAAGTGTGTGGTATGTGGTGCCAGGGATCGAACTCTAGTCCCTGTGCTGCCTAAGCAGGTGCTTAGTCCACTGAGCTATCTTGCCACCCAGTCCAGAGAAATATTTTGGGATTTTTTTTTTTTTTTTAGGTTACTGGAGGTTTAGCTCAGTGGTAAAGTGTGTGCTTAGCAATCACAAGGTCTTGGTTCAATCCCCAGCATCCTCTCCACCCAAAATTGAAATAATTTCTAATATTTAAAAACTGAAGACTGGGCATGGTGGTGTATGCCTGTAATCTCAGCACTTGGGAGGTTGAAAAACAGGAGGATCACCATGAGTCCAATCTATGTAGTGAGACCCTGTACATCCTGTACTAAAAACAAAAATAAATAAATAAAAATAAAAATTGAGCCAGGCTTGGTGGTGTATGCCTATAAATCCCAACACTTGGGATGCTGAGGCAAGAGGATCTCTGGGAGTTCAAGGTTAGCATGGGCTACGAAATGAGTTCAAGGGTACTCTGAACTGCAGAGCAAAACTCTATTTCAAAAAGACAGGAGGAGGAGGAAGGAGAGGAAGAAGAGGAG
>NW_004524652.1:8092578-8104258 GCF_000260255.1 Octodon degus
GAAGAAGAAGACGACGACAACAAGGAAGAAAAGAAAAAAGGAAAGAGGGTTTGAAGATGGCAGACAGTGTGGAGCAGCAGCAAACCACCATCACCATAGGGGAACCGCCCAATCTTCTCAGACTCGGCCTGGCTGAGAAATCTGTGAAAACAAGGACTGACCAAGAGCTTCGAGGCAGGTGACACAGTTGTGGTCAGCATTTAAACATGATATTTGGAGATGTGGAAGAAACCGAGACCACTGTAGAAACTGATGAAGAGACATATGAGGAGATACACAAATCAATGAGACGAGATATCCCAGTGCTGTTTGACACGGTGTTGTGCTAGTTGCCCTCTGCTAAGAGTTGGTTGAAATGGAGAATTTGACGTTCAGGGGACAAGGCTGCACACACATTGATACCAGGGGCTAGCCAGGGGATTTATTCATCAATGAAATGAGTTGATTTGCAAAAACCTTATAACCTTTGGTCCTCAGCACTATTTATAACATTTTAAGTTAAGTAGCATTTTGTTTTTCTTTTAGCTTTCACTACACATATTCGCCAAGGTGCTGAACCTTTTTAGGAGTTGGTTTGTTCTGTCATTTTTGCTGACAGTGTCTGGTGTTTTTTTCTTTAAATTTCATGTTTCCCCCTTTTTAAAAAAAGGAAACAAAAAAGAAAAAGAAGAAACACCTTGAGAGAGTCCACATAAAAATATGAATTTTCTACTTTTCTTAAAATTCAATTATGAATTTTCTAACTTTCTTAAAATTCAAAAGACTTGAGAGCACCAGTGAGATAGCTCAGCAGACTAAACACCTGCTTAGGAAGTGCAGGGACCAGGGTTCAATCCCTGGCACCACATGCCAGGCCAGCCCCTGGTGCACTGAGTTGGCCCCTGAGACTGGGTTTGGTGACACACACCCTATAATCCCAGTGTTGGGGAGGGGCCTGAAAACAGGATCACTACGAGTCTGAGCTGCGTAATGAGACCCTGTACCAAGTACATCAAAAAACAAACAAACAAACAAACAAACAAACAAACAAAAAAAACAACTTGACAATTTAAGGCTTATGTTCCCAAATAGAATTTAATTGGTTTGATCTTAGTAATGGTTTTTCTCCATTACAGGGGTGTGAGAAAGTCAACTTGTCAACTTGCAGTAGCTTCTTTGTGGCACTTCATGCATTAAAGACCCTTATAGGCACTTACAATTTCAAAATGTAAAATTTTAGGTTTAAAACATATATGTATGCAATGTATATACGTACCCATATACATGTATAGCTATATTCAGATTTAATGTACATTGTATAATGTAATCCATGGTTAGCATCCCATAGTCTTATTCGAACATATTTAACTATGACATTAAACATACTGGAATTTAAAATATTAAACTATCACTTAAATGAAGTTGGCTCTGGCCTAAATAACTATCTTATTTTTCAAGCTTGTTCTAAGAGCTGTAAATTCTTCTTCATCGGCATATGGATATGTGCTGTTCTCGTCCGTGTTTTTTGAACATTATCAATGGTCAACCTCGAAGAAAATGAATGACAGTGGCAGATCATTTTGTTTAAATTGCAAATTGGGAATGAAGGTAAATATAAGTGGCATTGGTAGAAATACTTGTTACATAAGTAAGATATAATGTATTGTAGAATTGGGAATTTAGCTCAGTGGTAGAATGCTTGCCTAGCAAGCTAGGAGCCCTGGGTTTGGTCCTCAGCACCAAAAACAAAACCTAAAACTAAAAATATAACATATTTCATACTTCACAATTGGAATGGCATGCAGGACAGGTACATTCACTGATGAATACTTGTAATTTGTTAGTTTTTTAAAAAGTGAATCAAACTTTGTCAAGTGTGTTCTTAATATGTATAATATAATTGTGTTGCAGTCAATTCTACCCATCTTTAGAGGTCTGAATTCTTTTGAAAGGAATGTAGAAATGTGCAAAATATTCACCAGCTCTGACACGTGCAAAGTAGTTATTCGGTTCTTCTGCAGACATGGTAGGTGTAATTCAAATGGCTTGAAATATTGGGTTTTTCTAAATTTTCCCTATCAATACTTTGCATAACATTACTGTTTCAGATTTATGTAGTTTTTTTGTAAGGCAGTTGTATTATCTTACCTGTCTTTGTAGAAGGATTATATTGTTTACTTACTTAGTCTTTTTGAGACAGGGTTTCACTATGCAGTTCAGGCTGGCTTTGAACTCATTTTGTAGCCCAGTTCTCAGTGACCTTTCTGCCTCAGCCTCCTGATTACTGGAATTGCAGGTGTGTACCACCACACTCAGCTAAATTGGCTATTCTAAAATGAACATGTTGCTTGAAATATTTTTCATAAGAATACTTTGTATGTGTTGGCCTCACCACAAATGTCCATAGGTAAGAACAGAAAAGAAAAGTACCTGCTGGTGTTGAAAATAGTCTAGAAGGCAGATGCTATCAAATCTGGGACTAACAGAAGCATGGTGATGGCTCCCAGTCACAGAACTGGCAAGATACAGCCTGGGTTGAAACCAGGCTTAGAGGAGAGGGTATCCAAGACTACATTCATTCTCTCTGCTACTCCAAGCTGTCAGACAGATTTTTTGACTCCCAGCATTGCAAGCTAGATGCTAAAGGATTGTGCTCATGGGCCTTTTCTGTTTTGTTTTGTTTTTAATTTTTATTTTTTTTTAATATGTATTTTGTACAGGATTTCACTACATAGCTTGGACTCTAGTGATTCTCCTGTTTCAGCCTCCTTAGGGCTGGGATTACAAGTGTGTGCTACCAGACCCAGTCTTGGTGACTGGCTCGAGGCACCCAGGGCAGGGCCAGCAACAGCATGTGGTACCCAGGATTGAACCTGGGTCTTTGCACTTGCCGAGGCAGGTGCTTAGACTGCCGAGCTGTTTCCATGGCCCACTTTTCCATTCTTAAACATACACAGTGTGATTCAGAACATAGGCTCTGGAGGCCTCCGAGTTTAGGATGAAAGCCAGTTCTCCCTTCCCTAGTGAGATGCTAGGCACTTTATGTCTGTGCTGCCCTTTCCCAATATGGAAACAAGCATAGTGTTTGTGTCAGTCTCCTAGGGATTTTCTAAGGATTCATGAGTTATTCCCGTATTTAGAAGATTCCCAGCACATTCTGTAAGTATGGGCATCGTTATATGTACTACAATTGCAGCTATTTTCTTTGAAGTTAGCAGGTAGAATTTTATGCTTTCTAAAATCTTTAGCCAGGTATGATGATACCTGTCTGTAATCCCAGCACTCTGGGAGGCTGAGGTAGGAAAATCACCAGTTTGAACCCAGCTTAGGCATCTAGCAAGACTCTGTGTCAAGAAATAAAAAAGGGCTTTGGATGTAGTTAATGCAAAGATCCTAGATTCAATCTTTAATACTTGTGATATTGATCCAAATCTTTCTTGTAATTAAATGGCCTTCTGGAAGGTTAACTTATAATTTATCTTCTATTTCTTAATTTTATCTTACATTTATCTCAATAATATATTTTTATGGCTGTGTACATTGTAATCCTTACTTTTTTTTTTTTTGTAGAACTGGGGATTGAACTCAGGTCCTCGTGCTTGCCAGGGAAGCACTTATTCTACTGAGCCACCTCCCCAGCCCAATCCTTACATTTTTTTGACAAATAACCAACGATTTAGCATTATTTTTCCCATTCCTTCTGTGTTAGTTCATATAATAGCAGAACCATGCAAAGACCATGATGATAAGCAGAGAAAGCCTTCAGGTTGCGTGGGTGCAGTGGCTGACACACAGGGAACACTCACTAGTCCCTGCTAATGCTATAGTTTTGTTCTTCCCTCGTTTCCACCTGGATTTTTAGTAACCAAGTGTTTAGTGTCTGAATTATTTCTTCAATGGCTTGATTAATGTCAAGTACATATTTATGACTGGTTAATTTGTAATAGGTTTTGTAGGATGGCCACATGAATTTGGGTTCTTTTTTTTTTAAAGTTTATTTATTTGTGTGTGTGTGGCCAATTCAGCCCACCTAGGGGCGGGGCTGGCTGGCATGTGGTGCTGGGGGATCAAACCGCCGTCCCTGTGCTTTGCTAAGCTTGTTCTAAGTAGGTGCTTTAGACCACTGAGCCATCTCACTAGCCCCATGAATTTGGGTTCTTTAGGTTACAAGCAGTAGAATAAAAGACACTTTTTAGAAGTAGAAAAGTACGCTGGGGAGATAGATTGGCAGTCTAAGCACTTGCCTGCCAAACACAGAGATCCAGGTTCAATCACTGGTACCACATGCTGTTCTGGCCCCAAACCGAGCTGGTCACCAAAACTGGGCATGGAAGTGCATGCCTGTAATCCCAGTGCTGGGGAGGGGAGACAGGAGGATCACTATGAGTCCAGGCTGCTATTGAGACCCTGTAACAAATAAAAGATTAAAACAGAGAGAGAGAGAGAGAGAGAGAGAGAGAGAGAGTGTCAAACTGGCTTCAACAATAAAGAGGAATATTGGATCATATAAACATGAAGTTTGAAGTTAGGCATGATTCAACTAGTCTGCTTCTTATTTTTAAGAACATTCTCAGCTCCACTTTTCTCCATGTGTTTTATCCTGATGGCAGCTTCACTTACAAACTTAGAAGTGATTTCCAGCAGCAGTGAGGCTATATACTTCCTCTTTCTACCAGGTATCTGTTGAACAAAAGTGCTTGGCATCCCTCTGATAGGACTCATATGAATTGAGCCTGATGCCAGGGCGAATTCTGTTCTCTACCTTGTTCTGTCACTGTATCTGGGCCACATTCTGCAGCAGTGGGGAGTGGTAAGAGGGAGTGGTAACCAAACACCAATTGGTTTATGCCAGAGAGGCTCAGGCCTGAAGCTGGAAGCAGTCAGGTCCACTGGAACCTCCTAAGCTGCTTCACACTGGGGAAAGGATGGCTCAAAAAGGAAGAGGAGGTCGGGCATAGAGGCTACTATTGCAACTGTGCTCAGTAGTTATGCTTTCCAAAACTGTGTGTGTTACAGCAGATTATGCCTGTGACTTTTTTGTCTTTTTGAGACGGGGTCTCCTTATGCAGTTTAGGCTGGCCTTGAGCTCACTGTGTAGCCCAGGCTGATCTCACTCACAATAATCCTCCTACCTAAGCCTCCCAAGTGCTGGGATTACAGGCATGTACCACGACTCCTAGCTCATGCCTATGACTTTACATAAATAATCTGGTGGAGTAATATTATTCAAGTTTAGTTGCAAAAAGTTCACCTGAGCAGAGATAGCCAATCAACTCCTAGAAATAAAAGTTTGGAATTTGGGAAGACGTTAAGGGTAGTAAAGTACATTTTGTTATCTTCATTAGTAGATATCCTTTGCTAAACCAAGTGTGGTGGCTCATGCCTGTAATCCCAGCCCTTGAGAGGCTGAAGCAGGAATTGCCATGCGTTCAAGGCCAGCCTGGTCTATATAGTGAATTTCTTTTCCTATCCTTCCTCTACCCTTCCCATCTAAGGAAGAAAAAAAGAAAGAAAACCATTGCCAAAACATGAGCTACCAAGAACTAGCCTCTGGGTCTAACTAGAATCAGCACCCAGAACCATGATTTCTTAGATTGTCTAACATTTGTTAATAGAAAAAAGAATTAGTTCTGTAATTTATATAATTAAGAGCAAGAGTCACCTGAAATATTTTATTCATATATTGATAGTTTTTATAAATCTCCATATTTCCTTTTGCACTGGCCTCAGAATTTCTAAGAATAAGTCAGTAACTGGGCGTGGTGGCACACACCTGTAATTCCAGCTACTCAAAAGTCTGAGGCAGGAGGAATGCAAATTCAAGCCTAGCCTGGGTAACTTGGCAAGTCTCTTTCAAAATAAAGAATAAAAAGGACTGGGTTTGTAGCCCAGTCCAAAGATCATGTATTTAATCCCTAGCACTGAGGGGGTTGGGGGAAGGAACCAGTGGGTTGTCCCTGGAGAATGCTATATACAGAAAACCTGCTGATAAGTGATAAGTTCTGTCCTAGCTCAAGGAGACAGGTGCCCTGCAGAGGGATGCACTTGATTAAGAGAGAGAGAGAGAAAAAAAAAACCTGATTTTTTGGGGGGGTCTTTTTAGACAGGGTTTTGCTCTGCAGTTGAGGTTGTCCTTGAATACACTGAGTAGCCCAGGCTGTCCTGAAAATCACAGTGATCCCCCTGCTGAGCCTCCTGATTACAGGCATGTGTGCCCCATGCCCTGCCTAAAAATCTCATGCATGTAAAGAGGTTTTTTTTGGTCAAAAATCACATGTACTAATGACTTACAAGAATTGTAAAACTTTTTATTTTAATTAATTAATTTATTTATTTGTGTGTGTGTGTGTGGCCACCTCAGCCCACCAGGGGGCGGGGCTGGCTGGCATGCAGTGCTGGGGGATAGAACTGCAGTCCCTGTGCTTTGCCAAGCTTGTTCCAAGTAGGTGCTTTAGACCACTGAGCCATCTCACCAGCCCCAGAATTGTAAAACATTTTTAAAGCTCCTTCAAATTCCTGTCTTTTCTCTCAGAAATCACATGGCTGAAAAACCACAGGCAGCCAGCCTGAATTTCCCTCAAAGTTGCAGTGATTCCGGGAGTCAGCCTTGCCCACCTCCTCAGAGCCCACAGAGTGAGGAACTGGTTGTACTGGCTATGGCACTGTCCTAAATGTACAGCAGGGTGGTGACGGCCTCTGGAATTCCAAACTGCACGAATGTAATATTTGTATAATAATGTTTGTTCCTGAGATATACCCCTTCAGAATCTGAGAGTTCTGTGCACCTGGCAATGAAGTCCCAGAAGTGGCAAGCAGAATTCCTCCTCACAGCAGGTGCCCGGTGGCCAGGAGAGATGGTGCGAAGCCCAGGTCTTCAGCATGCTCCCTGGCTGCAGGGCTCAGGCTCTTGTTGCTGTGCCGTGAGTCTGGGATCTGTAAGGAGCGTGTGTCAGAATTACAGTCATCTACATCACAAAGTCTTCCTTTCAGTTCAGCTGATAATTTTTTTTTCTGAGAGATGGAGTCTTTTTCCATATTACCCAGGGTGGCCCCCAACTCCTAGTCTCATTGATTCTCCAGAGTAGCTAGGACTGTAGGTGTGCATCACCACACTTGGCTTTGACTTACTTGATTTTTTATTTTATTTTATTTATACATGTATTTTTGTGATACTTGGGATTGAACTCAGGACCCTGTGCTCGCCAGGCAGGCGCTTATTCTACTGAGCTATCTTCCCAGCCCTTATTTAATTTTTTACAATAAGACTTTTCTTTCCCTTTTCTCCCCCCACCCCCGCTGTGTGTGTTTGTGTGTGTGTGTGTGTGTGTGTGCGTGCACGCTTAGTATAGGGTCTACAGGGTCTCAATACTTGTAGTGATCCACCTGTGTTCAGCCTCCCAAGCGTTGGGATTACAGGCACATGCCACCACTCCCAGTCTCAATAGACATCTCAGTGTGCCCCAGGGGTGGGGCCGGCATGGCAGGCTGGGGATTAAACCCAGCCACTGTGACTGCCTGAGCAGGTGCTTCCGTCCACTGAGCTATTTGGCTGGCCCTCCCTCTCTCCTTTCTCACCTTCCTTTCTCATCTTTGTTTTTGCATTACTGAGAGCTGAATCCAGGGCCTCTCACACACTAGGAAAGTGCTGTACCACTGAGTTACACCCCTGGACCCTTTCGCTTTATTTTGAGATGAGTTCTTTGTAAGTTTTCCAAGCTGTTTCAAATTTATGATCCTCCTGTCTCAGCCTTCAGAGCGTCTGGGATTATGGGTGTGTGCGGCATAACCTAGCTCATAGTAAGACTTTCTTCATGAAGAAATAAATTCTGGTGAAAACACTTTATCTCTTTACAGTGATGAGCACCTTGTGTACAAGTAGATAAAGTTAACCAGGGGAACCAAAGGAAGTGACCAAGGGGGAGGGAAAGACTTTAAAAAATTCATGCTATTTGCATCCTATTAAGGAAAACTATTATTAAACAAGGAGAACAAGAAAAACTGCACTGAATTACATTGGGCCAAATTCCTTTAAAAATGGTAGTGACTGGTACTCGGGTGAATGAGCCAGAGAGCGGAATGGGAGGAGAAAGGCTCTATGGGCAGTGGTGTCCCTAGGACATTCTAAGAGGAGGGAACAGGGCTATCCAAGGGAAAAGCGTTCATAGAACAGATGGGAAGGTGCAACTGCCAAAAGGCCTAACTAGAAAGACAGATCAGCCCTGCTAAGAGGCTCTAAAAGAGAATCCTAGCGACGCGCTGGAGTGCAGAGTCACTGTTCTTGAAAAGGTTTGAGGAATCTTGTCTTTCTAAGGAGTTCTAGTACTGTGCGGCCTATTGGTCACAGGGGGACATGTTGCCTGGTGTCCACGAGGAGGCGCTAACACATTTCACTGAGGAATAGAATAGTGCTTCATACTGCATCTCCCTTTCATAGAGTAAATGTTACTGTGTTTACTATTTTAATTTGGCTGTGAAATGTAAACGCTTTTAAAATATGTTCATTTTCACTTAAAATTAATAACTTTATTTTGATGTCTGTATTGTTTTTAAGGTATTACGAAAACTTATAATGTGTGTTTCCAAGAAAGTCAGCCTGTGAAAATTGATTTTAAAAAGAATATGTGTTGCAATACTCTAATGATTCAACCAAGGTAATGAATACCCTGTTATTTTTCATTTTCTGAATATGGAAGGCTCTCAGAGGGAAAACTTAGTACCCAAAGCTTTTCAGTTATAGTCTTTTTCTTTTTAAAATTAAAACTTGACTTAGAAAAATCATCTTACAAATTCGAGAGGAAACCTTGAAAAATAATAGTAGATAGTACCTGTCTAATGGTAGCAATAATGATTTAGTAGTCAAGAAAATTCTAAGCTGAGCTTGGTGGCACGTGCTTCTAATGACAGCACTGGGGAGGCTGAGGCAGGAGGATCACTGCTCGTGAGGCCAGGCTGGCGACGCAGTAGGTTGAAAGCCTGAATCACTACATAATATGACTCTGTGAAAAAAAAAAACTAAAACAAAAAAATTCTAAAAATACTCCACCGGTGACTTTCTAAACTGTATCAAAGGAGAAGAATACATGATCTTACAGTGCTTTGCATTTTTGTGGTATCTATCTCAATCTTAAAACACGACAGCCAGAAGGAATTTTAACAGCTCACTAAATTCCCGGGCTGGCCTTGAATTTGTGATCCTCTTGCCTCAGCCTCCTGAGCAACTGGGATTGCAGGTGCACTCCACTGTGCTTAGCTAATTTTAACATTTTTGACATCTACCCTCGAACAAACTAACTATTCATAATCATTAAGTTTTTTCTTTAGCTGTGTAAGGCATATTTGTCAGTGAAAGTGTGGCTGATGTTTTAGTTTAGCTGTAGCACTAAACATTAATTAGCATTACTTTGTAAGCCAAATTGTATTTTTTTTTTAATTTTATTTATTTGTGTGTGTGTGTAGCCAGCTCAGCCCACCAGGGGGCGGTGCTGGCTGGCATGTGGTGCTGGGGGATTGAACCGTGGTCCCCGTGCTTTGCCAAGCTTGTTCTAAGTAGGTGCTTTAGACCACTGAGCCATCTCACCAGCCCCCCAAATTGTATTTTTTGTATTGCTTTTTTAAATGAAAAAAATCAGGATCTCAGTTGCATAAGGCCCATATTAAATTAAAAAGCTTCTGCACAGCATATAAAACAAAACAAAAAACACCTAAGAGAGTGAAAATACAACATACAGAATGGAGAAAAGGTTTTGACAGTTATTCCTCAGAGGACTCTTACCTAGAATATATAAATAACTCAAAAATGTAGTAAGTAGGAAGGGGGGATAGCTCAGCAGTCTAAGCGCGAGCCTGGTCCGGTCACCGCATGCCATGCTGGCCCTCCCCCAGGCGTGGTGATGCACGCTTGTAATCCCAGTGCTGGGGAGGCTGAGATAGAGGATCACTGTGTAACGAGACCCTGTACCAAATGCATAAATAAATAAAAAAGATTTTTAAAAATTTAATAAGTAAAAAGGCTCAGTCAAAGAAATGGGCAAGCAAAATGAATAGGCACTTTACAGAAGTACAATAAATGCACGAAGAAATGTTCAACATTGCTGGCCAGTAGGAAAATGGGAATTAGAACACCACAGATTCCATCCTTCCCCAGAAAGAACTGACATGATCAAGAAATCAAAGAAAAACAAACTTTGGGGAGGCTGGGGGACGTGTTAGGCCACCTCTGCCCTGTTGATGGCAGTGTAAACTAGTATAACCAGTATGGAGAGGCCTCAAAAAAAGAAAGTCCATTTGACCCAGATATTCTGCCTCTAGGTATCTTCCCTAAAGAGTTAAAGACATCACATTGCATATAACAGTGACTCATGCTGCCCGTATTGATAGCAGCACGATTCATGACAGCGAAGTCTTGAAGGCAGCCTATACGTGCACCAACAGGTGAATGGGTAGGGAAAATGCGGTGCTTCCACACAAAGGAGAGCTACTCTGCCATAGAAAAGATGAACCAGAGTCATTTGTAGGAAAATGACTGCACCATGAGACCCTAATGTTAAGTGAAATAAGTCAGACACACAAGCTTAAATATCACAGGTATCTCTAATATGAGAAGCTGGAGTGAAAAAGAAAACAGGAAGTAGGGAGACAGATCATCCTCAGACAGGAAGGAATCAAGAGAGAGGGAAATGTGGGAGGCAAAGGGGATGAAGAAGGCGTGAAGGTGAGTTCTGTGTGCCAACTCTGCAGAAGGGATGGAAACTCATGTAGTAGACACAGGCGCTAATCCACTAAAATACAGAATAAAAGATAATTTCAAAAAGCAATACCATCCCTTGCAATGCACCCAGTATGTACAGAAGAGTGCATAGGCGGAGAATGAACATCTGTCTCTCCTACCACCTCTGTATCCCACCTGGGCGGTAAGTTGTTTTGTGATTCTTCCCTTGACTGTGACACTCTTTATTTCTCTCATTATGATCCTGTATTAGAAACATACTTATACTTATTTTTTTTAAAAAAGAAAATGTCCCACTTTTGATACTGTTTGGCAATTGCCTTTACTGTTTCAATTCTGGGGTGAAGCCCAAAGCCTTCACACTGAGTGACCGACCTCCCCCGCCCCATTTGTATTTTTTCTTTTGAGACTGGATCTTAGTCACTAAGTTGCCCAGGCTGTGCTCCAACTTGTAATCCTCCTGCTTCAGAGCCCTAAAGTGCTGTGTGTGTGTGCATGTGCGTATGCATGGTACTCAGGGCCTTCCCTATGGTGGACAAGCGCTCTACAAGCACATCCCCAACCTTATGCTGTCGTGAACAGTGCTGCTTATAGTGCATAGGTTAGCGCATTAGCTGCCTACTGCTGCAGAGCAAGTCGCTCCAAAACGTAGAGCCGAGGCAGGGGATGTAGCTCAGAGGCACAGCCTTCTTGGCAAGCTCCAGGTCCTGAGTTCAATTCCTGATAACAAAAAACCAACAAACAAAAACATCCATTTTTAAGCTCACACATGTGGTTTTTTTGGTAGGACTTAAGGCCATATCATGTATGCCTGTCCTCATAGAAGCTAGCTGAGGAAAGCCACATCTTTTTTCTCTGTCTCTCTGTCTCTGTCTGTCTCTCTCTTTCTCTGTCTGTCTCTGTCTCTCTGTCTGTCTGTCTCTCTCTTTGTCTGTCTGTCTCTGTCTCTCTGTCTGTCTGTCTGTCTGTCTGTCT
>NW_004524652.1:8105108-8119815 GCF_000260255.1 Octodon degus
AATAAACTGCTAAACTAATGTCTAGCATCAGGTTAATGCCAAGACTGCATTCATTCTAAAATTTCATTTTTATCTAGCAACATCTCAATTTCAAAAGGATGGCAGTACTTACAGTGCAACTTTTAAAAAAGAGTCCTAGAAATAGAATTACTGGGCCAACAAAGATACTGACTACTAAATTGCCATGTCACATTCATGTGAGTTTCCATTCCCACCAGAAGTGTAGGAGAATTCTAAGCAGAGGATTAAGTAATCTCAAAATTTTGCCAATCTGTAAGGGCAGCATTATACAATACAGCAACCATTGTCAGAGTTCCTATTGTTTTGTTTGTGAAGTTTTGTATTGTTTCTAGTATTTTTTTACTATTCTGTATTCTCTTTACATAATAAAAAGACTTTTTTTGGACAATCTAGTAGGAAAAAATAGTTTTATGTGACAGCCTCTACTGTTACATTTTCTTTCTTACTAGTAAGTTTCAGAATATATTAACAATTTGTGTTTTTCTTACTTTTTGAATTGCCCATTCATGTTTTATTCCTTCCTTCCTTGCTTGCTTGCTTGCTTGCTTTCATACCAGGGATCAAGCTCAGGCCTTTGCTGTTGCCAGGCAAGCACTTGTACTGCTGAGCTATACCCTCAGATCCTTTTTTCTATTTTTTTGAGACAAGCCCTTTCCATGTAGCTCAGTCTGCTCTTGAACACACAGTAATCCTTTTGCTTCAGCCTTCCGAGTGCTGGGATCATAGGAATGCACCACCACTACCAACTATCAGTATTTTTGGGGGGTTGGGGACAGGCATGAAGTTATTTGGCATCCTACAGGCTGAGAGTAAGCTTTATGATAGAGCATTTGCCTAGCATGCGAGAGACCTGGGTTCAACTTCCAGCATCAAGGAAAAAATTATTTGGCCTCTTGTGTAACACTTTCCCTCTAACAACAGAAAAGTTTTCTTGTGAATTTTCTAGGTGTTCATAACATTCTGACATTAATAAACTGCTAAACTAATGTCTAGCATCAGGTTAATGCCAAGACTGCATTCATTCTAAAATTTCATTTTTATCTAGCAACATCTCAATTTCAAAGGATGACAGTACTTACAGTGCAACTTTTAAAAAAGACAACTAAAAACAGATGAAGAATTTTAGTAGACATTTCCCCAAAGAAGATACACAATAGGCCAATTAGCATGTGGAAAGCTGCTCCGTGTCACTGGTCATTAGGGAAATGCAACTCCAACAACTTTAAACCTGTGGTATGTGAGTTACGCCTCCACAAAGCTGTTAGTAAAGGAAGCCTGCCCAAGGTGATGGCACACACCTGTGACACCAGCACTGAGGAGCAGGAAGTTGAGGCAGGAGGTTCACCGCAAGTTCAAGGCCAGCCTCAGGGACATAGGCCCTATCTCAAAAAATGAAAGAAAAAAGGAAGTCCAGAATAGATGCCACGTGTGACATCAAGAGAGTCTTAAAAGTAACATCTAGGAAAGTAACAAAAGAAGAAACCTAGGCAACAGACTGTAAACCTCTGCCCTAAGGGCCAGGGAGATGGCTCAGTGGATTAAGTGCTTCTGTGGGAAGCGCAAGGGCCTGAGTTCAATCCCTGGTTCTGCAAAAAAAAGTAAAAAAATGTAAACGCCTGACCTTATGACTCCAGCATAGTGTAGCTCGGCTGTATTTAAGCAGCTTCATTTTCCATTGTCTTCCTTTACAGTATCATCTTGGGCCAATTTAAAAAAAAATTTAAATACAGTGGACATGTAAAAAACATACAAAATATTTGATTGTGATGTTTTGTTCAAACTGCAGCTTTCACATGTTTTACTAAGGTTGTATTTTGCTATTCTCTTGGCCTTCAAATGAAACTACAATTTAAAGATACACCAGAAATATAGTGCCTTTTTTGTGGGTGGCAGCAAGCGAGAAGGGAGCGCCATGAAGGAAGGTCTCGGGCACACTCTGGGAATACAAGGTGGTGGAGTGCTGCCTACCCACCCGAGTCCTGCATACGGATTTTCGCATCCAACCGTGTCGCCAAGTCCCGTTTGTGGTACTTCATGTCCCAGCTGAAGAAGGTGAAGAAATCTTCAGGGGAGATCGTCTACTGTGGGCAGGTGTTTGAGAAGTCTCCGCTGCGGATGAAGAACTTTGGCATCTGGCTGTGCTGTGACTCCCGCAGTGGCACCTGCAACATGTACCGGGAGCACCAGGACCTGACCACAGTAGGCTACCCAGTGCTACCGGGACCTGGGCTCCAGCACCGAGCCCGCACCCACTCCATCCAGATCTCGAAGGTGGATGAGATCACAGCCAGCAGGTGCCGCCGGCCCGCTGGCAAGTGGTTCCATGACTCCAAGATCAAATTCTCACTGCCCCACCGGGTCCTTTGTCGTCAGCACCAGCCCCGCTTCACCACCTGGAGCCCCAACACCTTCTTCTAGAGGCAGTGCCAATAAACCTGGCACAGCTCCGCAAAAAAAAAAGAAAGAAAGAAAGAAAGAAAGAAAGAAAGAAAGAAAGAAAGAAAAAGAAATATAGCAATTTGTATGTAAGAAAGAAGATAGGACTTTTGGGTAAAATTTTCTAAACTCAGGCCAATTATCCTGTTTGTATCCAGATTCAAGATCTGAGTCCTCTTAAGAAGGTTATGTTTGTTTGTCTTTCAAATGGTATTAAGGCTTTTCATTATATTTTATAGATTACTGGCTGAGACAATGGTTCTCTTTCCATCGAATCAGGAGGAAGTTACTCTTTCTGTTTCTCCCCTGAATTTGTGCCTCAAGAGCTCTCGTGGGGGATCAAAGGGTAAGAACAAGACCAGCTGTGGAGGTTTGAGGGTGTTTGCTTCCTAGATGTCTTCGTTCCCAGCTATGAAGTATGTTAACAGCATAATGTTTATTATTGTCTTAAAAGCAGTGATATGTGGAAAGTTAAACTTTTTATTGTTGTGTTATCCAATAAGAGATCTAAGAAATTGAACATTACTAGTAATTGAGATATTTCTTGCCTGGCAAGTGCAAGGGTCTGAGTTCTATCCCCGGTTCCACAAAAAAAAAAAAAAAAAGAAATTGACTTTGAAATTCAGATTACCTCAAAGTTAAGAGAATTTTTACTGAGGAAAGTATATTTTCTTTTTTTGCGGAACAAGGGATTGAACTCAGGCCCTTGCACTTGCCAGGCAAGCACTTATTCTACTGTTCCATCTCCCTGGAAGGAAAGTGTATTTTCATTTTAGTTCCCCCCCCCCCAGGGTGGAGGGGGGAGGGCATGTACTGAAGATTGAACTCAAGACCTTGCACTTGCCAGGCGGGAACTTATCTCCCCAGCCCTTTTTTCTATTTCTCACCTACCATCTTTTCTGCTTTGCATAAAGAAAAACTATGAGGTCAGCAATCAAATTGAGTTGATCTTTGACTACATAGGAAGAAAAAGTAACTTTGAATTAGAAATGAGTCTTGCATTTGCTTGGGTTGATCTCAAATTCATGGGCTCCACCGATCTCCCTGCTCGTACTACAGTTGCACACCACCATGCCCAACTTGGAGTACATTTTTAGCATCAGAAAAAATTGCTAGGAGCCCAGTGCGGTAGCCCATGCCTATAATCTCAGAACTCTGGGAAGCTGAGGCAGGAAGATGTAAATTTGAACCCAGCCTGGGCAATTTAGCAAGTATTTTTGAGACAGGGTCTCACTATCCAGTTCAGGCTGGCCTCAGGCTCACAGTGATTCTCCTGCAGCCACCACCACACCCAGACATTTCGGCAGTTTAGCAAGAGCCTGTCTCAAAAAGCTTTTTAAAGGCTTGTGAATAGCTTAGTGTATAGATCTTGCGTTCAATCCCCAGTGCCACAAAACAAAACAATCTTGTTCTTTTTGGTACAACAAGCTGTTTAAAACTTTTGCTCTTGGCTAATTTGCCTTTATGAAGTTTTTTTTTTTAAATATATTCTGCTGTTTATTTATTTTTAGCATTTATTTATTGTGTGTGTGTGGCCAGCTCAGCCCACCAGGGGGCGGGACTGGCTGGCATGTGGTGCTGGGGGATTGAACCGCGGTCCCTGTGCTCTGCTAAGATTGTTCTAAGTAGGTGCTTTAGACCACTGAGCCATCTCTCCAGCCCCTAATTTGCCTTTAGTAGCAAGAGTTAAAAGAGAGAATGTAAAGGAAAGAACTCTATGATTTTAAAATGAAAAGCCAGTAGAACTAAGGCTTACGTTGGGTCAGGTGACTTTTGTAGCATTTAGTGTATGCGAAGATCTAGTTTAAGTCATTTGCGTTATGAATTTACATGATCTTCGTAACAGCTCTGTGGCGCAGGGACTGTTGTTGACTATGCAGGCACTGAAGCACAGATAGCTTGTGCGACTTGCTGGTGTCACACAGGCCGTAAGTGCTGGCTCAGGGTCTGCACACAGATAGTTGGTCCTGTAGGTGCAAGCTCCTAAAGCTGTGTTTTCATTGCCTCCCTCGAGTCTCATGCGGCGTCCTGTCTTGGCACTCAGCAGTACATGATCCGGAAAATACATGCTCAGCTAGGGAGAGGGTCTGTTTTGTGTTTCATTGTGTCATCTCTGCATACGGATGTTCATTTAGTAACCAGTCAACACCATCCCTTGTGAGTAGCTGTCTAATGAGTAGTTATGGTTTTGTTGCCTGGGATCCAACTGTTTAATCTTATTATAGAATTTGCTCTATGCTCGCACACTGGGCGTGAAGTGAGCTGTCCTGTTTGAGATGAATGTGCACTAAAAGTACTGCTGGGACATTTGAAGAATATGTATCTCTTAACTTCTGTTTTTACTGTGTATGTATAATTCATATCCATGGAAGAAAATGCAAAATATTTTTAAAAGCATCAATAAAAAGTTCATCTGAAATCCTAGTACCTAGAGATAAGTACTTTAATAATTTGGTGTATTGTCTCCTACACTTCAGATCAAACAGCAGGAGATTGGCTGAGTGAAGGGAATATTCTCTTTAAAATAAGAAAAAAAAAAGAAAGAAAGAAAAGGCAATGTTATTTGTATATGTGTAAATGCATTCCCCTCTGTCTGTGGGGATACATCATGGATGTTTATTGGAGTAGTTTTTTATGGGCTGGGGAGATACCTCAGTGGCACAGTGCTGCCTGGCAAGCATAAGGTCCTGAGTTCAATCCCTGGTACCAAAAAAAAAAAAAAAGAAATGGAGTAGTTTTATACTGAAAATCTCAAAATACCCACCTCCACATAGATAATTATAAAAGTATACTTATTGATATAGAAAATATTTAGGCTATATTATTGAATATATAATAAATTTTAAACATATACTTTATAAACATAAGATGATACATTAGGAACCAAAATTCAACACTTCTTTAAGGAAACCATCAGCCATGACCAAGTGGTATTTAATCCAAAATGCTAAGTTGGCTCAATACTATACTGTCTATATACAATGCTACATTAACAGTTCTAAGAAAAAAATGGATATGGCTATCTCCATAGTTGCCTTAAACAAGACGAAGAGCCTAGCACGTATTCTTCTGATGCACCCAGGACCAGCAAGACACTTTCCTGGCACAGTGAAAGTGTGCATCTTACTGAATGAGAGTGTGTCAGCATCACTTCCGACAATGATAAGAACTAAGTATGATGTCCCTGCTGGGACCAAATCCCCAACACCCACAACTTAAAGGAGCGGAGACCTATTCTGGCTCACAGCTGGGGATGGAAGGCCTCGCAGGGCCACCTCCAGCCAGGGCGCCCTCCCAGCGGCGCATTCAGTGGGAGCTCCTCAGTGGGTGTATTTGTTGCTGAGCACAGTACCCCCATGAGCTACTCACCTTTCCAACACAGGAGGCTTTCGGGGGACATTTTACATCGAAATTATAACATAAGGATGCCTCATCTATCTCCACTTCCATTTAGTATTATACTAGTTATTAACTGATGCTATTGGATGAGTCAGAGTCACTAAGGAAAAAGTGGCGGTATCCCGAGCTGCAGATGATGCAGTTGTACACCTAACAGATTAATGATAAAATTGAATCAGTAATCCAGACGCAATAGGATATAGCACAAATATGAAAAAATCAAATGGTTCTCATGTACATGAACAGTATTCAAAGGACGTAGTACTAGGGAACCAATTTATAATAGCAACAAAGAAGAATATATACATTGCGATACATATTCAATTTAATGAAACTCTGTCCACAGTATAAGGAAATATTATGGCTCATTAATGGCCAGATCAAACAGACACAGATGTGAGAATGAGACTTTTTTTTATTGTGCTGTAGACTGAACAGGGCCTTGTGTATGCTAAGCAGGTGCTCTGCCACTGAGCTACACTACTAACTTGAGAACGAGACTTAAAATAGAAATTTGCTTAGCTGAAGGGTTTGATTTCTAAAACACATGTCATTTACGATCCTGGTGTTGTAAGATTATGTTAAAGTTACTTTAACATATATTCATAAATGAATGATATTTAAGTTATTAAACATGGACATGAAAAAGAAAATAGTACATGTGAATCAAAATTGTACTTTTATGCCTTTCCCATTAGAAACTGTAAAATTCATCTCAGACCAACTTAAGCAAAAACTGGTATTTCACATGTATAGTCTGGTTTATATGAAATGCACTTTAAGGCAGGGTCTCTGTTATTAAGGAGTTCAAAAGGAAGGTAAGAAGCTTTGACTGAATCTCTCTTTTGAACAAAGGTATACTTAAAAATAGTATACAGATATTGTGGGGAGGAGAAGAGTGAGGCGAGAGGAAATGGAATGGGTTTGGGAGACAACATTTTTTTATTTTAAATTCATTGTATTTATTTATTTAGTATTTTAGGAAATGTTCTACAGTGTTCAGGGTCTCACTACTAGATCGGACTTGTAGTGATCTGCCTGTTTATAGCCTCCCAAGTGCTGGGATTACAGGCGCGCACCGCCACACCCAGTCTCAATCCTGGTCTCAGGGTGCCCGGGGGCAGGGCCAGCACAGCAGGCCTGGGGATCGAACCCCAGCCCCTGTGCCTGCTTGCAGGTGCTTTAATCCGCTGAGCTATTTGGCCGGCCCTTAAATTCATTTTATTTTTAAAAACAACTTTATTGAGATATAACTCACATACCATACAATTGAAAGTATACAATTAATTTTTTAGTATATGTAGACTTGTGCAGCCACCACCCACTTTAGAATATTTAAGCTTAGAATCTTTTAGAGTAGTCACCTCCCCCAAGAAACCCCAAGCCCACTAGCAGTCACTTCCCATTTTGTCCCCATCTCAGCCCTTGGTGACTACTAGTCCACTTTCTGCCTCTGTGACTTGTCTAGTCTAGGATACTTCATATATATGAAACCATCCAGCAAATGGCCTTTTATATCTATCTTCTTTCACTTAAATACAGGTCTTTTTGTTTTGCTTTTTTTGGGGGGAAGGGAATCAAAGTCAGGACTGTGGCTTGCCATGCAGGCGCTGTGCTGCTGAGCTATATCTCCAGCCCTTCACTTCTTTTTATTGCTGAATAATATTCCTTTGAATGGATATGCCAGATTTTATTGATTCATCCACCATTTGATAGGCATTTTGACTCTCACTTTAGTCTTTTTTCTTTTTTTTTTTTCACTTTAGTCTTAGTAGTAATGCTGCTATGAACAGTCACATATGAGCTTTTTGTGGACATATTTTTATTTATCTTGGCCATATACTTAGGAGTGCAATTGCTAAGTCTTGCAGTAACATCGTACTTAGCACTTTGAAAATATGCCAGCCTGTTTTCAGTGGTGGGGCACTGTTTTTGGTTTTCCTGTAGTGGAGACTGAACTCAGCAGGTTGCATGTAGGCAAGCACTTAGCCCTTGAGCTACTCCACTGCCCTTTTCAGTTTTTGAGACGGAATCACGCCAGGTTTCTCAGGCTGAGCGTTTGATCCTCCTGCTTCATCTCCTCGTGTGGCTGTGACTATGAATGCATGCCATCAGGCCAGCTCTGTCTCCTTTCCCTTTCCACTGCCAGTGTGTGGGGGTTCCGATTCTCTGCGTCCTTCACAGTACGTGCCATTGTCTGCCCTTGGCGTGCAGCCAGCCTAGTGGTGTGAAGTAGCGTCTCATTGTGGGTTTCATTTGCATTTTCCTAAGGACTAAGGATGCTGAGCATCTTTTTATGTGCTCATTGGTTATTTCTCTGGAGAAATGTCTGTTCAAATCTCTTTCCTTTTTTTCACTTGGATTGTTTTTTGTTTATTCAATGTACATATGATTTGCAAACATTTCCTCCAATTCTATTGGTTATGTTTTTTTTTTTTTTCTCCTCCCTTCTCTTTTTCCTTACTTTTTTCATGGTGCTGATAATTGACTACAGGGCCTCACATATATTAGGTAAGCACTGTACCACTAAGCTATATCCCCAGTCCTTTTTTTTTTCTCGAGACAGGGTCTTGCTGTGCAGTTCAGGCTGGGCTTGAGCTCACTTTGTAGCCTCTTGAACTTGCAATGATCCTCCAACCTCATCCTCCTGAGTGCTGGGATTATAGGTGTGCACCACCGCGCTCGGTCTGGTATGCAGAAAGTAGATGAGTGACTGCCAGCTGTGGGGCAGAGGGGTCTGGGGAGCAAACCTGAATGTTTGCAGGCATGGGGTTTCTTTCTGAGGCAATGAAAATATGTAGGAGCTAGAGGTGATGGCTGCACCCTCTTGTGAATATAGTAAAAACCACCTAAATGTATACTTACCATGGTGAGTGTTGGGTAAATGAAGTATATCTCAACTTAAAACTTTTAAATTCACTTTTTAATCTAGGTTTTACAATTTGGTGTAATACATTTTACTTTATCTCTTACTCTGTTTTTCATTAACTTTGGGTGGGGGTTAATTTTTGAAGCTTTTTTTGGAAACAAAATTGAAAGTAGTAAAATATAATATCTTTGTTACATGTAAACTATATTTACAGTAGTTCCCTTTAGAATAAACCAGGTTTTATGATATTCTGTTTATTAATTGCTTCTAACAAGCTACCTCAAGACAGTGCGTACAACAGTGATCTATCACGTCTCAGGTTCTCTCTGGGGCTGATGAGACCTAGCCCGGCGGTTCCCCCACGGGGTCTCATGCGCAGATGTGGGTAGTGGCAAGGCAGGAATCACCTGAGAGGTGATGAGGCCGTCCACACGTGGATTACGGTTGATGCAGGGAGCTCAGCTGGGCTGTCACCCACAGTGCCTGCCCACAGATGCCCTGAGCCTCCTGTGGTGTGGTGCTGGGTTACAAGAGGGGGGCACTGTAGGTGACAGGAGTGGGGACTGCCAGTCTCTTCAAGTTTGTCAGAAACGGGCTGAGATCATTTTGCAGTGACAAACAGAAGCACAAAACAACACCCAGGATTTGGAGGCAGATTCATTTTTTTGTTGGCGGGTCCTGATTGGGCTCATTCTCAGAGTATCAGGCCCTGCTCTCTGGTGGTCTCGGGCGCACATGGGATAAGCAAGCAGGAAGTACAGAGGCAGAACGGCTTGTCAGCTGGGGACTTTTTTTTTTGCGGAACCAGGGATTGAACTCAGGCCCTTGCACTTGCCAGGCAAGTGCTTATTCTACTGAGCCATCTCCCCAGCCCCTGGGGACTGGTTCTTACAGTATGCATCATAGTGACCAGTTTGCATGGAACAAAAGGAACCGGAGCTGTAGCTAGGAATCCTGGGCTACTGACAGTAAAGGATACTGCTGCGGGAGGTTGGGGGCCTTCTTTTGCTCCAACTTTGCCAGGCCCTGTTGGCCAGCCCACCCAGACTCAAGGGGAGGGAGGGGACATAGATCCAGGCCCAGACCCTGGCTCTCAGCTGAGGACTCTGAGAGAACTTGTGCTTTTTTTTTTTTTTTCAGTATTGGGGATTGAACTCAGACCCTGCACTTGCCAGGCAAGCACTTATTCTACTGAGCTATCTTCCCCTGCCTGACTTGTGCTATTTTTAACCTGTTTATTATTATGTTTTTGCATTAAAATTTTTTAAAAAGTCTTTGTAACTTTATTTTTCATTTTCCTATAACATTGAACAGATATGACCAATTCCGTGTACAGTGAGATGTTTATTGGCCCAGATGAGTTTGACTTCTTTCAGGTTGGGTTGGATACTGAAATAACATTTTGCTCCAAAGAGTTGAAGGTAAACACATCCTGGCGTTAAATGCAAATTTCTACCAGTAGTTCTTAATCAAGACTTAAAATTTTCTTCTCTTCTTCCTGCAGGGGGTGCTGATATTTTCAGAAGCTACACATGCTCCTGTGTCCATTCATTTTAATTTTCCTGGGAAGTAGGTCCTTGACAGCTGTTCTGCTTGCTTGCTTGCTTGCTTGCTTTCTGACAATAAAATTCTGAATTGTAGTGAAATTAACTCACACATCTCAGGAATTCCTTGACTTTACTAGCAACATTTATCAAACTAAATTTTGGAAAGATGCTATGAAATGATATTTTTAAATTGGTAACTTGATGGAGAAAGATGTATTCTTTGGCAGAATGAAACATTTATAAATTTGATATGCTGCTGAATAAATTACCTAATTAAAAAATTATATGTGGCTTAAGAAAGTTAAATCTCTATAAAACTATGATACTCTGTATGTGCTAGCACTAAAATTTTACTTACTCTTTTTTTTGGTGGAACCGGGGATTGAACTCAGGCCCTTGCGCTTGCCAGGGAAGTGCATATTCCACTGAGCCATCTCCCCGGCCTTAAAATTTTAAATTGAATCTGATGATTTCTAAAGGCCATTTTAACTCTCAGCAGTGTGTTAATTTAAGACAACACAAAAAGACATTTACTAATACTGTTCCTTTTTACTCCGTAATTATGTATCATCTTCTTTTTTTTTTCATTTATAATTCAGGTTTATGTATCATTTTCTAATGTGTCCCTAGTGTCATTTTTGCTCTCACTTTGCCTTCTTAGGCCCGTGGCTGTGAGTATTGTTGATATGCTACTGGAAGCCAACTTCATCTTATCTACGCTGGGTGATGACCCAAGCGGGGCATGTTCCCCACAAGCACTGTGTCTTTTCTCAGCAGGAAAAAAGTAAGGCATCTTTTAACTTGTTATTGGTTAAGAAAGCCACTGCCACTTTTCTGTGAAGCATTCCAGTGGCCTTCACTTAGGATAAAATTGGAATGAGACATTGTATCAGACATTTTGACTGAAACTGAGTTTTTCAGGCCAAATTATCACATAAAAATCCTCACTCGTCTTGTATAAGATGTCTGCTCCATTTCTTCTAGCCAGAATCTAACAGGACAATCTAGTTTATCTTTGTTATTACTCAAAACCCATTTTCACTTTTCAGTTGTTTCTTAAGAGTGCTAGAGTTTTGTTTTGTTTTGTTTTTTTAAACATTCCCCACTTTATTTTTTTTTACATTTATTTATTTATTTGTGTGTGTGGCCAGCTCAGCCCACCAGGGGGCGGGGCTGGCATGTGGTGCTGGGGGATTGAACCGCGGTCCCTGTGCTTTGTTTAGCTTAGCTTATTCTAAGTAGGTGCTTTAGACCACTGAGCCATCTCACCAGCCCAAGAGTGCTAGAGTTTTAAGTTTCACAGGAAAGTCTGTGTTCCTTACCTAGGACTCCTTCTTAGATGTAGGACAGCCAATCATTTTCTTACTTTTTTAAATAAAATTTTTTGGGAAAGGTATGTTTTATTGTAAAGTAACACAGAATTGCTATGAGAAATCTGGAAAATATAGAAAAGCACAAGAAAGAAAATAAAACTCATTCATAATTGCATCACCCAGAGATAGCTGCTATCAACATTTTAACTCACTATATTTCTTTTAATTTTACATATAATTAGATTTAGAAAAAAGATTTGGGCTGGGTGTGGTGGTACATCCCCATAGTCCCAGTTATTCTGGAGGCTGAGGTAGGAGGAGGCTAAATTTGAGGCCTTGGACCACTTAATGAGACCTCGTCTGAAAATGAAGTAAATAAAATAAAAGGTGTGCAGGCGTAGTTCAGTTGCAGAGCCCTTGCTCAGCGTGCCCAAGACCCTGGGTACTGTCGTTAGTATCACAAAAAAGTAAAAATCTAAAAAGCCAAGATTGGGATCCTATGTCAATTTGTGTCTTGGTTTTCCCATAAAATAGATTGTGAGCCTGTTCAGTACCGCTGATTTTGATTTAAAAGAAAAAGTTTTCATGGCCCCATAAAATTTTATCATACAGCTGTCCAGTGATTTGTTTAGTGATTTCTCCTCATCTGATCCTATCCCTGTATTATGTACATGATGTGTGTTGCATGTGCACTAAACTACTTTTCTGAAAGATCTTTTTTGCCAAGGGAATATTTAAATGACCATAGACATAAATCTGAACTTTCAACAATTCATTCAGTGTTATTTCAATATACTCCCTAAATCAGTACTCTTATAACTGTCATTCCATGTTGTTCATATATATATGAAATAAATTTCAAAGTAAAGAGTGTGTTCATTTAATGCCCATTAATATTTCAGGTCAGATGGGCGACAGTCAGATTCACAGGCTGGCAGAAGGGGAGCACCCCAGGCCCCAGAGTCTATATCGAGAAAAGCAGTCCCCAAAAGGCTTTGTCCTCGGGATACTCCCACAAAGGACTTGGTGGTGGAAGACCATGGCCAGCTCCAGCCAAAGAAGGCCAACCTGGATGACATCTGCAAGGTGTGCAAAAGCCGTGTGGGTGACACAGACAAAGAGCCGAACTCTTTTTCTCTTGGGAAGGTAAGAGAAAGATGTCCAGATATGGTCGCAGCGCCCTATGCCATCCTATGGCCCCAGCCTCAGGCTTGCTGAGCACCTGCTCTGACACTGAACTGTACCCCAGCCCCTTTCTTAATTTTTGCTAAGGGAGGTAAGGCTAGTCTCAGAGGGACAAGTCTGATTTATAGAATATCACTTCAAAATGGAGAGATTTGGATCACTTGTCTCAAGAATGAAGCATGACTGTTACATGAGGACTATCTCAGAATATATCTAGTATGCTAAGATCTCATAAATAATTCTCTTGATCACACACACAATGCACTTACTTTATCATGGGCACGAGAAATTTTTTCTGGCTCTTTCAGGTCCCTGAAATTCCCTAAGGTAGCTCATGTCCTCACTAGGGAAAGTGACCCTTAAAATTGTAAGTTTGGTGAACACCAATGCGGATCTCTTTACTTAGAATGTTCTATTACAGCATTAAGTTCTAAAAAGGTGGCTCTGTTTCTCAAGGATATTATTTGCCTCACTGTGGCAAAATCCTGTTAAACTGAAATTCTGTCCTGGAGGGTGTTGACAGCCCTTGCCTTGTCCCTGCAAAGGGCCTTGGCCAGCCTCCCCACCCCTCCAGTCTGCTTCTCTCTCATGGCTGAGGAGAGAGGGGCCAAACCTGAGACCTGCAGCTGTGGCCACATGTGTGTCTGAAGAGCTGACCTCCCTGGATTCAAACTTCTCTCTTGTCACCTCTTAGCCTTTAGCTGGATGAGTCACTGACATTTGTCTCAGTGTCCTTATCAGTAATACTTCATAGTAGACTTGCTGTGAAAATTAATGAAATTAATTTGGCTGACACACGGCCAGTGCTCCGGAAATGTTCTTCTGTTATGTTACTCTACTGCTTTCTTTGCACCTCTGCTTTTCTGGTAGGACTGAGCCAGAACTCCTTGACAGGGCCTTTCCCCAGAGTATTGAATCCAGTTTCCACCTGCCTGCCTTGTCAGGACTGCCAGGAATGGCAGATGGGTTTGAAGGAGCTGCCCCAGTGGCTTGCTTGGATAACCAATGGGAGGACGGGAAGGCAGCTGCCTAAAGCAGTCTCCGCCTAAGGAGCAGGCTCTGCCCGGTGCACCGAGACCACATCCCAGCCTGACCAAAGTCGTGGCCAACACAGTGCTAGTTACTTCACAATGCAGCCACTCCATTTGTTCACTTTTTTGTTATCCTTTTATTTAAAAATAATAGTAGACTTCCACTGGGCATTGTAGCCTTAAGCCCATACCCCACAGCAGTAGCAGAGCTTTGCCAGGCCAAGCACTCCCCGACACAGCATGGAGTTGGACTTCAGCAAAGGTTTTCCCAAACTGGTAGTTGAGAAATAGTAGTGCTTTAGTATGGTTTTCATTAGCATTTCTCTGAATTGTGAGACTGAGGATTTTATTTTTTATGTGTTTAAATCCCATTCTATGATTTTTGTGAATTGTTTATTCACATCTTTCCTTTTTTTTTTTTTTGGGATGGGTGGACAGCAGGACTTGAAGTCTGGACCTTGTGCTTACCAGGCAAGCACTGTGCCACTGAGCTATGCTGTTTATTTCTTTAAATTAGTGTATATATTTATCACTATTAGTCACTTATCTGTGATATATATGCTACATATCTTTTTCCTACTTTGTCAGTTGTGTTTTAAAGTTTGCCAGCCAATATTTTTTCATTTTATGTAGTCAAACTTATAAATTTAAAAATTGAGTCAAGCATGGTGACACAAGCCTGTAATCCCAGCACTCGGGAGGCTGAGGCAGAGCGATCACTGTGAGTTGAGGGGCAAAATGGGCTACAAGTGAGCTCAGACCCAGCCTGAATTACATAGTGAGACCCTGTCTTAAAAAACAAAAACAAGGGGCTGGAGAGATGGCTCAGTGGTCTAAAGCACCTACTTAGAACAAGCTTAGCAAAGCATCAGGGACCGCGGTTCAATCCCCCAGCACCACATGCCA
>NW_004524652.1:8120125-8121179 GCF_000260255.1 Octodon degus
AAAACAAAAAAGTCTAAGGGCTTTGAATAAATTATTAAAAAGCTTTTCTGTACATAAGAGTTAAAGAATTCACCCATTTCCATTTCCTTTTTTTTTTTTTTTTTCCGGAACCAGGGATTGAACTCAGGCCCTTGTGCTTGCCAGAGAAGCACTTATTCTACTGAGCCATCTCCCTAGCCCCCTATTTCCTTCTAAGATGTGTGTGAGTTTTAAAATTTATTTATCCGTGGTACTAGGATTGAACCCAGGATCTTGGGAATTCTAGGCTCTAGCACCGAGATGCATCTTCAGGTCCCTATTTTATTTTTATTTTTTAAATTTTGAGACAAGAGCTTGCTAAATTGCCTGGGCTGGGCTTAAACTTGTGGTCCTCCTGCTTTTGCCTCATGCAAGGAGTTGAAATGAACAGGTGTGTGCCACCACACCCAACTGATTTCATACTTCTATATTTGCATGCAGAGCTGTGTGCTGGTATAAAGTATAAACCTAATTTAATTTTTTTAGAATGGCTGTGGAGCTAACTCAGGTCCACCTATAAAGTGTACCTTTGTCCTAGCGACCTGCAGTGTCCCCTTTGGCATATATTAAATTCCTTTCTTACTGGAGTCCTTCTCTGGACTTTGCTCTGCTAACCACTGTGTCTGCCTATGTCAGGGCCATACTTCGTTAGGCGACTTCTGAGTATGTTTTTGTGTCTTACAGGATTAGAACCCATCCTGTGGTTTTGCCATGTTTTTTCTGGCTATTTTTAATCTATTTTTAACTTAGACTTTAATATCAACTTAACCAGCTCCATGAAAACATTCTTTTTGTGTGTGTGTGTGTGGTATCAGGATTGAACTCAGGCCCTTGTGCTTGCCAGGCAAGCGCTTATTCAACTGAGCTATCTCCCCAGCCCCTATACATTTCTTTTAATTTAGGTAAAACTCACATCGTTGTGTTGAGTTGTAAAATCTTTCAATTGGTTCAAGTCTATTTTTGTGTCTTCTAAGAGTGTTTTAATGGTGGGCTGAGCTGGCCACACACACACACACACACACACACATACAATAAA
>NW_004524652.1:8121469-8162150 GCF_000260255.1 Octodon degus
TTTTTTTGGTACCAGGGATTGAACTCAGGGGCTTATGCTTGCCAGGCGGGTGCTTGTGCTGCTGAGCTAGCTCTCTGCCCCCAGGAGTGTTTCCAAATTCTCATGGACATGTTGCACATTTATTATTATATTGCTATGTAATTAATTTCAGTTGTTAGTGTAGATACCTTTAGGTTCTGACAGCCTATCTTTTGTGTCTGTAGACGTATTTTTTTTCACGTTATTTTTTTTACTTTTGTTAGCATGTTTGAAGTATATGAAGATTACATTTACTGTAGGGAATTGGCACATGTACATGACACATTTTTTTTTCTCCTTCCCTCCCCCACCCTTTTACCTTTCCAGCATTGATTCATTTACTTATTGCATGTTAATTTTCTATGCTGCTACTTTATTGTTATTATTTCCTGAATTGTTTTATTGTTTCCATCATTTTACCTTTGATTTTCCAGGCATACTGTATACAGTGTTTACACAAGATAGTTTTAGTCTGTAATTTCTTCAGTCGATGTCTTTTGCTGCATTAGCTGATGAGCTCTAATACAGCGTCTGGAAGCAACAGGGAGTGTGTGCATCTGCGCCACTCCAGTGTTTGGTTGGAAGGTCGGCACATTCAACTGTTCTTGCTGGTCCATTCTTCCTTACGGCCTAGGCCACGGTCTTTCTCCTTTCTCCACTTTTTTTTCCCCTAGGACTCAAATTCACAACCTCGCTTGTGCTTGCCAGGCGGGCTGAACTACATCCCCAGTCTCTCTTCTCCACTCTTAAATTTCCATCCAGTCTTCAAGGCCTGGCCCTTCCTCTTTCTTACCATCTCATTGCACCTGCAGCATTTTGTTCATCCTGTCCATGATAACTGTCCTGTAATAACCTAATGTGATACATAACTGTTACCTTGCTAAGTAGACTGTCAGTTCATTTCTGTCCTCCTGGTACATAGCTGGCAATTTGTATACCTTCAACCCTGGTTTGGGGTATCTTAAAAAAATTATTTTTGGATATCAAATCCAGCACTGCACACATGCCAGGCAAGTGCTATGAGCTATATGCCAACCCTTTTTATTTCTTTTTTTTTTTTGGTCCTCGAATGCCTTCAGGGCACTTTTGGCCAACGGGAGAGTTGTGAGGTTCGAACTCCAGCAACCTGAGGCTGACAGCTTTGTGGAAGCAGCCACTTAAAGGACTGAGCTAGGGCCAGGCCCCCCCCCTTTTTATTTCTTGAGACAAGGTCTTACTAAGTTCCCCCAGGCTGGCTTCCGACTTGCAATTGTCTTGCTTCTGCCTGGAGTAGCTCAGATTATAGGCATGTGCCACTCTGCCTGGTTCCTATGGAAAAAAAAAAATTAAGAACCCATCCAATTCCAAATTGTGCCGGGCATGGTGGCACACACCTGCAACCCCAACACTTGGGGGACACTGAGGTAGGAGGATCTCTGTGAGTTCCAGGCCAGCCTGGGCTATATAGTGAATTCAAGGCCAGCCTGAACTACAGAGAGAGACTTTGTCTCAAAAATGAAACAAAACAAACAACAGCAACAACAAACTGAAATCACACTACATTAAGAAAGGGAGTTTTCTGGCCGGGGAGATAGCTCAGTAGAATAAGTGCTTGCCTGGTAAATTCAGGGTCCTGAGTTCAATCTCTGGTACCACACACACATACACACACACACACAAAAGAAAAAGATATAAAGAAAAAAGAAAGGGAGTTTTCAAAAATTAAACCATTGTAGAATTATTATACTTAAAATGATAGTGCAATGGCTTCTTGGGCTTTAATTTTAACTAGGTTTAAACAAGAAGTTATGGGGTTGGGGAGATGGCTCAGTAGAATAAGTGCTTGCCTGACAAGCTCAAAGGCCTGAGTTCAATTCCTGGTTCCACAAAAATAAATAAATAAATAAATAAATAAATAAATAAATAAAACCAAGAAGTTATATGTAGCCTCCAGGGTCCCTAACATCGAGAAAAGTATGTATTATTTTAAAAACACTGTATGATTATCTGTCTTCTTGCCCAATTCGGACTGGATCATTCCCAGTTGCCTGGAGGCTATTGTTTTCTCCTCTAGAAGACCTTTGGGGGGCTTGGGGAGGACTGCGCCTCTGGACATGCTCAGGGCCAGTGGAGCAGCTTCCTGTTCCTAAAACACATCACTCTTTTTGAGGGGGGGGCTCCTTGCCTGCTGGCCTCAATTGCATGCTTCTCCTGCCTTAGGCTCTCAAGTACTGGGATTACAGGATACAGCACTATCTAGTTTACAAAAAATTCAGCAGTTTGGGACAAAGCAAATGTAAATATCCCACGGAAGGTCACAGGTTGTTACTGGGCTAAAATGAAGTGGCAGAACCATGCTCTCCCCACTGGAGTGGAGTCTGTTTTCCCACCCTCTGCAGCTTGAGGGGCCCTGGCAGCTCTGGCAGAGGTGCCCATCTGCAGCTAAGTCGGCCCACAGCACTTCTTCCCTCAAGCCCTGCCCTGTGCTTCCACACCCTAGGGTCCTCCTGACCACACCAGCTGCCTGGCGAGCCCATGCCAGCTGCTTTCTTTCTGCCCACTGCTTCAGTTCCCCTTGCTGTGTGACAGAGGTGTCCTGGGCAGTCACCGTTCCTGGTGGGGTTTTCTGTCTGGGCTGAGGCCTGCAGGCTTACAAGTGCACCTGCGCCTCTGGTAGTGAGGATGACGTAGCAACAGGGCTATTCAGGTGTTTGCTGGGGGTGCCAAGTCTTGGGCAGCCATGGGAGGGGCGCTGCTGGGAGCAAAGTAGGCAGGGCTCCTCAATTTGATCAGAGTAGGGCATAAGGAACAGTGTGTAGATATAAACATCACGTAACTAGAAATATGGCAATTTTTAAAAAGCTGTGATAAATTTAATAAAAGTCCTGGGTGCCCTGAGATTTAATGTGCACAGTGACCTAATCCAGAAGGTCAGAGTCCTGAACCTGGTGTATGAGCTGAGCTGGAAAGGCTGTGTATGGAGGGAGGAGGCAGGCAACGGCCTGTGGTGGGAGGGGTGCTGGTTTTAGGGAACAGAAAGGTGGCAGGAGAGCACACGGGAGACGAGGACACAAGATGAAACCAGAGCAACTGCTGAGGGCCAGTCAGGCCCGAGGAGTCCTGTACACCATGTCAACAGCCATATAAAGGACCTTAGTATTTAAGGTATTTGAGGGTGTTTACGAGTGAAACTGGTGGTTGGATATTTACAAGATAACATTAGCTGTGTGAAAAATAGGGTGCAGAGAGGCAAGAACAGTCTCTCGGTGCAGCACCGGAGAAAGAGAAGTCAAGAGAAGTAGGGCAGGGGCCCGGGGAGATGGCTCAGTGGAATAAGTGCTTCCCTGGCAAACGCAAGGGCCTGAGTTCAATCCCCGGTTCCACCAAAAAAAGAAAAAAAAGAGAGAGAGAAAAAAAAAAAGAGAAGTAGGGCAACAGCTAAGTCAGGAGGCAGAACTCCCAGGTCTGGTGACAGAGGGTCCAGGAGTTCAGGAAGGAGGGCTATTTGAAGGGTGACTTAGTTTTGGAGAAGCAGGTTCAAGGTTTGTAAGACCATGAATTCTGCTGGGTGTGGTGGCACATGTCTGTAATCCGTGCACTAAAGCTAAGCCTGAGGATTGCTTCAATTTGGAGATCAGCCTGGCCTGCAAAGTAAGCCGAAGGCCAAGCAGAGCTGCATAGTGAGGCCCTGTCTCAAAAATACCTTCCTGCCCCCCCACCCCACCCCACATTGTGAGTTCTGTTTTGGATCGATTACGTGGTAGGAATCAAGTAGGCAGCAGGATATGTGGGCTGAAGTTCAAATTCCTACTTCCTGGCACCTGGACAGTAATTTCAGTTTCAGGACTACCATCATCGAAACCCATGGTTCCTAACCAGGGGGGACTGCGTCCCCAAGGGGACCTTGGCCCTCTCTGGGCTTCTGGATGTTACAGCGCTGAAGTTACAATGCTGGAGGCCTCTAGTGGGAGATGATAGCCTGGCATCTCACACAGCAGCAAAAGATCATCAGAGCCCAGGCATCAGCCAAGGGCCCAGGTGCACGCCGTGTAGAAGAGGGTGAGAGTGTGGAGCAGTCAGTGGCGAGTGGGTCAGGGGGGTGGCGCAGCAGGGAAAGGTCGGAGCAACAGCCAAGCAGGGTAAAGCCTGGACATGGCAGTGAGGTTGAAGGTGCAGTGGCTGTGTAAGAGTGGCCTCTGTGAGGACCAAGAGCTGGCGCATGCACACAGCTCCATGTGAAGGCAAGGTGGTTGCTCCTGCAGGCTATGTGCCAAGAATGAAAGACAGGAGCATCCGCAGGTGCTGAAGCCCTTGGGGTGTAGGGGAGAGGCCTGAGGGGCTTGGTGCAGGCACAGAGCAAATGGGGGCTCTGGACTAGAAAGGAACTTGGGGAGCAAAGGCCTGGGAGGTAGGTGCTCAGCTTGCCCCACAGCCTTTTGGCTGGCAGGTCGGCAGATTGCTAGTCCAGACCTGGCTTGGGCCCATGAGGTCAGTGAAGGGTCTGGTTTCTGACGTGCTGGGCCAGCATCAAGGGTTGTGGTATCCCACAAATCATCAGCTAAGCCAGGGGAACCACTGTGGCCACATTTCCAAGAGGGCCGTCACCTAGAGCTTTACTGAACAAGCTTTCACTTGGTAGTAACAGGATGGCTCTTTTCTCCCCTCTAGTTTTCGTCCATATTCTTTGGAGCAGTTTCTTCTGAGCCACAGAAACACCACCCGCAGCCTTTAGAGAACCTGGCCATGGCAAGCGACAGCGAGGAAGACTGAGCCGCTGGCACCCCGCAGGCTTTCACACCATGTGTACAAGTGTCCCAGACTTCTGTGACAGGGATGGGGGGCTCCGCTTCTCTAAACATCACCTTGCACATGACTCAGTGTAGGAATAGCTGTTTGTCCAGTGCATAACATTGGTTTTAAATTACTTGGAGGCAGAAGTTCACTGTGTAGAAAAAAGCCAGTTAGAGTTCTTTGATTCAGTTCATGTTCACCCTGGAGCCTTCAACTCTGCCAGTTTTATAAAGGCGAACTGTTGGCAGCCATTTGGAGAATGTCAGGATGGCTTGAAATGATTTTGTGACTAGCAGCCAGGCCATCTTCTGTAGCTGACTGCAAACATTTAGATTTTGGTGCTTTTAGAAACTGCAGTTATATAACCTTGTGTAATTATTTTTTTTTGTCCTATTAAATATTATATAAAGTAACCTCTAGAAAAAACAATCATTTAGACTCCGCCATCTGTTTGTTACTGGTAGCTGAACCCAGGGCTTCTGCACTGAGCTCTATCTCCAACCTTTTTTTTGGAGACAGGGTCTCATTAATTTGTATTATAAACAGGTTCAAAAGAGGGAAGAGACACATACCATAATTTGAATTTGTGGTCATAGCTCCTCAGCCTCTCAGAACCAGGACGCAGTTATACCACTACACTCTGAATGGTCTTTTTATATACTGTAGAATTTTATTTCCTAGCCTCCTGTTTTTCTGGTTTCAATGACTGAATATATTTGGTACAGGGTCTCACTACACAGCTGAGACTCGTACTGATCCTCCTGTTTTCAGCATCCCCAGCACTGGGATTACAGGTGTGTGCCACCACACCCGGTCTTGGTGGCCAGCTCAGCGCACCCTGGGGCGGGGCCAGCGTGGTATGTGGTGCTGGGGATTGAACCCCAGTCCCTGTGCTTGTGTAAGCAAAGTGCTTAGTTCCCTGAGCTATCTCACTGACCCTTGAGTTTTTATTTTGCAGTGTGATTCAGAAAAGAATTTAATGGAAGTAACCAAATATTTCCTATTATCTGACACAGCAGCAACTTTTACTCAGAGCCTGCATCTGGAGTTGGAAGAGGTGGAAGACAAATGTGTCTGTTCTTTTTTGAGAACAGAACTTGTTACCTGCACAGGCTAAGAAAACCTGGCACAAATCCAGTTATGTAGTATCTTATGGCATGTGTCTCTTTCCTCCTTGGAACCTGTTTATAATACAACAAATGAGGTTTTTTTTATCGCTGTTTGAGAAACCATCAAACCATAAAAAGGTGTTCGCTGGCAAGCAACTCTTGAGATTGTACAAGAACATTCAAAAGATGGCTGAGTGGATTAGTATGTTCTAGAACTGTGAATTGAAACCAGGATGAATTTGGCTCTTACAGCTTAGTAGTGAATCACAGCTACCCACAATAACCTAATAAAAACTCAAGTTCATCCCAAGATTTTCCTCAGTGAATGAAAATGGGCTTTTACCAAGCTATTTGTGGAAGCTGGCAATGCCCACATAATTTCAACTACGTTCTTTCTCCCTGTAGGCCTAAGATATATGTGTCTTAAGCTACACTGATGATTGCATTTGTAACACTCCTAACAAATGCAAATGACTGCAGCTACTGTGTACACACAAGAGTAAGCTAAGGTGTCCTTACTGAGGACGAAGCTTCCAGTGTGGCTGTGAAGGGGCTGTTCTCCCCAGTTTCCTGGCACAGCGCTGGTCTATAAGGGAGACGTACAGTGTTCAACTATACTCACTTTTTTTTTTTAAATTTTATTCATTTATTTATGTGTGTGTGTGTGTGTGTGTGTGTGTGTGTGTATACTCACTTTGGACTGGAGTTCAAATACATTACCCTGTGACATTTGCAAGGTGCAAAGCCTCAGCTGGGGGGAAACCTCTACTTCACAATTAACTATCAACCCTTTTTGATGAATTTATGAGGAAACCTAACTGATACAGTAAAACAGCTGGTGAGAAAGCCGTGGTGATTAAAACAGTCAAGGATAGAAAATGATAGCTATGAAGTGCAATCCGGGTAGTGACTTGACAGAAATCAATGAACTCAATGCTGAGGGCCAGTCTCACTTAGTTACTACTGAAACCAAAACAAGTACACAGAGTAGTATAAATACTATATTTATTAAATACCTTTACAGTTTATTTAAATGTATATACAGAACTATTCCTGCATAAGTTATATTTCTGACATCCAATTCAGGTAACTGCCTCTTGGGTAAGACAAATAATGATAGTCTCAACAGAAAAAAGCAGCTCATTAGTATACACAGATTCAAATGCTTCATTATTTAGCCTTCTTTGTCACAAACTACCTGCTAACAAATTTTGACATGGATACCATTTTTAATTGAGAAGTTCAATTTTGCAACAAATTTGTAAAAACTAATACAATCCAAATGTTTTCTGTTTCAGGTTTTGTTTTACAAGCAGATATTTTTTGGCATGGTAAAATTTGCTAAACGCAAGAATGTGACTCAGTTCCTAGAGAAACTGAATGCTGTAGCTTCTATCAGAGATAGCTGGCATAAGGTGACAAGGAACCATGAATATATCCGAAAAGTACAAACATTTACAGTTCTAGCCAATCTTGTCGACCATTCCAAAACACTCAAAACAGACTCAGTAAATTCTCACAATTCCTGCCTTGTTACTTGATGTAGTAGGTTGGTGGTACCGAAGGTGACGTCCATCTGCGGGCCACTCTGTCTAGAATATGCGCAGCTGACAGGAGAGGTGTGTCCCAGCACACAAAGCTCGCTGGGGTCTGAGTCTCTACCTAGGTGCCGCCCGCCCCCGACACACACGCACGCCTGGAATGGATCTGTGAGTCAGCGCCCATCAGCCACGTCACATGAGAACAGTGCAGTAAGTCTGGATGAATAACTGTCCCCCTCCTTCCTTCTCTCGGGTTGTAAGAGCCTATGGACTTGATGTACTTTATCTCCATTTGGTAAATTCCTTTTGTGCGCAGGCAGCTTAAGTTCATAGGAAGAAATAAGGTTCTGATATGTTTAGAGTGCAAATTTTAAAACAGAACAAAATAAAAATTTCAAGCGTGTGATAAAAATATTGATTTTATAATACAGTATTGCTTTATAAATATAGATGGAAAAGCTATAAACTTTACTGGTCTTTGGTGCATCCAGAGAGGGATAATTTGCTATTTGTAAATTAGAAATCCAAATTTTCTCTTTTGTTATAAAAACTTCATTACATGAGCCAAATGTGTGTTTACACTGCTTGATTTAAAATACAATTAACACACACACATACACACACATTAGGTTCAGAACCAGACCCACCAAGTGACAGAGCTCAGCCACACCCAGAAGCTTGGCCATGCGACTTGGAAAGTTCTACCCTGGGCCCAACACCTCCTCTGACACCGAGAAGAGGTACTTGCTAAGCAGCACTCTGCCTGTCTCCTGGCAGTTATAAAATTAAACGTATAACAAAAAAGACGGGAAAACAAAACAACCCAGAAAATGTCACTAACCTATAGGAGGCCTGGTCGAAAGGCCATTCCACTGTGAAACTCAGTTCTTGTCCCATTATTTTCAGTGCCACTGAAACAGCCACAATGATTTCTCAAAAAGTGAGAAATGAGTGTGTAAGACACCACCGATCTGGCTTCACGTCACAAGGATGCTTTGATGGGTGAAATGAGAGTGGAGCAAAGCCAGTAACTCGACCAGCACTGCTCTTACCAGGAATTAAATGCAAATGTTGGAAAACTAATACAAAATCTATCCAGATCGTAAGGCTATGTATCTCAGACCAAAAATAATTACAAATCTAGAGTTGAAGTCATCAGTCCTCACATAAATGTATTTTCCTTTTAACAAAAACCCTTTCTGGATGCAACTTTCTTTATGTTTTAAATACACAGAGACTGCAAATAGTTTGTGTAAAATAAATACCCCACCACTTGCCACTCACGCTTTGTGTTTGATCAGAGCATGATGATTTCTCCTTACTGAAATAGTCTCCCCCACTCCACCCCTCCATCTCATCTACCAAAGATTTCCATTTCGTCAAGTTAGGGTGTTAAGGCATTCTGACATGAACTTCAAGGTGATTCAAAATAGGTACCTAACATTATGCCAATTTAGGAATAGTAGATAAATTACTGAACAGCTTACAAATGAATAACTCATTCTTATTATAAATGAAATGCCTGTTACAAGCATGATGCATTGAAATATAGTAATGACATGTACATGGTACATGTTAAACAATTTTAAATAAAACAAAAGCTCGACAGTTACTCAAATATACAGTACAATTTCACAAAACAAAATCTTTTAAAACAAGTTGAGGTAACCTCAAACATAAGTTTTAATGCAATAAACCAGGGAGTCAGTATCTCCTTTAGAGAAAAGACTTTTCTGTGTTCTCCTCAAGTAGATGCTCTTCAGGTTTCACTGCATTCTCATCTATACACCAACATTACCTGACTCATAGAAAACATGGCTTTAATTTAAGGGTTTCTAAGTATTTGGACTCGAATTCAATTTTTTTTTTTTTTTTTTTCTACCACCAAGTTAATGAAGGAAAAAACGGACCCAAAAATATATATCTTTACAGCAGTCAACTTGTACACAAACCTTAAAAATAAGTTTGAGCTTGCAGGTAATGGGAAACTGAATGCGGGGTAGTTTTTAAGGAAACTATACACTGCAAATGGCTATTCGGAAACTGTAAACATTAAGCTTGATTCAAAAACCCCTGCATTTCTGTCTGGGGGAACCGCAGTGTCGAGCGTCACTAGTTTTCCTCATGGGCTCTGTACGGCAGCCACGGCACACGGTGCGCTTGCCAGGCGCTGCAGTGGGTCTGGGCATTCTCTAGGGAAGCCCGGCTCCTCGGGGCAGGCCTCACGGCACATGATGGGCAGCAACTGTCAAAGCCAGTGAATGTGGCAGCTACAGCTGTCTGTCCTCAACTTGCTAGGCCAGCGGGGCCTAGAGATCCCATCCAGGGCATCCTTTCAGACAGCAGGGAAAAACTTCAGCCATAAAGGTAAATTCTCGGCTCTGAGGAGTTTTTTGTAACCTTGAGTACTATTTCCATTAAAAATTTTTGGTAAGGTGTCTCCTTCCTCAGCCTCTCTAGATCAGGCCACTAGCTTGTGAGGTGGACTCATCAATAAACTGCTCAACTTTAATCACAGGAACACAAGCATCTTTTTAAAAGCACAGAATATTGGTGTCCATAAAACTAAAATTAACTTTTATTCCAATTTGTAACTAAAAATCTCTGGGGATCAAAGTTTCATAACCCAGAGCAGTTTTAGAGCAGAATTATAAACTCCTGGAAAATAGGAGTTTATACTGAAAACTTAATGCCACATCCAATCATTGTAACAAAGACAACGCCTGTGGAGTATGTGTGAATGTTTCTTTGATGAATGATGTATGTTTTTAGTAGATGTATCATTACATACTATTTGTTAGACTTTTAAAATCCCTTTAACACACTGTAACTTTGAATTCACTTTACCAACATTACTCATTTTCAGTACTTCAACCGCTTTTGAAAAGTAATAGCCTTTGAAAAGTAATAGGCTTTGAAAATCTCCATGAGAAATGAAGGCCAATCTTCAAATCTTGTACCTCTTCAGTTGTTGCTGGCAGATACAAGCTAGTGAATGATAGTAGTGGTTCTCAACAAAGATCTCAACGGGTCTCAAAAAGACAGGCAAAGGCTTACATCACTGGCCATTGAGATCAGTGGCAACAAAACGTGGTCCTGCCAGCAGGATCAGCACACGTGGCAGGAACACCGGGGAAGAAGAGGGAAGGCAGGAGTCGGAGCTGGGCAAGTCAGTCTGTATACTCCGCCACTATCGAGAGAAGGACAGTGATGTCGTCTGGCTTTCCACCTAAAACAAAAGGGAACACCTATCAGTACATCCCCTAAGAAAAAGTCAAAAAAGTAGGCCTAAGTAAAGACAAATGGCTGCATTTTAGGAAGACTTGGTTTGTCAATATACTATAGCACTCTAGCAGAGAAAAAAGGAGAAAAAGTATTTTTAAATGTTAAACACCAAGAATTTTCATGTAATTTAGTTGAAGTCTCCCTGCTCCTTTATAGCAGGAACTCTGAAAATGGATACCACATCCTCTGTTTACATCAATCACAGGAGAGACACAATCTGCTCAGATAACTTCAGCCTGACGAGAGAGTTACATGCCTTTATCACAATCCTAATTTGGACAAACATATCCAATGTTTTGAAACTAGGAATAGCCTTGTATCCTAATCTGCCAAACAGCTATGGCACGTGCTTTTTTCTATTTTAACATTTCTTAGAAGGCTAAGAAATGCTCTGCATGTCATAATATTACGTCAGCAAGAACCTGACCAAGCCCCCTAGTTCGAAGATGCTAGCACCAACATGTCGTTGCGACTGGCTGGCTCCCAAAGGCGCACCACGCAGCAGACAGAAGGACTCCTCAGTCAAGGGCAGTTTCACATTGCTTTCCTTTTCAAAATCTGCTACGGCAATTTGGCAAATACTGTCAATGAGTCCCACAGAGCCAGGGGAAGGGAGAGCAAAATATCAGACGCGTGAAGGGCAGAGAGTTGAACCATTAGGAATGCGTGGGCCTCCACGCAGTCCTGGGGGCACTAGGGCTCAGGGCCAGGCAGCCACAAAGCCGTCAGGTTCAGCCCTGGAGCTCCGAAGGGCCTCCTGGGGAGCAAGACGGGACACAGCCCAGCAGCCCTGCCCTCCTGCCCTTGTTCACGGGCTGGGCTCCCAGCTGGGAGCACACACCTGCAGTCCCACTGGGTGCCCAGAATGCTCCCACTCTGCGATGTCCCCAGTTAGTTACTGTGACCTTCCCAAAGAACGCTTACCTCTCACATTCAATCCGTTGTCACAAGCAAACTGTGCAAAAGGTGACATATAATTCGGGTCATAGGCCAGCTCATGAGCTTGCTCAGCAATGCTTCTTGCAGTCTGCTGTATACTCTCATAATTTGAATTCTAAGATGAGAGGGTAAGCAGTTATTTTTACTGTAACACACGCATGATTTCTGTATTCAAGCTTACTTGCCGATTCCACCTCTGAAGACGGTAACATTTGTCTAAACACATTTTCTACACTAAAGCTTTGTTCTAGCTAGAGGAACCTTAAGCTTCAGGCTGTCACTATTGAGTGATACCACCAGTGGTGCTGCAAACCTTGGTCAGAAAGTGCTCAAGTCTGGACTTCTAGTTTTCTTTTCCTTAATCCTTAAGATAGTCCTGTTAAAACAGGATGGGCTGAAAAGTGGGACTCCATCGGCATTTCCAGGACGGTCCCGTGGTTCCTCAGGAATGTGCCCTGGCCCACGTCAGTTTTCCTCCTGAGAATACCATGGGCTTTTCTATCATCAGGACTCCAGCCTGTTACCCTCATTTCTGCTGCTTCAACTTCCTCATCTACTAGATAGGGACAGGACAGCGAAGTCCGTTTCTGTTCAGCCCCTGAGGCCTGTTCCTTCACCCTGCCATCAGTACTCTACCATGCAAGACAGGGCATGGTGGTGTGCGCCTGCAATCCCAGCGCTTGGGAGGCTGAAAGCAGGAGGATCACTACAAATCTGATCTGTGTAGGGAGACAGATACAAAAAGTAAAAACCAAATACAAAAAGTAAAAACCAATCCCCCCCAAAAAAACCCCAAAACATTCTACCATGCACGCACAGCTGCCTGATCTGCTCGCCTCCACTAGAATCCGTGCTCCCTGAGGGCACAGATGGCATGGCTTGTGCTCACCACTGTGACTGCAGCGCACAGGCTCCGCTGCACCTAAGCACCACACAGCTCGTGGACAGCACAAGGCAAAGAACTAAGGGCTTCCCTCCCACACTCCTGGCCACTCGTCTCTGCAACCCTGTAGGGTAAGACCTTTGCTACTCCCATTTTACATATGAGGAAACAAACTACTGCTTGAACAGCTGAAAGAAATTACCCAAAGTCAGTGGTTAGGCAAAAAGACTTAGGAAAAAACCTGATTTTTCCCCGGATTAGTACTTTCACCAAGCCAAGAGAATGGGAAAAACCCGTTTCCCCCTCCCGCCACTCTCCACATGGGAGCAGTCTGAATAATTTCATTCCTGTGGGCAGCTCAGGCCACACCAAGGCTCCGAGCTCTGTGGCTCCTGGCTGGCCCCGGCAGGACTGCTTCCTGTTCTCTCTCCACCTCAACACCTCTTGGGTGTGTTATAAGAATTAAACAAGGAAAAGACAACCAGTAACCAAAACCATTAAAATAGAAAACTACACACAAGAAATGTCCTTACATGGACTTTTCTGGTTTTCACCACCCTACTAAAAGCTGCCTTTCCTTCAAGTTCTTGCAAATATTTCCACACATGACTACTTAGAATATTAGAACCATCATTTCCTAAAGCTCATACGCTAGTTCTTTCTAGAACTAGAGAAAGATAGTGCAAAGAACAAAGCTCAGCTGGCCAGAGCAGGCTGTTTCCAAGGACGAGCCTTTGAGTTAATTACCTTTAACTTTTTTAGCTCCTGCAGGATCATATAATCAGGCATGTTGTCAAAGAGTCCATCTGTCGCCGTCAGGATAATGTCTCCTAACTGGACATCGAAAGAGGTGCTATCCGCAGCGTCTGGGCTGTGATAAAGACAGGGAGGGCCAAGTTAAGGAAGCCTTTCACAGACATGGTTCACATGGGCCTCCCAGCAAAACTCTGCAATGCAATGAGGCTTTTTAAAATTTTTGAGCAGGGTGTCACTATGTAGCCCAGGCTGGTCTTGAACTCTCAACGATTCTCCTGGCTTAGCTTCTCTAGTGCTGGGTTACAGGGGTGTGCCACTGCGTAAAGCAAAATAAGGTTTATATTTCTTTTTTATTTTTAATTTTTTTTTGTGGCCAGCTTAGCCTGCCCTGGGGGCAGGGGGTTGGTGCAGCAGGTGGTGCTTGGGATCAAACCAGGGTCCCTGCACTTGCCTACGCAGGTGCTTTAGACTGCTGAACTATCTCACCAGCCTGAGGTTTTTAATTTTTTATTTGGTACAGGGTCTTACTATGCAGCTTGGACTAGTAGCGATCTTCCTGTCTCAGCCTCCTCAGTGCTGGGATTACAGGCATGCGCCACCATGCCCAGTTTCAGTGGCCAGCACGGCATGTGGTATGGGGGGACTGAACTTGGGTCCTTATGCTCGCCAGGCAGTCACTTAGACTGCCAAGTTATCTCCCCAGCCTATAATGAGGTATTTAGAATGGAGTCAATTTTAAAAAAAAATTCATCCTGCAATTTTGCATCTTGAGAAAAATTAACTGAAGGCTCTGATGTGAACATGAACTAAAACCGCTAAATAAAATTGTTTGCTGATTAGTCACCTGTGGCTTGTGAGTCAGACCTAATGTGACTTTAAAACCCTCATGGAAGTGACTCTCACTTCCTAACTGCTCAGTGCCAAGTCCAGCCGCCCTTACTCATCTGCACGTCAGTCCCTGCATGCTGGGCCCGGGCTCTCAGGAGGGCGCGAGTGGCGAGGCAGGACGCCGTGCAGGGAATGACTCCCTCGCGCCCTGGCAGTGCTTCTGGCTGCGCAGGGACGGCACATCTCCGAGGAGTCACGGTGCGCTTGTCGTGCTTGGCATCTCTAAGTGTGCCTGGGATGCAGGCCTCCAGCAGTATCTGCTGGCTGACTCACAGCGCCCCTCCAAGTTAGGTAAAACTTCAAGAGGTTGTTAAGGGAGTACGATACAGAGTGGTCAGTGTACACAACTGTTTCTGTTCAATTTTTAAAAGCGGGGGCGAGGGAAGAGACATACAGATGTAGAGACTTCTAAATGCACAGAAGGAATCTAGAGAGATTCAAAGAAATCCTAAGAGTGACTCCTAGAGAAAGTGAGGCTGGGGGCAGACAGCAGGCACATTTCTCACTACACTTTTCTTTCTGTTTACAACTTTCACAAAAAACAGATTAGCTAGGCACACTGGCAACATCTGTAATCCCAGCACTTGGGAGGCTGAGCAGGATTATGGAAAATTTGAGGCCAGCCTGGCTACAAAGTGAATTCAAGGGCCTGCTTGGCCTATACACTGAGACTGACTCAAAAAATCAAAAATAAAGAAAAGACTTAAAAGTCTGAAACAAGGGAGGAACTGGGAGAACAGATGACCTATGAGAGTTCATGCCCCTGCTAGGGCTGCTTCGCCACCATTTCTAAAGGCTACTTTACTGCTTCTGGGCCTCCCCGGGAAGGAAAGATGAGACATCTAATCTGCTTTAACCTGTAATTAGGGAATAAGAGCCAGGGAAAAACTCATTGACCTAGAAGAAAGAGGCCAGAAACAGATCACCCCAAGCCTGACAGAAAAGCCCCACACTGGTGTCAGTGACATGTTATGAAATATGTGAAGAGAAGACAAAAACTCACCCATGTGGAGGATCTTATATAAAGTACACTGAGAAAATCCTGACTCATCTGCACTTGACATACGACTAATAGGAGCACACCCAGGGCTCTGTGACCGGTCTGCAGGGACACTTTCACTTCTACATTTATACAATAAATGTTTGTACAAAGTTACTGAAGGACAGCATCTGCATTAAGGTTAAAATACTATTTTGTAGATAATAGTGCAAATAACCAAGGAGGCATGCCTGTAATGCCAGCTACTGGGGAGGTCAAGGTAGGAGAGCTGCAAATTCAAGGTCAGCTTGGGCCATTCAGCAAAACCTTATCTCACGCTAAAAACCAAAAAGGCCTGGGGATGTAGTGCTGCAGCTGAGCGCCCCAGGAGTTGATTCCTAGTATTTAAAAGGTTTTTTTTTTTTTTTTCCTGTTCTTGTTGTTTTTAAACCCTATTATCTACCTGGTGGGAAGCTAGCCAGTTCCTTCTGTGGAAGAAAAGGCGTCCCAAGACACCCTCACCTGCTGGGTCTTTGGGGACAGGAGCCAGGTTCCGCAGATGAAGGAGCACTGCGCCCACTCTGCTCCGTGCTGAGGTTTCTCCTTCCCAGGAGTGGCCTTCGCTGCTCTGCCCGTGGGAGACCCGCCCCCATTGGACAGGCCCTCCGCGAACACTCCCGCCCATGAGCTTGGTGTTCTGCCAGCTGCAGCTCTGCCCATTCTGATCGAACACACTGTGCTGCTGGAAACTTCTGACTGCACTGAAATCCGAGCCGCAGTCACATGCTAGCGGGTGTCTGTGGGCTCCCGGGAAGCCACCTCCACCGGCCGGCCAGGAGACTCTGGCTGTCCCCAAGACAGCAAGTAAGAGAGGGCAGGGCTGGCCCAGCAGCAAGGAGCCAAAGCAAGCAGCAGCAAATGAGGAAAATTCAAGTATGTTCTCTAAAACCTGTTAGCTAAGGACAGCATCTTATAAAGCCCACAGTTGCTGAGGTCTCCCCATTCGAGTATGGCTAATGGTACCTGTGGATTACAACCAACAAAAGAATAAAACATTCTCCCAATTTGTGGCCATCTGCCTACATCTGAAAGTAAAAAAATTTTCTTTAGGAGTCTGCAACAGACTTTTTTTTCTTTTTGTCTGAGATGGGGACTCACTATGTAGTTCTGGCTGGCCTTGAACATGGCGATCCTCCCGGCCTGGCCTCCCAAGTGCTGGGATTACAGGCGTGCATCACCACACCCAGCAGCACTTCATTTTTTTTTTTGCAACTTCATTCTTAAATGAAGAATTATGCTCATTTCAGATTCAGAGATAACAGAAAAAAATTATTTTTATCTTATTTGGACATCAGACTTGAGAGAATAAGAGCCAGTAAGTAGGAAAGAAAAAACCCAAACAAAAGGCACTTTCTCTTTTTCTTTTTTCTTTTTTTTTTTGTGGTACTGGGGACTGAGCTCAGGACCTGCCCTGCCAGGCAAGCGCTTCAGCTACTGGGTTATCTCCCCAGCTCAAAAAGGCACTTTCTAGAATACTACTTTTACAACAGGCTTGTTATGGTTTGGGTCTAGATATTCCCTAAAGCCTCAGTGTAGTCATGGGGCAGCTTTTATAGTCTGTGATAAATTCATGATCCAATGCTGGGATTATTTCACTTCTACATTTATATAATAAATGTTTGTACAAAGTTACTGAAGGAAGGCATCTAAATTAAGGTTAAAATACTTTTTATAGATAATAGTGCAAATAACCAAGGAGGCATGCCTGTAACGCTAGCTACTGGGGAGGTCAAGGTAGGAGAGCTGCAAATTCTGGGCTAGAGAGCCTGAGTGCAACAGAAGGGAGGGAAAGAGGCTTGCGCCCGGCCACCGCGCCGCCCTTTCTGTTCCTCCTGCTTTTGCCGTCCTCCTTCCCCATGGACTGCTGCCCTCGCCACGTGCCGCTCTGCCTTGGAGCCAGCTGAGTACGGACTGAAACCTCCACAAACTGTGAGCTACATGAACCTTTTCTTCCCTAATTTTAGGTACCAGGGATTGTGTCCCAGCAATGAGAGAAAACCGAGACAAGGTTCATTACCATTTATGAACTGCCGACATTCTTTGTGCCAGATCCTACATGATTAGAAAAGGCAGTGAAACCTTAGTGTTACTGTAATCTAAAACAAATCATGAGGTTAATTCCAAAAGTTCTAACTATCTTGGAAGATTCATTTTTTTCAGAATCGGGGATTGAACTCAGATCCTTCTACTGAACCATCTCCCCGGCCCCCTATCTTGGAAGATTCTTAACTAAGAATGAACTGAGAGAGATCAAAAAGACTGAGCCAGGGCCAGGGAGATGGCTCAGTGGAATAAGCACTTGCCTGGCAAGTACAAGGGCCTGAGTTCAATCCCCTGTTCCGCAAAAAAAAAAAAAAAAAGACTGAGCCTCTTCAAGGACAATGTCACAGACCACTCGTACAACAAGACCACTTCTGACTCTCCTCTGGTTCTATGGGATGCATGTAAGAGGATCCAAGCCAGCATGATGGGACACATCTGTAATCCCTGTACTCTGGGAGGGTGAGGCAGGAGGATTGCAAATCTAGCCCAGCCTGGGTAACTGCAATTTAGCACAATCTGATCTCAAAATAAAAAAAATTAAAGGGGCTGGGCTATATAGTTCAGTGTGAAGGTCTTGGGTTCAATCACCACTAGCCAAAAAAAGAAAAGAAAGGAAAAGACTACAGAAGTCAGCAAGAGGGGCCAGGGAAATAGCTCAGTAGAATAAGCGCTTGCCTACCAAGTGCAAGGGCCTGAGTTCAATCCCCGGTTCCACCAAAAAAAAAAAAAAAATTAAAGAAGAAGTCAGCAAGATATTCTAACAGATAAAGCAGGCATCTATAGGTGGGCTTCCCCAATACTGTATGCAAAACCTTGATAGGGCAATGATGTGTGAACAAGGACTTTCTCCACCACAATTTAACAGAGATTGCAACACTGCACATACTACGTGTTGGTATGAGAACTGAGCACATCTGACACAGTATCAGGTACTGGGTGTCTACCGGAATTCAACTTGTAGGTCAAGCAAGATAGTTCTCAAAGCCTGACTAGAAGGTCCTCTTGCTGAGCACTTTCTCACTGTGCCTTCTCTTGCAGGAAAATGGAAAACGCCTATCCCAAAGCACTCACAGGGGTGGGAGGGGACCTGTGGGGGCACCATATCCCGCTCAAAGGTGGCTGCGGGGAGCTTACCTGTCACTCAATACGACTCCCTCGGCTTCCGGGGGCGCGATCGAGAGCTGGAACGGAGTGTTGAAGTAATGCTGCTGCTCATCTGATCGGTGCACAACTTCACCACCCCTGACCACCAGAAAGCCCGAATCACCCAGGTTCGCTGTGTGCAAGCGGTGGCTCGTTCTGTCCAGCACCACGATGCAAGCAGTGCTACTACCTAGAAACAAAGTGGACATTCGTTTTTCTCTTTTCTGGCTCTGGAGACACCTTATCATGTAATTCCAAAAAGCAACAGCATATACTATGAATCTTTTGTCAAATTTGGACTTTCTTAGTAACAATCCATATGCCCACGAAGGTCAGCGATGCGATCAGGGTCAACACCGTGGGGAAAGAGGGATTTACATTCCACACGGTAAGTGAGCCACCCGGGCCTGTCTTTTGCAGAGAAAGTAAAAAGGACTGGCACCTAGTCACATGACCCCATTTCATTTGTGTTATAATCTATGTCAAACCCACCAAAGCATGCCGCCACTGAGTTTTAATACTTAAATGCCAGAGTGATAATGCTACATTTTCCTCCAGTTCTCATAAGTCATTCTTCTCCAAAAAATTCGTTAACATTTGAGACAGAACACATAACCACAATTTAAAACCTGATTTTCAGCTGTTGAAGCAATGAATTTTTATTGGAGACCAATGACTCACTATGAAGTAACAAGGCCAACTGTCGCAGGTCGCTTGTGTAAGCAACCTGTCTGCTTTACAGATAGCAGTGTTCAGAGGGAAGAGCCCTCAGCTGAGCTGCTGCCACACTGAGCCCCTGCTCGCCACTGCTCTCAGGCACAGGGAAGGTGTCACTTCCAATGGAGACCGAACCCTCTACCAGGAAAATAGCAGCGCAGAAAATCAAGCAGTTTGTAAGCGGTTTGTAATGTGTAAAAAAGTCCAGGGCCGGGAACACAGCTCAGTGGCACACAGCCTGCCTAGCAAGCATGAGGTCCTAAAATTCTCTGGTACAAAAAAAAAAAAAAAAAAAAGGAGAGAAAAAGAAAAGAAAGAGATCACCACATCAATAACCTTATTAGTTAACTTGAGTCAAAAGAAAATAATTGGGGCCGGGGAGATGGCTCAGTAGAATAAGCGCTTGCCTGGCAAGCACAAAGGCCTGAGTTCAATCCCTGGTTCCGCCAAAAAAAAAAAAAGAAAATAATGCATGATCCTGGCAACAGTGTAGGGGTGTAGTGAACTGCTCACTCTCACCCCAAGGTGAAGCGTACAATGAACAGTTTATTATTCTTTTTTTTGTGGCAGACTCAGCCTGCCCTGGGGGTGGGGCTGGAGTGACATATGGGGCCAGGGATCAAACCCTGGCCCCTGCACTTTGCCTAAAATTGCTTAAGCAGGTGCTTTAGACCACTGAGCTATCTCACTAGTCCCACAATGAACATTTTAAAGGGCAAAATATCCCTGGAAAATGTACTTGTCCTTTGACTGGGCAATTCCACTCATGAAAATTTATCCTACGAAAATAATTACAGCTAGGCATGGTGGCACACACCTATAATTCCAGCACTAAAGAGGATGAGGCAGGAGGATCATTGTGAGTTCGAGATCAGCCTGAGCTACAAAAATGAGTTCAAGGCCAGCCTGAAATGCACAGCAAGACCCTGTCTCAAAAAGACAAAAAAAAAAAAAAAAAAAGAAAAAAGAAAAAAGAAAAAAATTACAGATGCAAGACTCAAGTACAAAAACATTAAGGAAGAACTCAAAACAACATAAACATTAAAACTAAGGGATTAAATTATGATATATTTGCGTAAACACATGTCACCCTTAGAGAAGCACAGACTTGGGAGTTGGCATGCCTGCATGTGAATCCTCGCTGCGCCATTTTTCAGTTGTGTGACTTGGGGCCAAGGCTTTTTAACCTCTCTGTGCCCCAGTTTCCTCACCTAGCAAATTAGGACTAATAGTAACCAACTCATACAGTTGTCTCAAAGGCTTGCAATAGAGCTCAGCAGCACAAGCACCTGCCTGGAAAGCACAAGGTCCTGAGTTCAATTCCCAGTACTAAAAAAATAGAACTAGGTAAGTCATGTCAAACACTTAAAACACATAGTATTAACTATTTAACAGAAATTAAAATTATGTTAGAGAAACATACTTGGAAAAATAAGTGAAACAGGTAACCAATTAGCTTTCTTTTGTCTTTTTTAAAAATGTATTTGGTTGTTACAGGGTCTCACTACAGAGCTCGGACTCGTGGCGATCCTCCTGCTTTCAGCCTCCCCAGTGCTGGGGAGCCCAATTCTGGCCAGTTCAGCCTGCCCTGAGGGTGGGGCTGGCATGGTATGTGGTGCCAGGGATCAAACCATGGTCCCTGTGCTTGCCTAAGCAGGTACTTTAGTCCACTGAGCTACCTCGCTAGCCCCACCAATTAGTATTAAAAGTTTGCTTTAAACAACTGTGCCATTAAAATTTGAACTGTATATCAAAAAAGAGTGAAGTTTACTGTAAACAAAAAGAAAGAAGCAATAATATGCAAAGTCTAACCTGTTCAACTGATGGTTAAAAAGCAAGGCAGACAGGCTGTGGAAGCAGCCACGTGAATCCCAGGGCAGCATCATTGTCTAGCTGCGACCTGAGCGAGGGCCAATTTCCTCTAGACCGGCCTCTTCCTAACAAAATGGGAATGAAAGCACCGTGGACCCAGCTCTCTTGTGAGCACACAGGAGACTCAAGTCCACTTACCATTACTGTCCACATAAAATGAAAGAATAAATCTGGGAGCATAATCACCATAGTACTAATAGTTTTCTTAGTAGAACTTTAGGTACCTGTTATTTTTGTCTACTGAAAATATGCATCAATGCAGACAACTACAATATGCACAGCTTTCTCATCCTTAAATGCTCAGGAATTCCATGTCCTTGTTAGCTAAAGTATATGCACTGGTGGAGCTAGCCTGACGCTAAAGCTATGCCACTGGTTTCCTGTTCCTTTTTATCAAAGGAAAAAACAGGTGTTCTAACTAGTAGTGTTGCCAGAATCTGCTCCATAGCTCACAGGAGCAAAAGGGCACCAATCAGCTTTCCATCCTAGCCGGATGCACAAAAATCCGACTATTTATCATTAATATAATTATGTAAAAGGTTTTCCGAGACATGATAGAATTAGATCCCGCTGAGAATGAAAAATGACCTGAGCCGCACGGCCTTTCAAGTCTGCCATAGGAAAGGCTCATGTTGACTCGTCACGACTGACAAGCCCAGGCTATCATTCTGCTGCCCCTGTGCAGTAAGTAACATACTGAGTTAGAATCAAAATGGTCTTTGGGAGACTTGAGAATCCAAAGCACCACGCACACCCAGCCTTGTAGAAGTGTCAGGCTCCTGATGTCTGCTGCTCCAAGGCCTCCTCAAGTTACTGCCATGTGCACCTGACTCAGGCCGGTGAGCCCAGTACTGGGGAGGGGCTGACATTCTCCTGTCCGCAGGGGAGTAAGCATGTGAGGAAGAGCACGAAAGGAAGTGCCGAGAGTAGCCGGTGCTCACGTGAGTGGCTCAGGCAGGTCTTTCCTGCTAAAATGAAAATACTTATATCACCAAGGCCCTTATTTTGTAAGCTACTAAAGCCTTTTGTGCAGCAGAGAAAAGGATAACCTCAGGACTAAACCCTCAAATTTTAAAGACATCCTGATTTATGAATGTACTTAGGGTCTCTAGGGAAATACAGGCCAACAAGCCTGTGATGCCCAACCCAGTCCCCAGAACAGCTAGACATCTAAAGAAATAAACAGCATAGCTACTGGCTTGCTTGTTATGCTTGATTTACTTTCTAAGGCTTTGGCAATTAAAAGATGACTAGTCTAGTAGAGTCATTATTATTTACAATTACATCTTAACTGCGGTTCAGTACGACTTAGCAGCCTATCTCTGTCAAAATTTGCTTGTTCAGTTACAAACAATCCAGATGTGTAGATTAGGGGAGGGAGATGTGAGTGTATTAAAGATGGCAACAGAGAATTATTTCAATGCGTCTTTCAGGGAAAAAAGGTAATCATAATAGTCAATGTAAGTAAATCTTAACCTGCCCTTAATTTCATTAATACTCCCAAGTTGCATGAAGGTAACAGGAAGCGAAGCACAGTAAAGGCGAAAGCACAGCACAATATCAAAGGGCTAAAGTGCAAAGAAGTGGGCCAGGCAGGTGTTTTGTAATAGGCTGTCCAAAGTGAAAGTAAACGATGGGGCGCAGAGAGACAGAAGGGGCACAGGCAGGAGTCAGTCCTGGACCTCTCCCACTTAACAGATAAACTGGTAGGGTCACCGGTTAAGTGGATTGACCAAAACCATACAGCACATTTACAGAGGGGTGCTAGAAATAGCATCTTGAACGCTTGATTGTGCCAGATAACCTCCAGGTTGCAAATCCAATGGGGGATATTAAGAAAAGCAGCGTGCACAGAAAACTGCAAGACAAGCTTTCTTTCTAGTTATAAGGAAAACTGGTTGTAGCACAGAGAAGACTAAGATGGCAGAGTGATAAAAAGAATCCCTCTAAAGAGGACTGAAGCTGAAGACAGACAGACAACGTGGCAATCTGTCTTACGATTGAACAGAGGCTGATTATAGATGTGGATGGTGTCTAGGAGGGAGCCTTCTAGGAACCAGAAAGATGCTAGCAATGAACAGAAACTTAGTGACATCCTTTCTGAGAGTCAGCTTAGAAGGCTGGGCAGGTTCCCAGGAAACCATTTAACAAACAAATACAGAAGCCTGGCCAAATGATGCTCCATTAGCATATCAGATAAATAAACAGTGAGGTGTTCAGTTTTAAGCTTTCCAATACAAGAGTATCACAGGGATCTTCTTTGTGTCAAGCTATTTCATGGACCAATCTGCCGTTCGCCGTCTGGGGTGGTGGTCAGTGCCTTCACCTCTCTGTGGGTCAGGCCCTGGTCCTGCTCCCTCCCCGGAGACTCAGGTTCTGAAGACTCTAAGCTCTTGCTTTCTTTTCTTCTTTTACGAGGTTTTAGAACCCCAGACAAACCATTTTTAACTTTGTATGTTTCTCAATTGGAACTACACGACAGTACTCTGCAGTGTCCTCCTTTCCCCTTCGTAAGATGTTCCAGAGTTTCGCAAGCAGCTTGAATTTGTTTCTTTTCACAACACTTTTTACTGTGATGAACTTTTAGGCTGTTCCCAGTTTTCTGCTATTACTGACAGTGTTGCTGGAACATTCTTACACTTAGCTCTTTCTGTAGTCTAATGGAAACACCTAGAGGAGAACTGCTGGGTGTGCTGTATGTCCATGTTTAATTTTATTTGGCAATACCTGATTGTTTTCCCAAGTGCCTGTGCCTATTTACATTCCCTCCAGGCAGTATCCTGCATTCTGCTTAGCCCTAGCTTCTCCAAACTGCTCACCAGGAAAAGCCTCAGAAGAAAGCCAGGATGGCAAATCAGTTTCTCCGTTTTGTTTTAACCCTTCAGTGGCTTCTTCAGAGGATACACACAGCCATCTACTTACCAAGCAAAGGTACTTTATTTTGCAGCAACTCACAGTAGCTTGTGGTAAGAATTCCAATGGGATTACTTGGTACGAACCGTCCTTCTTTTACTAAGCGTTCACATGTCCGCATTAAAGTCCCTGAGAACTGAGACGGGTCAACTCCATAGTCTCTCCATCCTCCTACACCATCTGCCACCCCTAAAAAATAAAGAAAGAAATAAAGAAATAAAATTAAAGAACACTGTCACCAACTTTCTCAAGAATTCTTACCCCATTTGCTCTTCGGAGTGCTAGTGCATGTATCTTCCCCAATTCAAAATGAAGTGTTATTTAACGTATCGCACATCATTACTCCTAAGTCACGCTCTGCTCAGAAGGCAGTCTTTCCTTCATATCGATGCTATAGGGTGACACGGCCTCCTAGCCAAGAGTTCAATTTCATCACTGCCTTGGTATAGAAGAGTGACTACTGGCATCGATGTGCTAAGAATGACTTTTCTCAAAAGTACTGAGGCTATAAGGCTATGATGACACAAGTGAGTCTGCGGTAGTTAAGATCACAAGAGGCAGGGCTGGGAGTGCAGCTCAGGACCAGTGTGATTTAGCATTCGTGGAGCCCTGGATTCTACTCCCAGCATGCACACATTAAAAAAAAGGACACAAGAAAACAGGAAATACTAAATGCCAGATATGTGTCAATAAATGAAATAAAAGGGGCCAGCAAGATAGCTCAGTGGACTAAACTGCCTGCTTAGGCAAGTGCAGGGACTACGGTTCGATCCCTGGCACCATAAGCTGTGCCAGCCCCGCCCCAAGGGTAAGCTGAGCTGGCCAGAGTTTGAGCGTAGTGGTGCTTGCCTGTAATCCCGGCACTGGGGAGGCTGAAAGCAGGAGGATCACCATGAGTCTAAGCTGCGTAGTGAGACCCTACAACAATCAAACATGTTAAAAAAAGAAAAAAAGAGGGGCCGGGGAGATGGCTCAGTAGAATGAGCACTTGCCTGGCAAGTACAAGGGCCTGAGTTCAATTCCAGGTTCTGCAAAAAAAAAAAAAGAAAAGAAAGAAAGAACAGAATGAAGAACACATCCCAGCCCTTTCCATCTTCCCCAGAAGTAGCCACCACCCCGTACAGGGCGTGCCACATGCAGCAGCCATTACATTCCCACGGGGCTGGCCACACTGAGATGCATGGCCAGTGTAAAATATATGCTGGATTTTGAAATTTTAGTATGAAAAAGTGTAAAATTTTTTCTTTTTCTTTTGGTTGAGGCTGGGTCTCCCTATGTAGTCCAGGCTGGCCTCTTGCTTCAGCCTCCCAAGTGCTGGGATTACAGTTGTGAACCACGATGCCTGGTTTAAAAGTATAAAATTTTATGTCAATTACACACGAAAAAAAATTTTCTGTTTTTAGTACTGGGGATCAAAGTCAGGACTTCATGCTTGCCAGGCAGGCACTTACACCACTGAACTGTCTCCCTGGCCCCATACTGAAACATTTTTTTTAAATTTATGCACTAAATAGATATACTATGAAATTAATTCCACGTTTATTTTTAATGTGACATCATGTATGTGGTTCACATTATATTTTACTGGACAACACTACTGCACAAATTCTCACAGGTCCAAGAGTTGTTGGGTTTGTAACCTGCTTAAAGGCTTCTTTATCAGGGCCTGGGGAGATACAGCTCAGTAGAATAAGTGCTTGCCTGGCAAGCGCAGGGTCCTGAGTTCAATCCCTGGTACTTGGGGGGGGGGGCGGGTCGGGGGCTTCTTTATCAAGAACAAACTAAGGGCCTGCCAAATGGCTCAGCGGATTAAAACACCTGTAAACAGGCACAGGGGCCAGGAGTTCGGGAGTCTGATTCCTGGGCCTGCCGTGCTGGCCCTGCCCCGCCTCCGGGGTGTACTGAGACAGCAATTGAGACTAAGCACGTATAATCCCAGCTCTTGGGAGGCTGTAAACGGGCAGATCACTACGAGTCCGAATAGTAGTGACACCCGGATCTAGTAGTGACACCCAGAACACCCTGTAGACCCTTTCCTAAAACTAACTAACTAAATAAATAAATAAAACTAGTGTTCAATAAAGTCAACAAAACATTAAAGTCAACATCATGCAATCTCTTCAATTCCATACAAAACACCAAGCCAGTTATTTTATTTATTTTCACTTTGGAGGTGGTCTTTTTCTATGTACTCCGGGTTGGCCTTGATGGACTATATAGCCCAGGCTGAATTCAAACAAGATCCTCCTGCCTCAGCCTCCTGACTAAAATTCTTTTCAACATAAAAATAAATTTCTGCCCCACTGAGTTCAGAGAAACAAAGGGAAAATGACAAATATATACATTATTAAGGTTTTAAATGGTCTTTCTGGAAGGATATCCAAAAAATATTAACATAATTTCTAGAAGTACAAGAAAAAATTCTTTAAAAAGTAGATATAAGACTGAAAGCAATTAATGAATAAAAAAAAGTCTGCCTTCATACTATCTATATTGCCTGAATTTAATTTTTATCCTTAGCATGCACCATGATTTTTAAAAATTAAAGAAAAAATTATTAGTTTGAAATGCTGGGGATCAAACCCAGGGCCTCATTCATGTTAGGCAAGTACTCTACCACTAAACTACATCCCTAGCAAAAATTTAATAATGTTTTAAGACTTTCTGCAGGGGGGCCAGGGAAATGGCTCAGTGGAATAAGCACTTCCCTGGCAAGTGCAAGGGCCTGACTTCAATCCCCAGTTTAAAAAAAAAAAGACTTTCTGCAGGGCACCGCAGCGCACACCTGTAATCCTAGCACTCAGGAGGCTGAGGCAGGAGGACTGCTATGAGCTGGAGGCCAGACAGCGTTATAAAATGAGTTCAAGGCCAGGCTGAATTACACAGCAAGACTACATCTTTAAAAAAAAAAAAAAAAAAAAATTCTGAGCATGAACCACTGTCCCCATACATTTACAATTTTTTGTACATCAAATTTCAAACACATCTTTTATGATTCACTTGGTACAAAACTGGTGTAACACAAAAGGATACATGAAGTTATTTTTTATGGTGATGGCAGTTACAGAACACATCTTGAAACAGCTCAGGAGCACAGGATTAGAATCCAATAAAGAAGGTGGCAAAGAATTTATCACCACTAACACAGCAACTTTCCCCACCTTGTGACCAACCAGGAAGCAAAATTTCACTCTGGGGAAATTCCAAACTAGCTGACTAAATGACATGAAGCCTGGAATTCATTTCAAAATAACTGGGAAGAAGGGGATTGGATGAGAGGGGGAGTGGATGAGACGCGCTTGGTCACGAACAGGTCACTGCTGGAACTGAATGAGGGGTACATGCGTCTATTTTGTTATATATTCGAATCTTTCCAAAATAAAAAGTTTCAATAATGATGATAATAATATGGCAATAAAGTTTAAAAAGGAAAAGTTTCTTCAGCCCCCTGTGTGGGGAGTAAAAGCAGAAGCAGGAGGCCAAGTAAGCAATCGGTTTCAGTCTGACTCGCTGCCCTGGTGAGAGGCTGGGCCTTGGAGTAGGAAGAGAAGCCCCAGGGATGGCTAAAATCTCCCCTACCAGGAGTAGGGTCACCATTTACTGTTGTTCAAGCAGTTGTAAATAAATGTGGCAAACCAGTGAGAGTGTTTTTTAGGATAACTTCTGAGGAAGTCTTTTCAGGAATTCTTATTTCACTGGGGTTAAGATTTCACCACAATTTTACACTCAACAACTTGGGTTAAAACACAGTACAATTACAGTCCTTACAACACCACGTGATGAATCATTCTTTTCAAACAACTCCCTGCTCTAAGGAAGAATTTCTTTGTAACCAATCTCTCACTTATAAAACCAATTAAACACAACTTGGTTTCATCTATAAATGTCCTTCACAAGAAAACCATTAAAATCCAAGATAGCATTTATATAGTCATTCCTGGCCCTCACTAAATGTCAGCAGGTGGAATCTGACTTTTGACACAGTCCTTCAACATTAATCAGATTTCCACCAGAAAACAGTACCACCTTTTGAGCACCTGCTTTGCTTCTGACATATGCAAAACATGCCAGGTAAACTCCAGTGGCAAAATCCCTTCAGGAAAAAAAACAACAACAAACAAACTCAAAAGCACCACACTTTCAAATAAAGCTGTGGAGAAAAAGCATTAGACTACACCAGAAGTTTACTTATAAAGGATAAGTTATATAATAGGAAGAGTGCTATTCCAGCTCAGAATCAGGAAAAAACCAGAATAACCTATAGACTGTACCACATGTCTATTTGAAACCAAGTTTTATCCATATTCAGTGGTTATTTCTACATAGAAATTAGTATGTCCTCTTGCATAAGCAAAAGCCTTAGACCACAAAGAATAAAAACATTTTTAAACGATCTGATCTAGATATAAAGGAAATTTTACTTAGTATATAATTTCAAAGGTAAAATAATTTTTATAGAAACTGCTTAAGAGTTCAAAGATGTCAGTAGTTCACCTGACACAAGTGATAGTGGGGCCCACGCACGTGTCCCTACACTGTGTCTGCTGTGGTAGGAACAGAGGCCTGAGGGAGACCCAGCCCGCCTGGGCTGCTGCCCCGCTAGCAGGGAGCCTAAGTGCTCACCAGCACTGGGCAACAGCTCCCCTAAGTGCCACCACGGGAGGGTCAGGACAGACGCTTTCAGAAGCGGCAAACAACAGCCCCGAGTGTTGGTGAGATTTCCACAGGCAGGAAGGGTAATGAGGGAAGAATGGCAGATCACTAGGTGTGGCTGGGGCAGGCATGAGAGAAAAGCGCTGGGAGGGGCAGGGCAGGGGCTGAGGCAGGAGAGGTCCCAGCCAGCCTGAGCCCGAGACCACGGTACAGACCCGGGCTGTCCGCAGGGCGCCACTAACCACGCGAGGCTGCCCAGAGAAGCGCAGCTCATGTGCACTGCGAAGAGCTTGCTGTGAGGTGTAACACACACTCTGGATTTCAAAACTGAGTACCCAAAAGCAAAAGTTATACAGGATCTTACTACCTTTATTTATTGTTTTGTCAAGATAGGGTAAGTTGCCTAGGCTGGGCTCACACCATCCTTCTGCCTCAGCCTCCCACAGTGCACGTGCCACCAGGCCAGCTTCATAGTGATCCCTTTATATGCAACCTTATGAAATATATTAGATTACTGGGATAAATACAGTAATTAAAATTAACTGGATTGGTTTCATTTTTTAAATGTAGCTACTAGGATAATTAAGATTAGCCTGAGATCAAGGCCAGTCAGGGCTACATAGTGAGATCCTGACTCAAAATTTTTTTCACATTAAGTTTGTGGTGTTTCTACTGGACAATCCTGAGTCCTGCTCCACGTTTCTATGTAGAAATGACATAAACCAATCTACATTTTTAGAAAATAACCCTGAAAGAATGATAAGGAGGGGTTGGGAGAGGTAAGAGATTAAAGATAAAGTACCAATTGTAAGATTTTAGGTTAGAAGCAGTGAGCAAAACAGAATAGAAAATTAGTGGATATACAAAGGAAAGAACAAATAGCAAAAAGTCCTTGGGTTGGGGAGATAGTTCACGGGCACAGCACTTGCCCAGCAAGTACAAGGTCCTGAGTTCAATTCATGATACCAAAAAAGGAAGAAAAAAAAAAAAGAAAGAAAGAAAAAGATAAAGAAAAAAGGTCTTTGCACTCTATGTCAATATATATCTTGTATCAGGAGGTTTCTGGATTTAGGGAACCAGGAAGAATATGATCTGATGACTCTACAGTTGGAAAGGGTATGCAAATACTTTTAGAAGTCACTTAATTTGGCCCTGACATACCGAGCTACAGGTGCAAGCAAAACAACTTGGGGTAACGATCTTTATGAAGTCAGGAACTCAATCTGCAGCTGGTAAAGCAAGTCAGGGCCCGGCTTTGGATCTGAGGGTTGACATTATATTGGTGGATGAAACTCTTAGGGACAATATAGAGAGTAATAAGCTTGGGGAAAGAGGATACTGATTTTATTTTAGGAATGGGAATTTCCTGCCAAATAGCTTGTGATTTTTTTTTTTTTCATTTTAGGCATCAAATTACAGTCATAGATATGATAACCGATTATGAACAGCAAAGTAACCAGTTGTCAGAAAGATAAAATCGCTGCAAAGGGTAGAGAAGTTGAAGAGGTGGGCTAAGTTAGCAAATAAAAAAGCCTTGAATGGCAAGACAATTGGCACTGAACATAGAAAGACTTCCCTTAATTCTCTGCAATCACCTTATGTATCCATTAATAACATTCTGTGAGCACACGTCTGGCTTAAGTGTTTCCTTTGACCCAAAATCCAATTACCACTATTATTAGATTAAGATAATGGTTACATAGCCAAAATAACTGTGCAAAAGGCTAAGAGACTACAGGGAACAGAAAATTCCTTTATTTGTATCATTAAGTAGAAAGATCAGTTTTATGAAATGGGAAATGATCTACTAGGAAGTACAATATTTATAGATATTTTAAAATATAGTACGTCATTAAGTTTCCTATTTCTGAAGTGAAGAGTGAAGAGAGGAGAAAGAATAACTCTGACATGTATGTCACCATTTAAATGTACTCCTTTTTTCTTCTTCCATATTTGGGACTAAGCCCAGAGCCTTTGCACTGAGTTATATCCCCCACTCTTCATTTTTTATTTATTTTTAAAATGTATTTATTTATTTATTTGGTACATGGGCTCATTACACTGCTCAGACTTGCAGTGATCCCCCCGTCTTAGCCTCCCCTGTGCTGGGATTACAGGCGTGCGCCTCCACGGCACAGAGCTGGCAGGGCATGTGATACTGGGGATGGAACCAGGGTGCTTATGCTTGCCAGGCAGTACCAAGCTATCTCCCCAGCCCTATTTTTATATTTTTGAGACAAGACAGTTGCTAAGTTGCCCAGGCTGGGCTTGAACTTGTGATTCTTCCGCCTCAGCCTCTGCCAGAGTGCTGGGATTACAGGCACGAACCATAATGTCCAGGTTTAATACATTTTAGAAGAAGAAAGCTCTGAAGTACAATCAATTTTCATTATGCTAAGTAAATGTTTTTGGTGTTACCATATTTATGACCATTAAAAAAAAAAGGTTTTAAGGCTGGGATGGAGACCAGTGGTAGAGTAAGCTGAGCATGGGTGAAGATGCCTACCACTAGAAACGAAGTTTTGCTCTGCTCAGAAAACAATACCAGAGGCATGATGAGGATAGGGCTCAGGGGCACAGCCTGGGAAGCACAGGGTCCTGAGTTTGATTCTTGGTACCAAAAAAACACAAAAAAGAAAACAAAACCATGTAAGGTTTTCATTTATTGCACAATTTTTACTTAATAGCTTTGCTCTAGGAAAAAAATTCCAGGCAAGTAAGTTTGGTATTAAACTCAAATTGCGGAATTTAAAGAATCCTATCTTTCCAGGCACACCAAGCCACCTAACTGCAGTCGCAAGGGGCTCACCTTGAGAAAGATTTGCAAACCAAGCCAACGTTAGGGTGTCTCTGGCATTCATTCTCCATGACCACTGGCCTTTAGTGTGACGCAGGCATTCTTCTTAAATTAATCCATCCTGCTACATTCATTTTTGGACTAACATGCAAGTACTTATAAAACAAAATTTTCTAGAAGTGATGCCCAAAGAATATTTAATTTCAATTTTAATATCAGCACCAATGCCAGGTACGGTGGTGCATGCCTATAATCCCCACACTGGGGAAGCTGAGGCAAAAGGACTGCCATGAGTTTGAGGCCAGTGTGGGCTACACAAGTGCGTTTAAGGCCAGTATGCACTACACAGTGAGATCGTGCCTCAAAGAAACCAGACCTAACTAACCAACAAACAACCCCCTCCCCCCAAAAAATAAAAGCATCAGAAAAATTTTACTTTATGCAAAAAAAGTATTTAGCTGGGCATGGTGGCACATGCCTATAATCCTAGCACTCAGGAGGCTGAGGCAGGAGGATTACTGCAAGTTGGAGGCCAGCCTGGGCTGGACAGTGAGTTCATGAGCAGCCTGAACTACACATCGAGAGCTGCTCTCAAGCAAGTATTTAACCCTGGCAGTATTTCAAATACTAACTGTCTATACTCCTTGGATCTTTGAAGATCGTGAGGCTTTTTACCTCAAAAGCCTCACACTCCAGTGAAGCACGGTGGTGCTACGGGGACAGATCAGTGACACACCCCTCACCTGCTAGGGTGAACTGAAAGCTCAGAGGAAAACTGGCTAGATGGCACGAGCCGAACAGAAGAATCAGTGGGGGCTGCTCTGCGTGAGGCTCCGTCTAATGAGAAAGTGGTTGTGCAGATTCCTTGTGATGCCACAGCCATCTTTGCAGATGCCAACGTTCTTCTTGAAATGCTGCAAGCCAGTGTTCTCAGTGCCATCCTCACTTGTCTAAAGGCATCGCAAGGCTGGGCATGGTGGCACACACCTGCAATCCCAGCACTTGGGAGGCTGAGGCAGGAGGATCGCTTCGAGCTCAAGACCAGCCTGGGCTACAAAGTGCATTCAAGGCCAGCCTGAACTGCACAGCAAGACCCTGTCTCACAAGGACAAAATAAAGAAAGGCATCACAATTTTGCAACGTAACTAGAGAAAACTAGAGAAAAGTAACATCTCAAAATAAACTCAGTTTCCTATCAAATACAACAGACCGCAGCCAGGGATACAGCTCAGAGGCATAAGCACCTGCCCGGCAAGTGCAAGGTCCCGAGTTCAATCCCCAGTACCAGGGACACACACACACCCCCAGAACAGACCACACTTCTATCAGCATTTTTCAAGCTTCCACTCTCAGGGCGTTTAAGAACCCTCCCCTGTGATTCAGAACTGTGAAATGTTGTATCTGTAAGTGATTATCCCAACGGGAACAAAAAGCAGGATTACTGAAAAAATACATTCAATAGTCAAGTTATTCAGAAGAAGTGCAATATGCTTTGACTAGCAGTCTTTTCTGTTCTCTGGAGGTGAAATTATATAGATTATGATCTACCTGCTTTAACAAGCAAGCTATGTATTTCCTTTGCAAGTTTTCCCTAAGCAGTAATCAGAATGAAACTTGGGCCTCTTGAATCTCCAGAGACCAAGTCTGCGTCAAGATCTCTGGAATCTCTTAAGCAGAAGAGTTAATCTGAATGAAGCCAGGACAGTGGAGAGTTCCAACCTTGTAATAAAATGCGTAAAGATGAAATCCATAAGCAAAACTCAGATTCTCCTCAACCAATGAGACTGCTCAGCACAGCTGACAAAACTCAAAGAGCAAGAATAGTCTACTGTACATTGTAAACCAAATAGCTATTCCTTATTAGCTTGGGAAATATGAGATTACTTAAAAATCAAATTAAAACTATTATCCAGAATACATCATTAACCTGGGAAGATAATTTCTAGGCTACTGTAGGCAGTTGTTTTGTCCTGAACTACAGGAAAAAGTGCTGAAATGAGGGTTAAGAAACAACAGTGTGAAGAAACAGAAGCATAAAAAAGAAGTTTCCTCCTCTAACATTAGCTCTTCTGTTTAAAAACTAAAGGCTTAACATGGAATTAGCTATTCTTGTTCAACTGTGGTTTGGGGAGCTTATACAACTGGTATGAATCATTGGCCTTCCACAAACTGAAGAGGTGAAGACCAAGTCACTGAAAAGGTCAGCGTCACTCTTTTCTGGCCTGTAACAATGTCTTCCTCAAAGGCTAAGTATTGTTAGCAGTGCTTTCTGGACAAGAGGAAGCACCAAACAAATCACCTTGGAGGAAGTCCAGGTATTATACTTGTATTATATATTAGGACCACTACAGTCTGGGTACTAAATGTGATACAGAATTAATGGCCTCTGTTAAAGCTGCGGCTTGTTAGTTTTTAGGAAATGTAATATAAGACCAACTAATTTAAGTAAGGAAGTATCAAGTAATTAATGGCCCGCTACCCGGTATGTATCTACTTCTACTGGCCCCATAGGCTGTGGGAAAAACTTTCTAAGATTAGATCTAGAATTCTGCTCCTAGGTTAACACAACATGTAGGACAGTTAAACTGAATGGCCTCAAACTGCATCCATGGGCCCAAATGATTTTCCTGCTTCAGATTCCCAAGTAGCTGGGGCTACATATGTATACCAACGCACTGACCTCTAAACCACATATCCTTGACCTAGTGTCAAAGAAGCTACAATTTAATGTCTGCTTTCTTCTCTCTACTCATAAAAATAATAACTTCTCTTGACTAAAATACCATCCTCTTAGAGAAGACAACATTCACACACAGACCCTCCTCATTTAAATCAGGCATGGCAGCACACTCCTGTAATTCCAGCACTTGGGAGGCTGAGGCAGGAAGACTACCATTGAGTTCAAGGCCAGTGTGGGCTATATAGTGAATTTAAAGCAGCCTGAGCTACCAAGCAAGACTCCGTCTCAAAACCAAACCAGGTTGGCAATGTAACTCAGTATACTAAAGTGCCTGCTTAGGCAAGTGCAGGGACCTTGGTTCAATCATCGAACCACATGCTGCCAGCCCTGCCCCCTGGACAGGCTGAGCTGGTCAGAGTCTGAGAGTAGTGACACACGCCTATAATCCCAGTGCTGGGGAGGCTGAAAGCAGAAGATCACCATGAGTCTGAGCTGCGTGGTGACACCCTGCAGCAACCAAAAAAAGAAAGAAAAAACAACAACAACAAAAAAAAAAAAACCCAAAACTCTTCTCCATGTAAATGAAAACATAATTTCTCTGAATAAGCCTGCCAAGTGGACACTGTCAATTTTTGAACACTGTTTACATATTGTCCAACTAAGTAATGAGTGATAAGACAATGAGATTTTTTTCTTTTTATGTCCCATACTTTCCAATTTGAATAATACAGGTTATTTTTTTTCCCCAGTCTGGGAATTACCCCCACAGCCTTCACAATGAGCTACACTGCCGCATGGTACTTTGAGACAGTCTTGCTAAGACACTCAAATGGCAATTCTATCTCAGCCTCTCAGAGTGCTAGGATTATACGCGTGCACCACTGCCAGAACCATGGCTAATGTGTTACTTTTATGGAAGGGATAACAAAAAAAACTATATAACCCCAGTTAAAACTATGTCCTATACACATTTGCTACTAAAGTTATGCAACACATCCTATCGAACATACTTGTGAAGGGGCTGGGGAGATGGCTCAGTGGAATAAGCGCTTCCCTGGCAAGCGCAAGGGCCTGAATTCAATCCCCGGTTCCAAAAAAAAACTCGTGAAAAAGTTAAGAAAGATTTATATGTAATAAGAGTTCTGCTCATTAGAAGTTAAAATCAAGTGATAATGACTTACTGGAGGGGGACTCTGGAGATAGCTAAGACAAGTAACTATAATAAAACATACGCACCAATGAAACAAAAGCAAGGAGAATCTGAGTAATACCTAGCTGAAGGAATCAGAAAAGGATTCATGGAGACATAAAGGGCATCTAAAACGAGCCTTGAAGGATGCAAATGTGAATTGTGGGGAGGATGCTGTGGAGTTCTGAGTAATTTCTATGATTTTTGACTGGTAAGGATAAAGCACGTGTCGTGAAAGTTAGGTGAGAATTTTAGGCACAGAAACCTGACCTCCAGGTAAATGACTATTACACCCTATGCCAGGAAGCTCTCACCATTAATCAGCACAAACAATGCAGCCTGACACGAGTCAGGGCACTCAGGAGCCCCTGGAAGGAAAGGCAGGCCCTAAGGCCACCAAAGCCAAAAGGCTTTGGGAGGTTTTTACAGATCTTAATTAAGGGGCTTGTTCCACTATTAGTTTAGGTACAGCTAATAATTAAGTAGTATTCACATTCAGCATAAGCCATCTCGGTAAAGGAAAGTTTAAAGGATTACTCCTAACTTGAAAGGCAGTGTGGATCCTAGGATAGGGCACTGGCCTGGAAGGCAGATCTGGGTTCTAACTCCAGGACCAGGACCAGGACAAAAAGCATACTAAGCACATCATACTTGGGCAGCAACTGGAGCCTCATGAAGCTCTACTCACAAATGAGAATTAATATCAGGCTTGGCAGAAGAATAAATGGATAACACGCTAGCAAGTGCCTCCTGCAGCGCCCAGCTCCTGACATTCAGTGTATGAGAGTTATGACTATCTTTAAGAAAGATCAACTGGCAGCACAAAGGCCAGTCTAGCCTGAAGCAAACAGGAGAAAATCTCTGACCCTTAAAATCTTAAAACAACTTGTCTCTGATCCACCTGCACGCTGCCAACTCTGCACACAGTTGGCACGCTGCCAACTCTGCACACTGTGGTCACAACCGAAAGACAATGCCCACTCGGAGAGAATGCCTAAAAGACGAGTGGTCCATTCAGCTTATCTAGCCACACACCTACCACCATTCAATAGGCCATTAAACATCCAACAGTACTAAGGAATAAATATCTGTCTGCAAAAAACAAGGAAAAAAATTCACCTGCACTTTGAAGAAATTACCCTCCTCCCCATAGTGAGTCTGAAATAACCTCATTTAACAAATACCTCTTCAGTTCATGCTGCTTATAGTGTGTCAGAGTTCAAACCTGGAGTTCTCATTTTAAATAGGAAATTTTAAAATAACTAGTAATACAGAAGGGTCTAACCATTTGCTTTGGTCATTACAACTGCGGCACCTCTAACCATCTTTTCATCACCAATGGCCAGCCAAACACCTGGCACAGCAACTTTCAATCTCTGTGGCACCCTGAAATGACCTTCAGAGCCCCATCCCCATGTGACCAGGTGACTAGTGGGGATCACTGCTCTCAAGTGCAGACCAGCCGGATGGAAGGGCATTGGAAGGCCAAGGATTCTGCGTCCGATATGACTCCTGCACAAAGCAATCGCCTTCCTGCCTTCCACTGTCAAACGCAATGCTTCTTCCTGCATTTGCCACCTGAAAAACAGTAACTCCACCACCAAGTTCCTAGGCTAGAAAACTCAAGGAATCTATCTGTAGATGCAAATCCTCAAACCAACTTCAATTTCTCTTTCTCCATCGTATTCTTTATCCTACTATCACTAAAAGCTGTTGATGCTGTCTGCAGCATGTGTGGAACCCATGTACTTTACACTGTCCTAACTAAAGCCCTTCCTAGCTCGTACTATTTCAGTAGCTTCCTCAATCTTTGCCTCCTGTTCTCCCATTGCACACTCCGTATCAATTTGGTTTTTACCAACACTGCCCTGCGTTATTCCTGTCCTTATTTGCTTCTGTATGTAAAAACCTTCTAGAAGCACGTATCTACAAGAAACTAGTGACATTGGTTGCCTCCTGGGAGAGGGACTTTGTAGCTAGGAGACAAGCCCAAGAGGGAGACATTTCACCATGCAATCTTAGGAAGCCTGAATACCCTCTGCATTCTGTGCCCCTTGACTATGCTGCCTCTTCAAAATTACCAAAAAAAAGAAAAAATTAAAATTTTTTAAAAATACACATATATTACACCTTCTCAAAAAAAAAAAAAAAAAAAAAAGCCAAAAAGAGGAACATCCAACTCCTTAACTCACAGCACCAATGACCTGCAAAAATCTAGCCTCAACCTATTTTGCTGGCATCAACTGTCAACAGTGCCCTGCAGCTCAACCCACAGGATAGCTAGTCTAGGGACTCTTGCTGATTCTCTGGAGCCTCTCCATCTTCTCATTTACCTCCACTGATTGAGAAGCCTCCCTCTAGGTCTCATTCCATGCCTCCACACGCATGTGTGTTCTTTTACACTGGCCCTGGGCACATGCTTGCCTTTTCCAAACCTAAGGGATTTGAAGTCTGTTTTGTTCGTCTTGGTGGTCCCTACAGTACCTGTCAAGACTAACAGAAAACAACCAGTAAACAATGAATTCAGTTGACCACTCTGAAAAAAGGCATTAATACCCACACAACATATTCATGTGTTACACGAATACCAATGCTCTGATAATTAAACTGTTATCCAACAACTCCAGAAAGAACAAACCAGAATCAGATCCTGATGCTGCACAAGGGCAGTGTCCTAGTGGAGCACCCTGTAAATGTCCCCACACAGAGCATGGAAAGAGATGGCTGGTGGAGACAGGGCACTGAAAATGCACCAGGAGACACCACCACTCCCAGTTTTCTTTCCCACTGACTGGAGCTAGGATACTGGCCCAAACTTCTGCTAAGCTTTAGTTTCCTCATTTGGGAAATGAGAGGCAGGAGGACAAATTCTCTCTAGAATTCCTTTCTTCAAGTCGGGGACTCTAAATAACCATGCTACAAGAGAAAGACCACTTTAGAAATTCCAGATAAAAATAAAGGCTAACAGGGGCTGGAGAGATGGCTCAGTGGTCTAAAGCACCTACTTGAAACAAGCTTGGCAAAGCACAGGGACCGCGGTTCAATCCTCCAGCTCCACATGCCAGCCAGCCCCGCCCCCTGGTGGGCTGAGCTGGCCACACACACACACAATAAATAAATGTAATAAATAAAAATAAATATTAAAAAATAAAAAATAAAAATAAAGGCTAACAGGCTGGCCAGATACCTCAGTGGACTAAAGCACCTGCTTCAGCAGAGTGCAGTGGCTGGGGTTCGATACCCTACATGTCTGCTGAAGCGGCGATTGAGACTGGGTGGTACGCGCCTGTAATCCCAGCACTTGGGAGGATGAAAAGAGGACAATCACTATGAGTCTTATCTATGTAGTGAGACCCTGTATACACTGCAGACCCTGCCCTAAATTCATAAATAAATTAAAAAATTTAAAAAATAAACAAGAGGGGCTGGTGAGATGGCTCAGTGGTCTAAAGCAACTACTTAGAACAAACTTAGCAAAGCAAAGGGACCGCGGTTCAATCCCCCAGCACCACATGCCAGCCAGGGCCACCCCCTGGTGGGCTGAGCTGGCCACACACACACACACAAATAAAATTTTAAAAAAAATTTTAAAAAAACCAAGGATTTCCATTAAAAAATAAAAATAAAGGCTAACAAACACAACTGTACTTTACATTTCACATACAATATTTACAATATGAACTAGTCTTGAATCAAAGCCCCCAGTTCAGTCTTCCCAGCTTAGCCTTTGCCCTTTTTACAATGCCACATGTATATTTTCAGAGAAATTTCAATAATGACTTGGAATAGAAATACATTGATTGCCCTTTCAGCTCAGTTTTAACAACCTAACAAAAATGTTGAAAATGTTTTCCTTCTTTTAACTCACTAACAAACAAGTAGGTCAATCATTTTCAATTTGAAATCCTGATAAAATAAGATGGTTACAGATTAATACTAATTGACCTCACTGAATTAAAATCATCTGTAAATATACTGATGCCTTTATATAGAATGTACTTACAAAATACACCAACCCTACCAAAACCCATTAGCTGTTCAGCATATATTAGTAAGAAAAACAGTTATATTTAATAAGTGGCAGCTCAAGAACCAAGAATGCTTTTTTAAAAAACATAAACAAAAACAAAACAGGGTCTTGCTAGGTAGCTCAGCCTGGCCTTAAACTCACTATGTAGTCCAGGCTCGTTTCCAACTCTCTTGGATCCGCCTGCCTCAGCCTCCCAAGTGCTGGGATTACAGGCGTGCACTGCCATGACTACCTTCTGAGAAATGAATTTCTAAAAACAACACATGTATAAGGCATCCCTATTTAGGCTTTCTCATTTCACACACATACAAAATGGATAGCCATGTTATCAATTAGCAGTAAACCTAGAGACCATAAGAGGTTTACTGGCTCTTATGGAAATAGTGCAAATCTACGTTCATGTTGTAAAACTGCTACCCAGGGGCTGGTGAGATGGCTCAGTGGTCTAAAGCACCTACTTAGAACAAGCTAAGCTAAGCAAAGCACAGGGACCGCGGTTCAATCCCCCAGCACCACATGCCAGCCAGCCCTGCCCCCTGGTGGGCTGAGCTGGCCACGCGCGCGCACGCGCACACACACACACAAATAAATAAAATTAAAAAAAAAAAAACTGCTACTCAAACAATGAAGTTAAAACAGAAGCACTTTCTATTTGCTTCATTCAGCAGAGCCAACTTTTTGTATCTACCTCAAAGTATGGCTCAGACTAATTCTGATACGTTAAAAAAAAAACCAAAAACCTCACTAGATGATTCTTCAAAGATCAAAATGTACAGTTATAGCAGTCCAAAAAGGGATAAATTCCCTTTCTTTTTCAAATAATTTGTTAATGAGTAACAGAAAAAACAGTGTAAAAATGCACTGGAATCAGCCTGAGTAAAAACAGTACTGGGCCCTTCCACAGAAAGCACTCTTTGTAGAAGTCACTTTTGTAGTCCCTGGCACAGTATCTGCAGTCATTTATTTAGTAGGTCCTTGGGATTCTTAGCAACAATTCAATCAATTCTGCAACTATTCACCAGCTAGAAACGGATTCACATAAAAAATAACTGTTGAAGAGCCTTGTAAATTTATAAATGTTAAATGCACAGATCCAAGATGAACAGAAGCTTACTGATGAGGTCTATCTCATTTCAGCTGGAAAAGCACGAAGTAGTCTAACCTTTTTGGAGAGCACGACAGTACTCACACTATAGGCCTTACAAAGGCTGGTGGCCTATTTATTTATTTATTTAACAATACCTGGGATCAAACTCCAGACCTTGGTTGATGGCCTTTGATACAGGAATTTCTCTTAAAGAATTGACTCTAAGGAAGTGTTCGGATATAAAGAAATATTCTTGGCTGGAGAGGTAGCTCAGTGGCACAGAGCCCATCTGACAAGCACAAGTTCCTGACTTCAACTCCTGGCACAAA
>NW_004524652.1:8162250-8184624 GCF_000260255.1 Octodon degus
AAAAAAAAAAAAAAAAAAGAAAAGAAGAAAAAAAGAAACAAAAGAAATATACTAGTGTCATTTATCTATTTCTTGGGGGTTTTTTTGGAACTGAGAATCAAAATCAGGACCTCGTGCTTACCAGGCAGGAACCATGCTGCTGCGTTACATCCCCGACCCTCTAGTGTTATTTTTACAACAGAAAATTCAATCTAAATAAGTAAAAACAGGATTGATTCAATAAATTATGAACTACACATGCAGAATATGATACAGCTATTCTTTCTGTATGGAAATATGCCCAATTTACATCACAGAATATACAGTAATCTAATGTTACTTAATAGTATACATACATACAATCACACACACGAAGAGCCACCCAACTGTCCCAAGTTAGGAGTTACAAGTGTTTTATATTTTTTTGACCAGATGTTACCTTTTTTGTTGCTGTTTGTCTGTTTTTGAGATAAGGTACTCCCAGGCTTGCCTTGAACTCAGTATGGAGCCCAGCTGTCCTTGAACTTACGACTATCCTCCTGTCTCAACCTCCCAAGTGCTGGGATTACCACCACACCTGGCTAGGTGTTAGTTTTACAAGCACAGAACAGAATCATTCATTTCAAACCACTGGACACACAAACAAGAGATGAAGATTCAAGTCCTAACCTGTGCCACCCTTACTAACCAGTCAACTTTATAAATAGATGATTCAGATTAAGTGAAGAATACTACTTCAAAGAATTACAAAGATTTAAAAAGCTACAACATAAACATGTTGCAAATCTAAAGCACTGCAGAAGGCATAGACCAATCAGTTAGCTAGTTAGCTGGTAGATTTGGGTTTTGTGCAAGGCAGTAAATAGCTAACAGAAAGAGTACGTTACCTTCATTCCTTAAAAAGTGCCTGCCTTCTTTCCCAATCTACCCCAAATCCTGCTTGGGATCTTATTCAAAAACACTTGGCATTTATTTTTTCTTCTTTAAAACTTTGAAATTAGGGCTGGGGAGATGGCTCAGTGGAATAAGCACTTCCCTGGCAAGTGCAAGGGCCTGAGTTCAATCCCCAGTTCCGCAAAAAAAAAAAAAAAAAAAAAATTTAAATTAAATGCACAAAGTATGTCAAATGCCAGCTCAAGTTTATTTATTTTTTAATTTAATTGAGAAACAAATATGAATGAGAGTTTCAAAGCTGATTAATAGAATAGTTTCGATAATCAATACATTGTACACTGTCATCTTCTTAGTGGCCTGCTCACGTTTAAATAATAACTTGCGTGTTATCAGCCTAATGCCTTCTGCAGTTGATCATCGTTTGCAAATTTAAATTTATTATGTGATTTTGTGAATTGTTTAACAGTAAGAAACAATTGATTTTGTATTTCAGGGAGAGAGAAAACTCAAGATTAAAAAAAAAAAACAAACCCTCAGATTTTTAAAAATATTTAACAACTCCCAAACAAACCAGTTAAGTTTTAGTACTAACAGCGAAAAACAAAAAGACCTGAGGCATTGCTTCTTAAAGAGAGACCAGAAGTTAACAACTAAATTTGAAAGGCAAACTCACAAGGCACACTATTTTCAACTGACTGAAGTCAAATTTCCTTAGAAATAAAACACTAACTTACTTTTCCAAAGCATTTTTCTGAAAATTGTCAACCTCAAGCCCCAGGGAAAGCCTCTCTAAAAGCACTGTGAACAGATATAAAATGAACTTGACATTTAGCTTGAATTTGACATGTCTTTGATCTATCCAAAGGACACAGTTGTAGGTCACGCTCTGACCTGGTGTAGTGTTTCTGAAGCCACAAACTAGTACAAATTCCACTTGGACACTGCTGCAACCATTCAGGTTATGAATTGCCCAGTTTCACAAAGTTGTGCCGAAGTTCAGAGGACAGCCTCCTCCCACCCATACTCCTCTACCCCCAATCTGCTTGTTACGTTTTGCTATAATTTAAAATCTCTATGAAGTCATCCAGAATTCTCTAGAGATTAGTAACAGATTGAGAAAAAGGTTGGAATTTAAAAATATTTAAAACTAAGCCAAAGAACTCTACATTACAGATTTGTAAACAAGGTAATCTGGAAACTATGTTTTTTTAAAAAAAGAAATGCCTTCTAAAATAAGGATGATTATTTTATAAAAAGTATAGCTATATGCAAAAATGGAAAAAGTGTATGTATTATGTACTATATAATAGTACAGTTCACAATTCTCATACTTCCTTAGCAGTCTTCAATTTTCTCTGGACAGCATACAGATTACTATGAAATAAGGCATAAATGTTGATTTCAAACTTACATATTTGATGCACTTTGAAAATAATTTCCTTTTATAAATTGTATGTTAATCTACAGGCCTTGCAAAGTATGACCCCACAATTCCACTTCCAGGTATACATCCAAGAAAACAGATGTTATGTCCATATAAAAGTTTGTGCACAAATACACACAAAACATCAGTGGTCAGCAATGAATAAAAAAATAGATCACGAAATGCGGCACGTTCACATAATGGAATCTTAGCTATACGCTTCAACATGAACCTTGAACTAATCACACCAACTGAAAGAAAAGTCACAAAAGGCCAGACAGTGTATGATTCTATTTATATAAAATGTTTGAAACAAACAAATCCAGAGACAGATTCTACTTTCTGTTGCCAGGAATTGGGAGAAAGGAGTAGGAGGGGGGACCTGCTAATGGGTGGGGGATTCTTTCTGAGGATGAAAATGTTCTGGAACTACATACAGTGACGGTGGCTGCAAAACTCTGTAAATATAGAAACTATGCAACAGTTCAGTTTTAAAGGTGAATGTTGTAGCACATAAATTATATGGCTTGAGTTTTTAAAAACACCGATCAAGTCAACAGGTAGGCAGGCTGAAATTAGACTGTAAGAAAATTATGACTATATAGTAATGAGACTGCTTTCCTGACATGACTTAAAGTCTAACTAAACTCCCAAAGTAGATTATTTAAAAGGCCAAAATTAACATGCATATACTTTTCACATAAAAGTGACTGCTTTTATGAAAACTTTCAGATACAGATTCACTTCCTAAATAAAACTTAGATTAATCTGTTGTTCACATAATCTTTATGCCTTAAGGTTATTTAAAGACTGACAAGACTCATCACACATAAAAAAGTACAGAATCCTGGTCACCGTCAAAATCACACCCAAAGGCTGGAATAAAAAATTACTTTATTTTCAGGTTGAGGTTCCAAGTAAAAGCAAGACTAAACAAATATCCCAGTTTTATAAGAATTGTTTCCTTAAAAGTTGCATTTTTGCAGTACATAAATAGATCCAACTTGAGAAATTTCAACTTAATATTCAGAGGCCAAAATTTACAGGGCATAGCAGCCGTTTAAAAATATGTGGTTTTTTTTTTTTTTTTGGTTTTCTTAAAGTGGTTTCTATTAACTGTGGTATAGCATGCAGAGTAGTTTTGTCACATTTCAGTTATGAGTCAGAGTGAATAAAGAAGTCACACACACACACACACACACACACACACCCCTAAGTGGAAAAAGCATTAGAAAGACAAACAGTACCAGGAGACAGACTGGTTCAGAATTCATTTATCTTATCAAGAAAATGACCAGTGGTACATGGTATGAAAGCTGGGATGGAGATAAAAGGTGGGGCCCCAGTTCTGCCAGTAAGTACTGGAGTAACCCTAAAATCATTGGGGCATGCCCGTTTTCACATCAGCAACATGAAAGAACAGGATTCCAAGGTTTCTGAGTCTTAACAATTCTCAGCAGTCTTTGATTGTATTGCTAAGCAGCTTACGGCAATGGGATGCCCAGTGATTATATTAGGCAGTTCTCATATTTGTGTACCTAGGAAGCCATCTAGACAAAAAGGGAACTCAGGAAGAGCCACGGAGAGTAGGAACAGCATAACTCTGTTGGGTACTGACTTGCTCCTGTTGGATTTAATTCAGACAAAGCATCTTTGCCAATTTTCCAGGAGATAGGAGTGGTTCCTATGTATCACCACACCCACCACAGTTAGTTTTTCCTAAAAGAAATCCAGTGGGAACTACAAAAATGTTGTGAAGCACCAAGTAATTTTAGTCACTGCATGACTAATAGGATAGATCAATTCTAAATTAAAGAAACAAAACAGCATTTTTTTGGTCACACAAAACAAATACATAGCCTTCATTTCTAGCAGTTAAGGAGTCCCAAATGACCACAGTGGATAATCTAACTTGCAGATACTTAGCAATAAATACACTGTCAATCCAAAGAAAAATTAGCTGTAGAACTAGAAGGTTCCAAATCACTTAAGTTCAACATAATTATTTGACATAATCTTTTAAAATGTATTTATTTTTGGTCTTGCAGACTGAACCTGGGGCCTTGATACTGAGTTACATCCCATCTTTTGTCTTTTTGCGTAACTCTTGTCTCAGCCTCCAAGCATACTGGATTACAGGCGTGTGCCACCATGCCCAGCTAGAAAGAGCCTTTTAATACAATTCACCTCATAATTCCAACTTCTAGAACAGAAAGCAGTTTTAAAGGCTCACTTGGGATTCATCATTTTTCACAGCAAGAGACAATCAGACCCGCCTGGGATGGGATAATGGCAATGAAATTAAAGTCACCATCATATGAACTGGATTAGGAAGTTCTTTCAGGTGACTCCCAAGATGGCTTTCTGGAAGGGCTCCTCCACAACAGGACAATCCTGGAGAACCTGTCTCTCACTGTCTCCATCCCTGCCGTGTGCACATGTGCATGTGTGATCTCTGTCAACTCTGGTGACTATTGCTCCTTGGTCACACGAGCAACCATGTGTCTGGTTCTGCTGACAGCAACACTCCTTTAGGAAAGGAACAGGGCTGGGGCTCCAACATGAAACCTTCCCGTGGACCTGTAAGCAGGCAGCACACAGACACACCACATGTAGTCAACGACACCCCAGGAAGCACCTGTGAACCTCTGTCTCTGCACTCTTCTGGGGAAGTGAGCCTATGGGCAGCCAGGGGCTGCACACCAAGGGTATCCTGATCTACTGTGCCAGTTCAGTTAGGTCCACAGCAAGTGTCGTGTTAACAAGAAAGGAAGTAACACAGGTTAGTTATTAAGAGTTGCTATCTCTTCAAAGCAAAAGGAAAGATAACAGTCAAAAGCTGTACCCTTATAAAGGTCAGGTAGTCTACTACCTTCATTCTAGCCTAGATAAGGAACATGAGACTCACGGGAAGCTCCACCCAAGGTCACAAGTCACAGAGCTACTACTTAGTGGCCACCTTATAATTCCATCTTCTAGACCAGAAAGCAGGGCTGGGTTTGGTTTCTGCCAGAATGTCAGAGCATGAAATTATGCTTTATAGAATGGGTTCCAACCACAATTTCCCATGTTGTTCAATGTCACTCCAGGGTGAAGGTAGCACTCTAAAATTTTAAAAGCAAGCTTCAATATAGGAATTTGATATATTTAAATTCCGTTCTCAATGGGAATATATCCCAAGGCTCCAGTAAATTCCTGAATCCACAGATGGTACTGAATCCTATACTGTTTTCTCTATTACATACATACCTATTAGAAAGTTTAATTTATAAATTATGCACAGCAAGACTAACAATACCTAGACATAAAATAGCACAAAATACTCTGTAATAAAAGTTATGTGAATGGGTCCCTCCCAATTAACATATCTAGTAACTATGATGTCTACCAAGTGGTAATGGGTAGGATACGTAAGTCTGATACTGTGAATGGAAGCATAACGCTACTCAAATGGCATGCAATTTTTAGAACTTATTATTTCTAGAATTTTTCCATACAACATTTTTGGACCTCAGAAAACAACCTATACAAAGTCTGTGGATGAGGATGGGGACTGTATTTCAAAATCATTAAAGAAATCACAGCTTTTTCACAAAAGTCTGTTTTTATTTTTATTTTTCCAAGACAGGATCTTACTAAGCAGTTCAGGCTAGCCTTTAGCTCACTCAAAGCCAGGCTGGTCTCGAAATTACAATGATCCTCTTGCCTCAGCTTCCCAAGTGCTGGGATTATAGGCATGCACCACCATGCCCAGCACAAAAGTCTATTTAAAAAGCAGATGTATAGCATAAACTTTAGTGGCTCCCTTATCCTGTGGAATGGGCTCCAAATGCGGATACTTTTTTGGTGGTGGTAGTACTAGGGATCAAACTGAGGCCCTCAGGCATGCTATCCAAGCATACTTACCACTGAACTACACTTTCACTCTGACTGCCACTTTAAAAGTAAAACAGGTCACAAGCTCACTGACTGAAGTACTTCTAAATGTAGCAGAAAAATCCTGAGTCTCTTAAAAGAGATAATGAGTCTCTCAAGCTGACGCTAGAGTGATTCCTACAATCTGAACCTGTAAACTCCTTGATGTTCTAAGGAGACTCTCTCAAAATATTGACACCATTTATGTCAATAGTGTTGCCTAAATATTAAATCATTTTTTAAAAGCAATGTAAATTAAACTGCAAACAACATTTCCAAGTTTCATATTCATAAACACTACATGTGGTAAAACCAAAGCTACTAGGCAGTTATTCTGAGATCAGATTAAAAAATAATTAGTGTCATAAAAAACTTACAGGACCGTTTGTTCCAATGCCAAACTTTACCTTGCCATATGAAATCTAAAGTAACCAAAAACTCGATCTCACCTGAGAAAACATGAGACACTTAAACCTAAATTCAATGACAGCATGTCCTTCAATTTCAAAGGAAGTGCTTTATTTACTAAATGAGCTTTAATGGCATACAATTCTGAGGCATACATAAAATCTCCAAAGACATACCTCCCCGGTAGTTTCTGCTTGCTTGTGAACTCTAGCCTTTTCTGCACTCTCTCCCTAGCCTCCCACTCCTCAAAGGTGAAACTAGAATAGGCCTTGGGAAGCACCTGTGGCCTGGTGCTTCTCAAAGCTTTTGGCTGCAGTCTGCAGGCAGGTCCGACCATTCTATTTTGGGTCAAGGAGACTGTCTGCCGCCCCAAGTGACCTCACATGGACAAGATCATTCTGGGAGAAAGTGCTGCGAGAAATTTTATCACCAGGCCACTAGCCCCTACTGCGAAGACTCCGAAAACGATGAAGATGTGGTCACGACAGAGGCGGCGAAAAGAATGCGGCTGGGCTGTGGCGCGGTGAGGGGCTCAGGAGAGTCTCGTCTGCTTGGGATCCCGCAGCTGGTGGCCAGGCCGTGGCGTCAGGCGCAAGGAAGGAAGCAGGGATCCCCGGGGGAGCCAGAGAAAGGGAGGGAACCAAAGCGAGGTTAAGAGCCTGCAGGTGTCTCCCAGAGAGAGGACAGGTCGCCTGAGGCCGACAAAGCCAAGTGACTAATAAGAGTGCGGCTTTGGATGGGGACAGCCTGGTCATATTCTCAAGCAGTGACCTTGAGCACGTGGCTCCACGGCTCTGCGCCTCAGTTTCCTCCTAAGATCGGGGGTTGTTCGAAAGGAAAAACGCACTTCGGAGCGCCTGGCACGGCGCCGAGCTGCCAGCGCGCGCTCCCCGCATGTGCACGCGTGGAAGCGGGGAAGCCCCGCGCCGGAGTCCCCGGAGGCGGACCCGGGGCTGGGGGACCGGGCCCGGGACTCACCGAGCACGTCGGCGGAGCGGTGCCGGGCCACGAAGCACGCGTCGTCCCCATAGCACGCGCCCTTCTTGAGGAGGCCCTTACGGAAGTCCTTGCCGAAACCGCAGCCAGCCGTCACCAGTCCGTAGTCACCGCCGCCGCCGCCGCTGCTGCCGCCGGCCCTGGGGTCGGTCTGCGAAAGCCCGCCGAGCACGGCGCGGGCCACCAGCCGCCCGTATGAGAGGACAGAGAACATCGCCGCCGCCGCCCCCCCGAGGAGGCGGGGGGCCCGGGGAGCAGGAGAACGCGGAGGCCCGGAGCCGGTTCTCGCCTCAGCAGCAGCCGCGGCGCCGCCGCCGCCGGGACGTTCCTCCAGGCGGCGCGCAGTGGCCACCGCCGCCCTTGCCCGACGCGCGGGGCCTCGCACACGCTCCGCCGCTCGCACAGGAGCCAGAGCGAGGTCAGAGCCGGCGGCTCCTCCACCTAAGCCTAAGAGGGGTCCCAGCTGCAGCCGCCGCTACCGCCGCCATCTTCCGCTCCACTAGCGTGTTCCGGGCCGCGCCGGCAGCGCCGCCCCCTCTGGCCCCGCCTCCAGCCCCGCCCTCGACTCGTAGTCCAAGCCAAGCCCCGCCCACTCGGGCTCGATGCCCTATGCAGTCACTGAAACTGAGCGTGCGCAGAGAATGCGGACGTAGTGTCTCCTGGGAGTTGTAGTCGCTTTGGTCTTGGACTTGGCTGTCTAGAGCTCAGTACCTATAGAGGATTCCCCAGTTGCGGGGCCTGGATTAAGTTACTGACGATTACGGATAGGCTGCTTAGAATTCTTTTTTTCTGTTTTAATCATATCTTTTAAAGTCTAATACAAAAAAACGGCCCTGTCTTTTTAAATTTTGATTTATTTGATACAGGGTCTCACTACACAGTTAAGACTCGTAGTGATCCTCCTGTCTCAGCCTCCCCAGCGATGGAATTACAGGTGTGTGCCCACATGCCCAGTTTCAGGGCCAGGACAGCTCACCCGGGGTTGCGGGGATGGCCCAGCATGCTGTACCAGGGATCAAACTCAGGTCCTTGCGCTTGCCAGGCAGGCACTTAGACCGCCGAGCTATCTCCCCAGCTCTTTCTTTCTTTCTTTCTTTCTTTTTTTTTTTTTTTTCTATACTGGAAATTGAACCCAAGATCTGTCACTGAGCTATGTCTCCAGCCCAGTTTTCTTTCTTTTTAATTTTATTTATCTATTTATTTGAGAGAGAGAGAGAGAGAGAGAGAGAGAGAGAGAGAGAGAGAGAGAGAGAGGCCAGCTCAGCCCACCAGGGGGCGGGCTGGCTGGCACGTGGTGCTGGGGGATTGAACCGCGGTCCCTGATGCTTTTGCTAAGCTTGTTCTAAGTAGGTGCTCTAGACCACTGAGCCATCTCTCCAGCCCCATAGAGAATAGGCTTTTTTTTTTTTTTTTTTTTGAACCAGGGATTGAACTCAGACCCTTGTGCTTGCAAGGGAAGTGCTTATTCCACTGAGCCATCTCCCCAGCCCTCCAGTTTTCTTTTAAACAGGTTTTCATTAAATTGCCCAGGCTAGTCTGGAACTTGCAATCCTTCTTAGTGGCACCTCTTCTTTAAACAAAAACCTGAAAGAAACCAAACTTGTAGTTACATATTACTCTGTAGTATACATATGGAATAGCAGAGACCCAGGGACTCTTACACAGTGAAATATTAGAATGATTTAGGGTAGCAGCCTGTTAGGAAGAAGAGACTTTTCCCATAGTCCTTTAGTAAGAATCAAGAGATGTTATACATCACTATTACAGTAGAAGGGACACTGTGAACACATCAAACGTAAGTGTTTCAAACTTTGCAGATGGTTCTGCCAAATTGAGAGAAAATTCCACACCCCAAATTTCTTAGTCCCGGATCTTGATCTTCACGACTGTTCTCCTGGCCTAGCAACTCCTCCTAGCCTCTGGTTTGGAAGCCAGTGGAGGGCATGGAGGGCTGGAGACTTACAAAGTCTTTTTCTTTCTCCTGCCACCTTATCAAGAGGGAAGCACGTGGCAAGAAAAGAAAGGCAGCTATCTAAATTTTAGATCTCAGGTCAGCTCTAACAAAGCTAGCATGTAGCTTTCCCCAATGACTGACTATTATAAGTAACTTTCATCTGAAGTTATTGAGGTTGAATAACAGCTAAATCCATTGGGGAGTGTTTAATCTGATAGGAAGATATATTTGTATAAGTGCATGAATGTACAAACAAGGGTTATGTGTGGTACCCTGTGGAATGGTATATAATCCAGTCTCTGCTCACCTCTTCGGCCCCATCTGGTGCCATATTGTTTTCGTTACCTGGCCTGCCCCATGCTCATAGCTTTCTCAAAACCCTCGTCCTTTGCTTTTCCTTCTACTCATTAGGATGTAGTTCCATTATCTGAGGAGCTTGCATTTTTTGTTGCTGTATCCCCAAAACATTTGAGCAAGCAGTAAATACTTCCTTCATAAATGAAAGAAAAAAGGACTATTTCACTAGAGTCTAAATTTCCCAAAGGCAAAGATTGTTTGCCATTGTATATTATTAGGCTCTAGCTCAATGCCTGGCCCACAGTAGGGGAATTTGTAAATGTCGAGTAGAAGAAGGGATAATTGAGTAGGAATATAAATAATAAAAGAAACTAATGTTTATTGAGTAATGGAATGACTGAATGAATGGGGTTCACAAACAATTGAAAATTGAGTTTTGGGGCAAGTAATACAATTTGGAATAATTTTTAGTTTAATTCAAATATAAATATATATTACCCAGGAATGTTGTTGGTTCTTTTCCAGTTCACTGTCAACAGGATTGCAGTCACTTTGGGGATTCCTATCTGGTGTTTTTAAATGATCCCTTTTTATACTTTCTTAATATACATAAAGTCCTGCCAACCATCCACTCTACACACATTATTTTGTTATCCTAATTACTGTCGTCATTAAACACTTTTGCAATTCATGGGTTGCCAAGTACGCTGTATGTTTTTGTCCTCGAGGGTTTTCAGCAAAATTGAGCTGAACAAATCTGGTGGGTGGCACTCTCTCAAATATGCAGACCCAAAAAAGGATTCATTTCCTGGATAAAAGGCAGGGCAATCCGATAGTGCAGTCACACCTTATTTCATTCGTGTGTGTGTGTGTGTGTGTGTGTGTGTGGCACAAAAATTGGAACATGTCCACAAGAGGGGGTGGCGCCTCTCAGAATCCTCTGCTTGGCATTTCCACCTCTGCCAACTGCACTAAAGGTTGTTCTGCTAAGTATTCACGCCACTGCTAGGTCTCAGCCAGCCTGTCAGGTAATCCTACCCCAAGGACAAGTTTTTTAAAAAACAGTATGTCAACCCCTATTCCTGGCCGTGTCAGACTCCTTTGGGCCAAGGCTACCTTTCATTTTCAGGGCATATATTACTCAGTTTCCGTGTCAGTCACAGACCGGTTGGGTTGGGTGAGGAGGAACGCAGGAGGTGCCCGTGAGCGTGAGCTGGTCACCTCTGCTGCGACGGGGCTGTTGCCTGAAAGTGACTCACGTGGCGAGTCACCAGTGAATGAGACTCCTGCAAAGGAGCTGAGCCGCTCACTCAGCACGTGGCAGCCAGAACCGTTTCTCAAGGTCCTTTGCACTTTTGGGGGAAGTGTGGTGACAGGGCTTCAGGTCCCCTGGAATCACTGATTCCAGAGCCTGCTCCGAAGTTTCTCTTTGGTTGGAATAACAGGAGAAAAAGAAATTCAGAGACAGTTGCCTGCCCTGTCAGAGGGGCACAATTCCCTTTTGACATTTTGCTGGGCTTGGGCAGCCCAGAGTTTTCTTCTTTAACAGAATTACATTCCTAGCACTTCAGGGATTCCTGGGAGGTCACTCGCCACACTCAGAAGCCAACCAGTGGAGCAAATACCATCTGTGCTCCAGGGCACCGACGGCATTAGGAAAGAGCTTTCTACCGGACTTAGCACAACCGCAGCTCCTAAACACAGCAGCAGAGAAGAGCAGGTGCGCGTTTCCTAGGGAGAATATCCTGCCCAACTGGTATATTGATCTCTTCTTCTAGCCTAATCAAAAGGAGCGCTCATTCGTTTATGGCGACGTTTTCCAGTGTCCATACTACTGGCATTTGGGGCAGGATACTTCTTCGTTGTGGGGCGCTCTCGTGTGCAGTACAGGGGTCTTAGCAGCAGCCTCAGCTTCTACCCACTAGGTGCCAGCAGCAGCTCCCTCCCCCCTTCCCACTGGGACAACCAAAACAACCCAAGGCATCTCCACATAGTGCCAGATGTCCCCTAGGGGGCCAACTCACCCCTGGTCTAGCACCACTGGGTTATGATAATATCTGGCAAGTGAGTAAATATTTGTTGAGCACTTGCTGCATTTGAAGCAGGAGGTCGAGGGCAAAGACGCAGCTGCAGACCCCACAGCAGCCGCAGTGGGGTAGGAGGCCAAACTCAGATAGAGGTGGAAATGCCATTGGTTGAAATAAAGGAGGCATAGAGGTATTCAGGAGCAGAAATGGGACCCACTGCGAGTAGAGAACGCTCCAGGACAATTAATGCAGAGGTGACATTTGTGACAGGCCTGAGTGGACAGCTGGAGGTATCAGGAGGGGGTAAGATTAGTGCAGAAGGAAAAACTGGAAAGTCAGTGAATGCAGAATGTGATTAGAGGTGGGCTAGCTACCTCGTGCAGCTCAATTTTAGGATCTGTGGTAACCCAGCTTTCGACTGAATACATTGTTTTGCTCTAGAGGGAAACTGGGACTAGCGAAACCATATCCTCCAATCAGCCTTAAAAATAAAGCTGATGCTGAGCAAGGTGTGGTGGTGCACACCTGTGATCCTGGCATTCGGGAGGTTGAGACAGGAAGATCGCTGTGAGTTCCTACATAGTGAGCTACACTGTGAGTTCAAGGCCAGCCTGAACTACATTGTCAGCCCTGTCTCAAAAAAAAAAAAAAAATGAAAGAAAGAAAGAAAGAAAGAAAAGAAAAGAAAGAGCAAAGTTTATTTACTTATTTATTTATGCATATTTATTTATGCAGTACCAAGGACTGAACTCAGGACCCCGCCCTTGCCAGGCAGGTGCTTATTCTACTGAGCTATCTCCCCAACCCTGATATTTTGGAGCGCTAGTTACCTGATTCCTCTTTGTAATTTAGAAAGGCAAGAGCGTAATTAAATATCACCTCATGAAATTCATATTAATTTAACATTTAAAATTTTCTCTTCAGAAAACTCAGAGAGCTAGACCCAAGGACTGACATTTAGGGGCAAAAAAAAAAAAAAAAAAAAAAAAGGAGATCAAATTTCTGGTGCAGTCAGGGCTTTGGGCCTGAAGGGAAGGGTCAAGTGGATTCTTGACCTGGGGAGCTTGTCCCTGCTCCAGTTGTTCAGCAGGATTTCAACTGGCAGAGACCTGGGTACAAGGCTCGCAGGTGGCCTTGACCTAACCTTTGTGAGCACAGCTTTGACCTCAGCAGGCAGCTGGAACAGGGATTAGATTATTGGGAAAAAAGCCTTTCTGTCCCGGAGAAGGCTTACCTTAAAGAGGGCAAAGCTCTAGCTTACAAACGTTCAGGCTCCAGTGGGGAAAAGGTTTTGCTCTCTGTGGTCTCTGTCAGCAGAGCTGCCGGCTGAGCCAGTTGACTGTATTTTTTACTTATTTATTTAACAGAAGCCCTCAACGGGGCTTTGGGTTTGGGAATTCAGACTGACTTTACTTGCAAACTAGGGGTGCAGCTTATTAATGGAGGCAAATGAGGAGTGCAGGGCCCGAGCTTACAGGAGATGAGCCGCTTCACGGGCTGAGGGAGGGGAGGCTCATGAACCCCCAGGCTGGCCCAGGAAGATGGCTCGCAAGGCCGAGGCCCGGCAGCCTCTGTCTGGGGAAGGCAGGTTTGCTCAGGAAGCCCAGGAAGACCTGCTCTGTTTTTATAAACATGGTTCTGTCATGCTACCAGGACAAACCAGTATACGAAACAAAAACAATGGAAGGCCCCTGATGGAACTGGAGGAAGGCAGAGATCTATGAGCGACAAGGACAAAAGTTTCTGAAGGCTTGGCTAGATAGGTGTTAAGAAGGAGACAGACCCACCGACGGGGGAAACCTGACAGGAAGTTGAGGTAATATTATAAATTAGTGGGGGGAAAACGGAATTTGTTTTTTAAAAGTGTGTGAGATGGAGGGAAGGGAAAGGGGCAGAACGGGAAGCAAAAAGAATTCAGATGTGCTACGTCCGTGTACCAGCCTCCTCCATGACGGATGCCAGCATGGGCTGCGAACAGGCACTAATAAAATATTTTTGAATTAAAAAAATTAATTGTGTATTTTTTTGAGACAGGGTCTCAGTATGTAGGTCAGCCTGGGTTCAAACTCATGCTGATTCTCCTTCCTCAGCCTCCTGAGTGCTGAAATTATAGTCATATGCCACCATCCCCAGCTGGAAAAAAAAAAAAATCATTCTTTTTTCCTGAGACGGGGTCTTGCTATGTAGTTCAGGATGGTTTTAAACTCACTGTGTAGCTCAAACTCACAGTAATTCTCCTGCCTCAGCCTCCTCAGTACTGAGATTACAGGCATGTCCCACCATGCCCAGTTGGAAAATATTTTCAAATTAAAAAAAAAAAAAAAAGAAAGACACAGAGCTTTCTCTAAGACCTGGCATAAGGTAAGCCTTTTTAAAAAATGTTTTATCATGATCATGAATACTATCTTTTTTTTTCTTTTTTTTGGCTGGCTCGGGCTGCCTTAAGGGCGGGTCTAGTGTGCATGTGGAGCTGGGGATAGAACCGTGGTCCCCTGCACCTGAGTTTGCCCAAGCAGGCGCTTTAAACAACTGAGCTAAGGCGCAAGCCCCCAGTAGTAAGTTCTTGTTATTAAAAGATTGTATAAACTTGGTTATTCCTTTGGAAAAAAATAAATTGGATCCCTACTCACACCATAGAGAAGAATAAATTTCAAAAAAGTGAAAAAAAGAGTAAATTTTAGGAGTTAAGAGTAATTCTAAAGCTTTAAAAAGAAATTTTTAAAAAAGAAAGTATAGGCCATTAGGACAAGAAATGATGACTTTAATAATGTACAAAATACAAAGTTGTTAAGGAAAATTATGATCAGTTTGACTACATTAAAAAGTAAAAGACCAGGTGTGGTGGCACGTGCTTGTAATCCCAGACCAGGGTTAGTGGCACACAGCTGTAATCCCAGTCAGTACTCAGGATCTTGAAGCAGGAGGATTGTTGCTAATTTGAGGCCAGCCTGGGCTACAAAGTGAGTTCAAAGTCAGCCTGAACTCACCATCCGCCTGCATAATGAAACCATGCTTCAAAAAGACAAAACCAAAACAAAACAAAACAAAACACCACATGCTTGTAATCTTAGCAACTCTAGAGGCTGAGGCAGAAGGATCTTAAATTCAAGGTCACCTTGGGAAAATCAGTGAAACCTTGTCTCAAAAAATAAAAAATAAAAGGACTGGGAGGGTAGCTCAATGGCAAAGCACTCCAAGTTCGATCCTTACTCCTGAAACAGACAGACAGACAGACAAAGAAGTAAGAGTATCTCAAAAGGGACCAGAGACCTATATCTAAGAGCCAAAAGCAATGCAATTCATAGGAGAAAACACAGGAAAGAAGCTTTGTGACATTGGAGTTGGCAATTATTTCTTGGATATGACATAAAAAATAAGGCCATAAAATTAAAAATAGGTAACAACTTAGACAATGCTCAAGATTTAAAGACTATGGGGCTGGTGAGATGGCTCAGTGGTCTAAAGCACCTACTTAGAACAAGCTTAGCAAAGCACAGGGCCCGCGGTTCAATCCCCCAGCACCACATGCCAGCCAGCCCCGCCCCCTGGTGGGCTGAGCTGGCCACACACACACAAATAAATAAATAAACAAAATAAATAAATAAATAAATATTTTAAAAAAAGATTTAAAGACTGTGCATCAAAAGACACAAACAACTGAGTGAAAAGTTAAAAAATTAGATTAGGAGAGAATATATGTAAATCATGTCTGATTAGGGGGTCAATATCCAGGCTACATGAAAAACTGCCAGTTCAACAGCAAAACACAACTCAATTAAAAATGAGAAAAGAAAAGGGTTGGCCAAATAGCTCAGAGGATTAAAGTGCCTGCAAACAGGTGAAGAGACTGGGTTTGATCCACTGGGCCTGCTGTGCCGGCCCCGCCCCCAGGGCACGCTGAGACTGGGCGTGGTGGCACGCGCCTGTAATCCCAGCTCTTGGGAGGCTGTGAACAGGTAGATCACTACGAGTCCAATCTAGTAATGAGACCCCTGAACACCCTGTAGACCCTTCCCTAAAATACAAAAAAAAAAAAAAAAAAAAAAAAAAAAAAAAAAAAAAAAAAAAAAAAAAAAAAAAAAAAAGAAAAGAAAGAAAGAAAGAAAAATACTGGAAATGACATTTCTCTAAAGAAGACATGTAGCCAATAAGCACATTAAAAGATGTTTAATATGACTGTCATTGGGGAAATGTAAATCAAAGTCACAGTAAGGCTGGGTGTGGTGACATATACCTGTAGTCCCAGCACTCAGGAGGCTGAGGCAGGAAGACTGCCACATGTTTGAGGCCAGCCTGGGCTACATAGTGAGTTCAATGGCAGCCAGAGAGTCATAGCGAAACAAAGTCACCCTCTCACCTTTCTCTTTCTGCACCCCCCGCCCCCGCCAAAGCTCTGCCTTGCCTCAGTTCCGCAGCAAGAGAAGCAGCTGACCAAGAACTGAAACCCCAGGAACCGTGAGCTGAGACAGACATTCCTTAAATTGTGTGTCAGGCATTTTGTTCCAGCAACAGAAACCTCACTAATACAATTGCTATGGTACAAAAAGAAGTCCTTTCTTTCTTTTTTATTTTACAAAAGGGTCTACAGGGTGTTCAGGGTCTCACTACTAGATCAGAGTTGCAGTGATTCTCCTGTTTACAGCCCCCCAAGTGCTGGGGTTACAGGTAGGCGCCACCATGCCCAGTCTCAATCACTGTCCCAGTGTGCCCCAGGGGTGGGGCAGTTCCGGGGATCGAACCCTGGCTCCTGCACCTGCTTGCAGGCACTGTAATCCACTGAGCTATTTAGCCAGTCCTCTTTTTTTTTTTTTTAATTTTTTATTCTAGGGCTTTTCCTTTCTGTCCTCTCAGTATGACAATAGTAGAGGAAGCCATCCCCAAACTCCTCCTTGCTAGTCCATTCTCGAAATAACAGGAGGCTTTTTTACTAGTGAATAGGTATTACTGTTAATTACTAGGAACCAGCAAAAGTGTAACAAAGCAGAAAGTCAAAAATCAAAATATGACTCATTCAAATACATACAGAAGAAACTTGCGTCAAAAATTTATTCAGCTGGCGAAAAGACAGTGTTGGTTCAGAGGGCATTGTCGGGAAGTAGGAAGCAGGTGCAAAAACAGCTAATCTGCAGACTACTATGAATAAGCCAAGTGGGTACTTTTTAATTTTATTTTATAACGGAGAGAAATAACAAACTTCTTCTGGGCAAGAATCTGAGCTTTTAGTAAGTAATAAACAGCAAAGTACCAGGTATGTGTCTGCCTAAGTATGTGAGGGTGAACCAAATCTGGCCCTGCTTTTTAAAAAAAAAAAATCTTTATTTATTTATTTGATACAGGGTCTTGCTCTGCAGCTCAGATAATGATCCTTCTGCCTCAACCTCCCTAACCCTGGGATAGGCATGCGTCACCACGCCCGGTTGTGTTTTTTAAAAAAATTATTTAGGACCAGGGAGATAGCTCGGTGGTCTAAGCATCTACCTGGCAAACACAAGGACTTGGGTTTCGTGCCCAGTACTGCATCCCATGCTGGCCCCGCACCGAGGCAGCCATCGAGACCCGGCATGGTGGTACGTGCCTGTAATCCCAGCTCTGGGGAAGCTAAGACAGAGGGATTGCCATAAATACAAGCTGTGTAGTGAGACCCTGTACTAGATAGATAAGTAAAGTATCAAAAAATTATAAGAATTATTTCAAAATTTAAATTACTTGTGGTTCTGGGACTTGAACTTCTGATCTTTGCACTGAGCTACATTCCCAGGCTTTTTTTTTTTTTTTTTTTTACATTTCAAGACAGTCTCACTAAGTAGTTAAATTGTCAGGCTGGGCTCTAACTAACGTGTTTGTTTGTTTGTTTTTGTTTTTGTTTTTTGTTGTTGCGTGCTTTTTTGAGATAGGATTTCACTATGTAGTTCAGGTACATAGAGATCACTTTCTAGCCCAGGCTTGGCCTCAGTCTCAGAGCCCACCTCCTGCCTCCTCCTCCTGAGCACTGGGACTGCACTGCGCACCACCACACCCAGCTAGGGCTCTAACTGGCGATCCCCCTGCCTCAGCATCAACAGATAACAGGCCTGCTGAGAACGCAGCTCTACCCACTCATGGATGTTTCGCGTAAGGCTGCAATTGCTCTACAGACTCCGAGGTCTGGGACGGCAGAGCAGAGCTGTCAACACGGAGCCTGTGACCCGCGGACCTGAAGGCAGTTACTCCCTGGGCCTTTACAGAAAAAGTTCACAGACCTTTGTTTGCCTCAGGATTAAACAATCTTTGCGGGTGCTTATGAAAGCGCTTTTGAGGAGAGATCAGAAGGACTACGCTGCCCTCTCTTGGTCTTATTTCCAAATTTTGGATGAATCTTCCTAAAAAGGAGATGTTTGGCTTAAAAATCTGGCCACATTTTTTAACCTGCATCCTCTCATTCTTAAATCCCAGCATTCGTTCACCCCCTTACTCCCCAGTGCCCTCCTGCATGGAAGACAATCCCTAGGTCCCTTGTTTAGCATCCAACTCTTGCTGAAGGACGCAGCTTATGAGAGTTTATAAATTTCTTTTCTACACTCAGATTGCCACAAGTTTGAGGCCAGCCTTGGCTGCTAGTGAGTTGAAGGCCAGCCTACAATACATAGCAAGGAGACCCAGTCACAAAAAAACACAAAAATCTCTTTTTATGTGCAAGTAGGCCTGAAAAGAAATTGTGGTAAGCCGTGTCCTTTACAGCGTGGTTCTCTTTTTATCAAAGAGGGCTTCGCTGTCCAGGTAGGCACTTTCTGGTACTAATGCACCTTTAGGAGGCTTCCTCAGCTTCTTTGAATCAGTTCTAGAACTGCTGCTGACTCTTAAGTTCCCTGAGTGTCTGCTTAACCACTACTGTTCCTCTGGTTCCCAACACTTAATAGTTGCTCAGTAAATATTTGCTCTGAGAACTGAAGTCAGTGAAAGAGTAAGCTTTCTCTCTTCAAGGTCAGCCCTGTGACAGGAACTAACTTTTAGGGACTGAGGCTGTCACCTGCCGGTAGAAGGTGGAACTGCAGGAACCAGGACTGCTTACCCTGGAAAAATCAACTTCAAGATTAACACAGAATTTTTCTTCCTTAGCTGTATGTGGAGTTCACCAGACTCATCTTGTTCTTTCCTGTTAAAGGACTCTATATTTTTCTTCAATAATATTTTAAGCTGTTGGAGAGAATATTAAATTCCAGTGTTGCATGCCTGTAATCCCAGCACTTGGGAGGCTGAGGCAGGAGCGTTGCTATGAGTTTGAGGCCAGCCTAGGTTACAAAGTGAGTTCAAGGCCAACCTGAACTGCATTGCAAGACCCTGTCTCAAACACACACAAATTTCCGGTGTCACCACACACACACTGCTGCGAGTGTATTTATTTAGTACAGAAAAATCTGGCCACTTTTTTTTGGCCACTTTTTTTTATCCTGTGTCCTCTCATTCCTAAATCCCGGCATTCATTCACCCCGTTACTCCCCAATGCCCTCCTGCTGGAAGACAATCTCTAGGCCCCTTGTTTAGCACCCAATTCTTTTCCTGAAGGATGCAGCTTACGAGAGCTGTGCAGCTTTGTAGTGATCCTCCTGTCTCAGCCTCTCCAGAGCTGGGATTACAGGCATGTGCCACCATGCCCGGTTTTGATGGCTGGCACAGCATGTCTGGGGTTCCAGGGCCAGCATGTTGTGCGATATTGGGAATCGAACCTGGGTCCCTGTGCTTTCCAGGCAGGCGCTTAGACTGCCAAGCTATCTCCCCACCTGCAAGAACAGTTTTAAATTCACAGCAAAACTGAGCAGAAGGTAGAGATTTCCCGAGTACCCCTCCCCCCATGTGTAGCTTCCGTCGTTACAGGAGATGTTCTTTTAATCTTTTTACTGTACCACCTCTCCATGCCTGATACGGAAAATGTTTACATAAAACACAGAAGCGTGGCAGATGGAGCTCATGCCGTTATCTCTGCTCTCTCCGGAAATACTCCTGTGGAGTGATAGTAAAGGAACTGAAAAAGTACAAAGCCACAGAGAAAGAGAGAGGACTCTTGTGAGGACTCCAATCCTTGCTGGACTTCAGCTGAATATAGTGACGCATGCCACGATCCCAGCTACTCAGGAGGCTGAGGCAGGAGGATCGAAAATTCAAAGCCAGCCTGGGCAGTTTAGTGAGACTTTGCCTCAAAATAAAAAAGGCTGGAGATGCAGCTCGGTGATAGGCTGCGCCCAGGTCAGTCCCTAGCCAACACTGTTAAAAAAAAAAAAATCAGTTTTGGAATACAATTTATTGTTTTCTTTATTCTAGAACACAGATTTAGCATAATGCTAAAATCAGCTTTGATGGTGTCTTCTCCTCCCAGCCCCTATACCGAGGACCTTCATTCCTAATGACCTACATCCCAATCTTTTTTCCTTCTTTTTATTTTGAGACGAGATCTCTCTGTGTGTTGCCTAGGCTGGGTTCAAATTTGCAGTCCTCCTGCTTCAGCCTCTCAAAGTGCTAGGATCATAGGTGTGTGCCACCATTCCTGGCTTGCCTATTTCTTTTTACATTTTTATTTTATTTCTCTTTCCTTTTTGGTACTGGGTCTTTTACATTTTGACAAGCTGAACTAGACTATTTGACATGACCGAAGTGGCTCGTGTTTGCCATTTGCATCACCTTTCTGCCGGGCTGCGCTGGCCTAGGCCATGAGTGTGCATCATAGTCACTAACATCACAAGGAGAGACTGAGGCAAGGCAACGAAGCTTAGAAAGCTATAGCCATCCCAGCCGTGATGCCCTTTTAGCGCCAGGCATTTATTGGAAGGCGGAAGGCTGGGTCAATGAGGCCTAGTTTTTTTGCCTTTGAGGGATCTAAAGTCAGTGAGAGGTGGTGCATGGGAGGGGTACTTAGGAGCTCCTCTGCCTCCCCTCATCTCCTCTTCTTCCTCCTCTTTCTCCTCCTCCTTTTCTTTCTTTCTTGAATCGGGGTCTTGCTACATAGTCCAAGATGGTCTTGAACTCACTATATAGTCCAGGCTGGTGTCGAACTCATGGTGCGCCTCCTGCCTCAACTTCCTGAGTGCTGGGATTACAGGCACCTGGCCAGGAGCTATCATTACAGGCAGTGAGGCTGCCAGGCCCTAAACCTGCCTTATTTTCACTCTTCGGAGTAACCCTCCAAGCTAGGTATTTTCTCAACTTCTCAGAGAAAGGGCTTGAGGTTCAGAGAAGTTAAGTAACTTGCTCAAACTCATCCAGCGTCTTTCTTTCTTTTTATTTATTTGTTTATTTATTTATTTATTTTGCGGTACTGAGGATTGAACTCAGGATCCTGCACTTGCCAGGCAAGAGCTTATTCCACTGAGCTATCTTCCTGGGCCCTCATCCAGTTTCTAAAGGACTAGACAGGACCAACCCAAAGTGGGCCGGCCCACCTCCTGGGAGGTCAAGCAGGCAGGCCTCCTGCAGGAGGTGAGATTCCGAGGCTAAGTGGGAGCAACACATCAACAGCTCTCTGGTGGTCCCAGGAAGGCCTGCTCACCATGACCTGGTATTTCTGAGGCTGCCCTGGAAAGGTTTTGTTTTGAAAATTCCAAACTGGGCCGAATCAATCACGTGACCAAAGTAACTCTACCCAACAGGCATTAGCTGGACGGCCACCAGGTTTCTCTCTGTGCTATTTGTTTAAAAAATCACTGAGATGCATTTGCATTAATTCCTCAAATAGACATACTCTTCTTGTTTGTCAAGTTACAGAGGACTGAAGTATTTGAGTCTAATTCCTTAAAGACTTGAAAACAATAGGTAAGTTTTTCTGTTTACAGTTTAGTTTCAAATCTGGTTCAAGCAGGAGACACCAGAGCAGGCTGGTGGAAGGCGAGAAAGTTTTGCATTATTTTGAAGTGTTCCCCAGTGCTGTACACAGGAATGTTAGAAGGCTGTGCTGTGATTATTTAATTTAAAAATATATCCCCTTTAATTGAGAAGTAGCACCTGCGCAAGCAATTAAAGGCTGGTGTGCATTGCAGAGACAGTCTTCAGAGGAACCTTGAGACAGTTTCACATGGGGACATGGGGCGGGGACGGAATGGTGTTTTGCTGTCCCTTGTGGTGAGCCACAGACCTCCTTGGGAGAGGCTGTGGCTGGGGTCACATGGGAAAGGGTCATATTGTTTATCTTAAAGAATTCACAAGTGCTCTCCAGGTAAAAGAAGTAGTGACTTGAATCTGTCCAAAAAGACTTGGACATCATCGCCTCTTCATACCGGGCATCCTTGCCCTCTGAACTGAGTGGACAGTGCCTCCAGGGCTTGGGGATCCTAGAGGTTTGGAATTAGGGTTTATTCTACCCTGGTTTCCTGTAAATGGCTGCAGTGACTCTGAAGTCTTCCACTTTGTTCAACATGTGGGCTCCCAAAAGCTACCTGTGTTCACAGCTGAGACCAGAACATCTTCTGCATGACAGGGTGTGACAGGATGAGTTCAGGGGTCAAGAAGAACTCTCA
>NW_004524652.1:8185224-8186652 GCF_000260255.1 Octodon degus
AAGAAGAAGAAGAAGAAGAAGAAGAAGAAGAAGAAGAAGAAGAAGAAGAAGAAGAAGAAGAAGAAGTCACCAGCAGGCTGCTAGAAAGAAGTAAATAAAAGAGGAAAAGAGGAACTGCTTGCAGCTCCCTAGGACAAGGGTGAAAATATGTTTACAGCACAGAAACCAAAACAGAAGCAGAGGAAGGAGAGTGGAACTAGGAGGGCAGCTCACTTTCAGTTTTTGAGGCTCCTTCTGCACAGAAAAGTGAAGAATTCATTTCCGCATTTAACATGTGACAAATGCTTTTGGCCTCTCACTATCAAAATGCAGAGTAAGTGTGCCCTTGCAGGGGGCTTGGATTGATTAAAACTCAGCTAACTACTCCACAGTGAGATGCCACCAGAAGAGCCTGTCACAATGTGACCAGAGCTGACCCTTTCCAAGTGCTCCGGAGCTGGGGCACTGCTGAACGCCCCTACAAGTTGGAGGAAGTATAAATAAGACAGTCACTTTGAGGAAAACGTGGGCAGTTTCTTATAAACACACATGGACCGCAAAACCCAGAAATCTTACTCCTAGGTGTATACCCAAGAGAAACAGAAATTTATGTTCACAGAGTCCACATGTGAAGCTTCATTTAGTACCACTGAAGTTAGGGGAAACCCATATTCCTTCACCGGGCGAATGGAACACTTGTCAGCAGTCAAAAAGAATGAACTAAAAGAAAGTCCAGCATATATATATTTACATAATTTTCTTTTTTTTTTTCCCCCTTTGGCTGAACCAGGGATTGAACTCTGGCCCTTGCGCTTGCCAGGCAAATGCTTATTCTACTGAGCCATCTCCCCGGCCCCTGGTTACATAGTTTTCAACAAGGTTGCCAAGACTACACCACGCTGGGAAGACGCATGGAAGAACAAACGTGGAGCTTACCCCATACCATATGGAAAAATGAACTCAAATGGTTTACAGACCTACGTATAAAATTTAAAACTGTTAGGGCCACGAAACTGTTAGGGCCACCATATAGCTCAGTGGCACAGAACCTGCCAGGCAAGTGTGAGGTCTTGAGTTTGATTCATGTTATCAAAAAAAAAAAAAAAAAAAAAGTTTTTTTAAAGTATTAAGCTCCTCAAAGACAGGGAAGCCTTGGGGACATTAGATTTGTCAGTGATGACTTGCATATAACACTCAAAACACAGGCAACAAAAGAAAAGAAAAATAGAATTCTGCCAAATTATAAAATTTCATCAAAGGAAGTCATCGCTGGCTGTGGTAGCACACAACTGTCACCCAGCCCTCAGCTGGCCCAGGAAGAAGCACTGTGAGTTCTAGGCCAGACTGAGCAACCTGGTGAGAACTTATTTCAAAACAAAATTTTTAAAAGAGCTGAGATGTAGTAGAGAGTTTGCCCTGCATGTATGAAGGTATAATTCCCCAGTGCTG
>NW_004524652.1:8192617-8196808 GCF_000260255.1 Octodon degus
TCCATAACGATTGGGAAAACACTTGAAGAACAAGGATGGTGATTGGTGGGCACTGTGAGTGGGGGAGGGAGAGCAGCTGAAGGTTGTTTTCTTCTGTGTATTGGTCTAGAAATCAATTTCTGGGCTGGTTTCTTCAGACAAACTGGTAGGATCAATCCTTTGCCTTGCCGTGCTTTTTCCCCCATATAGAGAACTGAGCCTGGGGCCTGGATACGGAGCTATATCCCCAGCCCATTTTTTTATTTTGAGACAGAGTCTGAGTTCCTAAATTGCCCAGACTGCGCTCAAACTCATGATCCGCCTGCGTCAGCCTCCCAGAGAGCCGAGGTATTATGGCACCAGGCCTAGTCTCTTGGTCTTGATCTCCCTGCAGGTCCAAACAGAACCTTTACAGAGCCTGATGATCCTATCTCTGCATGTAAAGTATTTGGGTCAGAGGAATGGATATATGTAGTTAATTGCTGGGAAAGGATACTTTTTTTTTGGTCTGGGGGTTGAATCTAGGGCCTTCAAACTGGACTACATCCTTATCTCCAGCCCTTTTCAAAAAATGTGGGAGTTTTTGGTGGTGGTGGTGGTGTGTGTGTCTGCGTCTCTGTGTGTTTTGTTTTGTTTTGTTTTGAAACAGGATGTTGCTATGTAGCACAGGCTGGCCTCGCGGTCATCTTGTAGTTCAGGCTGGTTCTGAATTTACAGTGATCCTCTTGCCTCAGCCTTTTGAGCACTGGGATTACAACCATTCATCACCATATCTGGGTTAGGAATCACATGGAAGCAGGGTGAAGTCATGATTTTAACAACAATAACAGGCAATTCAGCTCAAACCACACCAAAGAGCAAAACAAAATGATAGATACTGCCTTGTGAAGTTAGCCTTAGCTTGCTTGCTTGTTCTCTCTCTGTCTCTGTCTCTGTCTCTGTCTCTGTCTCTCTGTCTCTGTCTCTTTCTGCTGCTTACCTATTCTTCCTGCCAGATTTTCCAGGCTATTCATGTGGCTGCTTCCAAGTGAGAATTCCAATAAACTGAAATGTCTCAATTCCTCCTAACACTGGAACAGATCATAAGGAATTATGGATGACAATAACCCTGGAGTGATAGATGGACATTTTAAATCAGAAACATTTATGCACAACCCAAATATTGAGGTTTGGGGCAAAATATGGCTCAGCAGACTAAATCCCCTGCTTAGGCAGACACAGGGGCCAAGGGTTTGATCTTCTGTGTGCTGTGCTGGCCCTGCTCCCAGGATACACATAGAGGGCGATTGAGACTGGGCGTGGTAGTGCGTGCCTGTAATCCCAGTGCTTGGGAGGCTGAAAACAGGAGGATCGCTATGAGTCCAACCTGTAGACCCTGCACTAAATACATTAAAAATACATATATATATACATATATATATATTTCTAAGTCCCTCTCCTAGTGTCCTTTAGTTCTTAGGAGGGAACCTATTAAAGTTAGGGCAAAGGAAAAGAGAAAGAATGCTTTTAGTTGAAAGATGAAAAAGCTGACAAAAATGAGTTCCAGTGTTCCTAGGGTTTACAAAATTGAGTTAATGCAATCAAAATCTGTATTTTTTTTAAAATCTGTATTTTGATTTTGTAAGAAGTCATAAAATTAATTTTGGGCCATCCATTGAGTGCTGAGATTAGACACAAAAGAGTAGTAAGATGATTTCCCAGGTTGGAATAATGGAAAGTGAGACTTTAAGAGGATTTTTTAAAAAAATGTATTTGGTACAGGGTCTCACTATGCAGCTCCAACTTGTAGTGATCCTTCTGTTTTCAGCCTCTCCAGTGCTGGGATTACAGGTGTGCACCATCATGCCCAGTCTCCATGGCTGGCTCAGCGTACCCCTGGGGCAGGTCCAGTGGGGCATGTGGTGGGAGGGATCGGACCTCAGTCCCTGTGCTTGCCTAAGCAGGTGCTTAGTCTGCTGAACTATCTTGCTGGCCGTTTAAGAGGGTTTTAGAAGTTACATAATCATAAAGACAAAAAACAGTAGAGCCACAGAGCACTTTATCAAGATGTTAGTCCGGCCAAAATTAAGTCTAATTTAATTTTAGGCTTAAAATTTCAAACCAGAAATTCGGTATGTGGCACACACCTGTAAACCCAGCACTCCAGGAAGCTGAGACAGAAGATTCATAAATTCCAGCTCAGGCTGGGAAATTTATACAAACCCTGTTTCAAAATAAATAAACCAGGTTTAGTGGCATATACCTGTAATCCCAGCACTGGGGAGGTTAAAGTAGGAGGATCACTATATATGTTCAAGGCCAGCCTGGGCTACATAGTATATTCAAGACTTGAACTATGTAGTGAGACTGTGTCTCAAAAACCAAATGAACGGGGCTGGTGAGATGGCTCAGTAGTCTGGAGCACCTACTTAGAACAAGCTAAGCTAAGCAAAACACAGGGACCGCGGTTCAATCCCCCAGCACCACATGCCAGCCAGCCCCGCCCCCTGGTGGGCTGAGCTGGCCACACACAAAATAAATAAATAAATATTAAAAACCAAAACAAAACAAATGAACAACAACAACAAAACCCTAGAACTAACTAACTAGATGGATAAGGCCTGAGGAATGTAGTTCAGTGTGAAGGTCCTGGGCTCAATATCCAGTAACACATGCACAGTCAACCAAAAATACAGGAAAAAATGATTTGCAGACATTAATGAATAGAATAGGTAGAAGACTGGAAGTAAAGAGAAGTTTTCAAAAAACAAAACACAACAAATCCCAAATTTACAAGTTTTAAGATGAAGGTATGGAAAATATAATGGCTTAAGTGAGACATTTCATCAAAGCAGTGAAGAATTTCAGTCAGATCGTAAAGCAATCCTTTGTAGAAAAAAATTTGAAACTGTATTACACATATGAGTGATCCAAAGGTATTTTTATAATTGTCTAATGCAATGCCACACAAAGGTGCTAAACGCGTCACTTTGATGATCTAGCCTTGCCATACAAATAAACTAAGTATGTATGCAGATTGTGTCAGAGATACAGCCGGCACTTCCATAACTGCCAAAGGAGTCAGTTTGGAGCGAGGACCTTTCCTGAATCTTGTGGGCTCCAGGTAATTTTTCAGTTAGACTTGGTTTGTTTTTCCTTATGATTGACAACTGAGTCTACTTAATTTTTACCAAAGCCAAAGCTGTTTGTTTGTTTGTAAAACTAAGTATTCATCTGTCCCCCTTATCACAACATGGAGTTTTCTGGCGACCTACTGAGAAATGCAAAACGAAGAGGGCAAGCCCAGTGTAGGTAAGGGTCTGGGGACGGGAATTCCAGGTGGAGTCGTGATTGAGCTGCACGTGCTTCCGAAGACCTAACCCTGTTGCAACAGCAGTTCCCCAATTTTGTCCACTCGCCGGCTCCCTCAGACCGTTTGTTATAAATGCTGATTTCTGGGTTTTGCCCTATACTTACAAACTCAGGATCCCGTTAGCTTGTACCTGGGAACTTGTATATTTTAAACAAACACGGCAGACAAAAAATAGGGTTTACAGGAGGCGGGTTTCCACACGGCTCGCCAAAGCCACGCCCCTCTCGCAGGCCCCGCCCCTCTCGCAGGCCCCTCCGACCTCGCCAAGGCTACGCCCCTCCAGCAGGCTCCGCCCCTCACGCCCACTCCCACGCCGACCTCGCCCAGGAACAGGACTCTTTAGCCAACTGGCACAGCATCTCGGGGCCTTTCCCATGATACTTCGCGCCTGGCTGTCGCAGTTGCCGGGCAACGAATGGTCCCGAGTGCTGGCCGCGCGGAGTTTTGCTGGGCCATGGGGCCTCCGGGCCTCCAGTCGCTCCTGCTAGTGCTTCTGGCCCGCTGGGCCTCCGTGAGTGCCCAAGCCGTGGCCACTCCCGCGGTGCCGACGGAGGACCTCAACTCCACCGAGGCGCCCCCTGCCACTCTCGGACCCTCCCTCACGCCTAGGATCCTAGGCACCTCGAGACCACCGGAGCCCTCTGGCCCCAGGCCTGCCCCGGTCACGGATGGTGGGTATCAAACACTAACTCCTGGGAGGTCCAGAATGATCCAAACTGGAGGGGTAGCCCGGGTGATGACTTAGAGTAACAATGATAATTTAAGCCAGTATGCTGACAGGGTGAATGGTCTGTAGGCGTGAATCCTCCCACCAGTGACCCTGATGATAGTATCCGTGTCGTACAGATGAAAGCCGAGGC
>NW_004524652.1:8198078-8200548 GCF_000260255.1 Octodon degus
TTTTTTAATCATTTGTCTTGATTGAGAGTAACTTTATTTATTTATTTATTTGGCAGAACCAGGGATAGAACTCGGGCCCTTGCACTTGCCAGGCAAGCACTTATTCTATTGAGCCATCTCCCTGGCCCCCGAGAGTAACCTTAATAGGAATGTATTTTAATCTCTTTGAGAATTTTTTTTTTTTTTCTTTAAGGCTCAAGTAAATGAAAAAGTCATTGTTGAATGACATCCTGAAACCCCAGGATGTCAGGATGTTAATTTGAATCCTGAGGCATTATTTCTCCAAAAGACCACCTTTGCAAATTATTAGTAGTTTGCAAGAAAACGTACAGGGTCAAGAACGTGGCTCAGTAGTAGTGTGTGCTTAGTGTGCATGAGACCTTGAGTTCAAGTCCCAGCCCCAAGAAAAATTACGGAGAGATGCATTTGCTCCTCTTTTTTTTTTGGGGGGGGGGTCTTATTTCTTTATGTGCTGATTTCCTGGTCTCACTGACAGATTTTATTTTATTTTTGAGACAGGGATGTGTATGTAATTCAGGCTGATCTTCGACTATGTAGCCCAGAATAACCATGAATCCAAAGGGATCCTCCTGCCTGAGCCTCCCAAGAGCTGGGATTACAGGCGCACCACCATGCCCAGTCTCAGTTGCTGGCTCAGAGTACTCTGAGGGCAGGGCCAGCACGGCAGGCTGGGGATCGAACTTCCGGCCCCTACGCCTGCTTGCAGGCACTTTAATCTGCTGAGCTATTTGGCCAACCCTTGCTACTTTAATATATAAACGAAACAAATTCAACTCCTTGTTCTGGTAAATTACTAGGAAAGTTAAATCACTGACTTACTAGGACAGCATATAGCCAAGTATGCAATGTCCTAAAATTGTCTTAAGATTTTTTATCCACATGAGAAACACTTCATCTGTTAATGCATTTTCTCCCCTATTTTCCCAGTGTATGTGATAACTTTGTACTTTTCAGTACTGTGATTTGAACCCAGGGTCTTTTTACGGAGCTATACTTTCTGCCCCTTTAAAATTTTTATTTTGAGACAGGGTCTCACTAAGTCACTAAGTTGCTGAGACAAGGCTCGAACTTTTGATCCTCCCACCTTTCAGAGTTCTGGGATTACGGGTGTGTATCACCACCAACTTGATTTCCTTTTTAAAGGATCATTCTTTAGACTTGTAAGAATAATAGCTCATTTATTGACTGCCTGTGTGTGTGGCAGGCACTGTGCTAGGCACTTCACCAGTGATGTGTCTTAGTTAATCATCACAGCAACCTAATGGTATGGGCCCTGCTATCTTTATTTTTCATGTAGGTGAACTGCCTCCTTTTTTGGCCACACCGCTGCAAGTGTTGGAGCAGGAGACTGCCTCTGGACAGCCAGGTGGAAAGTTGCAGACAAATTTTGAGGCAGTACTGGTGGAAGAGAAGCGTGATCCCTGCTGCCCAGGCCAGGTGTGCAGATGAGAGGCTCAGAAGGGCGGCTGAGTGCTGCTTGGGCCAGCGAGGGCTCCACAGGTCCTTAACGCCTGAGTCAGCGTACTTGCCTCACAGATAAAGACCGTTATTCTTCCTGAGAGGAGTCATTAAACACCACTGCTTAATGCCTAGGGGTCTCCTCGCTGCCTACAAAAGGGTTTGAAGTTTTGTAAACAAATGAAGATTGTGAGTTTAAGCACATAAGGCAGGGAGTGTCCTCTCCATTTCTTACATTAGTGTGCCTGAGATCCATCTCTTGCTAAGCACATGCTGAGGGACACAGGTAACCTAAGGGGAAGACATTTGTAAGAAAGCACCGTGCAATTACTGATAAAACCTTCTTCATGGATTTGGTAGCATGCACCTGTAATCCCAGCACTTGGGAGGCAGAGGCAGGAGAATCACTATGAATTAGTTCAAGGCCAGCCTGAACTATGTAGTGAGATCCTGTCTCAAAAAATCAAAAACAAACAAACAAAAAAACCCCAGAACCTTCTATCATACTCTTCTCTGAGTGTGTCACACTTTTTGGGGGTCACATTCTTCTCAAGCTCATTTTTAATCATGAAATAATTCGGAGACACAAATAACACTGTATGAGGTCTCTATTAGCATTTGTGTAAGATTCTTGTTAGTGTTTTACTTTTTTGGCTTGAGATCTTTTTCTGAAAAACAAAAAAAGAGCAAAATATTTTAGGATAAGATTGAAGCTCTGCTTTATTTCGGTTGTTTCTATACCCCAACCAATAATGTCTACCATGAAGTCAGTGCGTTTATTCTGATGGCCTGCTATTGTTTTTTTTTTTTTGAAAAGGGGTTTTCCTTGTTTGACAGAGGGTGAATTACTAGGAAAGTTTAACCATTAACAAATTGACACAGTATAGCTGAGAATTCATTGTCTGAAATTCAGAGATTTTTGGACTTAGTGGTGCTAGCGAATGTTTAAGTTTTTAGAAATGTATTACAGCAAAGATACATTGTCATTAAC
>NW_004524652.1:8201887-8251667 GCF_000260255.1 Octodon degus
CAGTCACCACCCTCTGATGGCGGTGCTCTGACTCCTACCCTCTTCTTCCTGCAGTGGCTGCTCTATGTGTCTGTGACTTGTCCCCTGCTCAGTGTGATGTCAACTGCTGTTGTGACCCTGACTGCAGCTCTGAGGACTTCAGTGTCTTCTCTGCCTGCTCAATTCCAGTTGTGACGTAAGTATATGACGTGAAATTTTGATAAAAATCTGACTGACCAGGCCAATAAAACCTGGGTACAGAAAATTCAGAACCCCAGGTTGAAAAATTCAAGCCTAATTTTCCATATTTTGCATGTATTGGAAGCCATCCTGAATGGAACAACATGCAAAGCAGTGGTTGGCCCTTATTTGCATTCAGTAGCTCGGGCAAAAGAGTGTAATGCTTATTATTATTATTTTTTTAAATTTATGTATTTGGGGGCTGGTGAGATGGTTCAGTGGTCTAAAGCACCTACTTAGAACAAGTTTAACAAAGCACAGGGACTGCGGTTCAATCCCCCAGCACCACATGCCAGCCAGCCCCGCCCCCTGGTGGGCTGAGCTGGCCACACACACACAAATAAATAAAATTTAAAAAAATAAATAAATAAATAAATAAATTTATGTATTTGGTTCAGGGTCTCACTATGCAGCTCAGACTCATAGTGATCCTCCTGTTTTCAGCCTCCCCAGTGCTGGGATTACAAGTGTGCTTCCCTATGCCTGGTCTCAGTGGCTGGCTCAGTGTGCCCGGGGGTGGGGCCGGCATGGCATGCACTACTAGGGGATAGAGCCCGGTCCCCGCGCTTGCGCTGCCTGCGCAGGCGTTTTGTCCACTGAGCTATCTCATGCCCTAAAAGTGTGACACTGAGTAGGATGAGATGTTTCCACCGGAGTGGTGACCAGTTCTGTGTCTGTCATACATTTTGTATCAGGGAATTAGTCTCACGTGGAGGTGAAGAGTGCAGCTTAATTTCACGGCTCTTGTGGACATAGCACTTGCAGCAAACCGCTGAGTAGATGGAATGCTTTGTCTGCGCTCTTCGATGGTCAAGTCGCTCACACATAACACAGATGCCTTACACGGTAAAGATATTCTGCTCTGAATATTGGTTCTCAGATTGCAGAGCATTTTGAAAGAAATTAGCAATTCAAACAGGTTCCTTTATTCAGGATTGGACCAACTTACTGTTCAAAGAAAGTGAATGTAAATTTAGCCTTGTAGTACTTTTTTTTTTTTTTGTGGAACCAGGGATTGAACTCAGACCCTTGTGCTTGCCAGGGAAGTGCTTATTTCTACTGAGCCATTTCCCCAGCCCCAGCCTTGTAGTACATTTTAATAACTGACACCTGGCAGGTTGAATCTTTTTTGGAAGTATGTGAGTCCTTCCCATGAGAACTGATTTTATTGGCCCAATAGGAAATTGAATCTATTTCTAATGTTGTCAGGAAAAAAAAAAAAAAAAAACGCCTGCAGAATGGGGCGATGTAATCAGATTAATTTTCTGACCACAGTATGGTTCAGTCTTGAAAATGAGTCTGCTCTGCTGCCTAGATAAGTACAGGAGCTAAGAGTAAAACTTCTACCTTTTTTTTTTGTATTTTAGGGAAGGGTCTACAGGGTGTTCAGGGTCTCACTACTAGATCAGACTTGTAGTGATCCACCTGTTTATGGCCTCCCAAGACCTGGGATTACAGGTGGGCGCCACCACACCCACTCTCAGTTGCTGTCTCAGCGTGCCCCAGGGGCAGGACAAGACTTTACTTTAACCTGGGACCATTTTTTAGAATGTTACTTTTCTTTCTTTTAATGTAATACTTCTATTGATTTATTTATTTTCAGTACCAGGGATTGAATTTGGGACCTTGTGCTTGCTAGGCAGGTTCTTATGTCACTGAGCCATCTCCCCAGCCCCGTCACTTATAGTCTGCATGATATGGGCTCCAGCACACTTTTTCTGTAGGGGGCCAGATCATAAATATTTTAATCTTCACAGGTCAGTGGCTCTTTGTTTCATTTTCTTAGCTTTACCTTGGCTGAGCAAAAGCGCTATAGACCTGGCAGTGAAGGGGCGTGTCTGTTCCACTGTCACTATAAACACAGGCCAGTTTGCAGACCCTTAGGATAGAAAACAGTGCTGAATCCATAGTGCCCTCAGGGAAGGGCCTCTACATTTTTCCAAGTTAGTTTTGTTTGTGACTTTCTCCTAAATGTGAAGTATAGAAATAACTATATCAAAAAGTCATAATCTTAATTGAGGATTCTCATATAAATTGTAGTTCATGAGTGATTGACTTGCATTTATTAAACTATCAACAACTTTTCCCATTAGATAGCAGTGTCACAAGAAAAGAACCCAAGAAAAATGTGTCCTTCACATATCTGTAAAGCCTAGAACAGCCCTTGCCATTCAGTTGGACCTCATTAAAAATGAGTGGTGGGGAGCCAGCAAGACAGTTCAATAGACTAAAGCGCCTGCCTAGGCAAGCTTAGGCAAGTGCAGGGACTGCGATTGATCCCTGCACCATGTGCTGTGCCAGCCCCGCCCCCAGGATGGGCTGAGCCAGTCAAAGTCTGGTGTGGTGGTACATGCCTGTAATCCTAGCGCTGGGGGGACTGAAAGCAGGAGGATCACCACAAGTCTAAGCTGCACAGTGAGACTCTGCCACAACCAAACACATTAAAAAAAAAAAAAGAGTGATGGGGTAGAACTCAATGGTGGGAGGCTTGCTTGGCATGACTTCTAACTTCAGCACTGCAAAAAACAAAAAAGAGTTGACTAGATGAAGGGACTGTTCCCCTTCACCCCGCAATGATTCTTAAATCCCCTCTGACTACCTTTACAGTCAGGGTTTCAGATGGACACCAGCTGGAGGCTCCCGGCTGGCTCTGTGAACCTTTTCTCTGTGCATTAAAGTGGGGTTCACTTGTCACCCTGCCTTTCTTGAGGACCTCCTGCTGCCAGCACCAAGGATCTAGAGATAAGTTGGGCAGATCCCACCATCAAAGCGCTTATGGTTGATTAAGGAAGATGGATGAATGTGTGGCAGTTTCTGCTCTGAGCCCTAAGAGAGCTCAGAGGAATGACATCTAACTTGGCCAGCCAGGCTAGGGAAGACTTTCTAGAAAAGACAACCTCAGCTGTCCCATGTCCTGAAGGACAAGTAGAAGACAGCCATCGTGGAGTTGGGGGACAGGCATTCCAGGCCAAATGAACCCCTTGGCCAGAGTCCTGGGATGAAGGAGGGTGCAGATAGCTTTGTGTGACTGAGAAGGGCAGGGTGCAAGGGGTGTGTGGAGGAGAGAGCAGGGTATGTGCGTGTGTGTGTGTGTGTGTGTGTGTGTGTGTGTGTGTGTGTGTGATGTGTTGTTTAGATTTTATCCTGTGGTCCTATCTTAGGTAGTTCAGCAGCAGCACACATAGTGGATCACAGAAACCAAGCCTGGTAGCAGAGAACCAGGTAAAGTGCTGTGGCAGATGAGGACAGGTGGTTCTTGCCTCTTCCCTACCCTCCTTCCCCCAGGCTGTTACCATGGATGGGAAAGAAGTACTGGATGGGATCCCAAGAGACTGCCCAGACCTGGAGGACCAGCCAAGTGCAGCTAAATCAGGAGCCCCATTCTTTTGAGTCTTCCTGCCCTAGAAGCCTCATGTCCATTCCTGCTGCTGCTGTCCATTCCTGCTGCTGCTGCTGCTGCTGCTGCTGCTGCTGCTGCTGCTGTTCCTTCTCCTTCTCCCTCTCCTTCTCCTTCTCCTCCTTCTCCTTCTCCTTCTTCTTCTTCTCCTTCTTTTTTTTAGTACAGGGTCTACAGGGTCTTGCTACACAGATCAGACTCTTAGTGAGTCTCCTGTTTTCAGCCTCCCAAGTGCTGGGATTAAAGGCCTGTGCCACCACGCCCAGTCTCATTCACGTCTCAGCACACCCTGGGCAGGGTCAGCACTGCAAGCCAGGGATTGAACTCTGGGTCCCTGTGCCTTTCTGCTTCTCAAGCTTATACTTCAGCTTGTCATGCACCTTGCTAAAAACCCTTCAAAAGGTCTCATAAAGTAACCAGGTGTGGTGGTACATGTCTGTAAGCCCAGCATGCAAGAGGCTGACATAGGAGGATTGCCCTAAGTTTGAGGCCAGCCTGAACTACATAGGGAGACCCTGTCTCAAAAAAATCAAGCCAAAACAAAACAAAACCCTCATTATGTATATATCCTCTAGTTCAGAAGGAGATCTTATTTCCTACTCACTCCTGTCTCAAACCCTCCACTCCAGTCCAACCAGTGAAAACCTAGTGATAATATCTAGTCTTGGGAAGAGGACGAGGAAATGGGCACTCCTACTGCAGTGTTTGTATATTGATGCTTTTTGGAGGGCGATTTGGCCATGTTGCAGAAGCCTTAAATAATGTGCCGTTTGACTCACCAATTCCACTTCTGAGAACGTGTCCTAAGGATGACATAATAGCTTTCTGTATAATTGGGGAAAATTAGAAACAGCCTACACCAGCAGTAGAGGATTGGTATACCAAATTGTGGTGTATTCAGAATCTGGTATGTGAGAAAGCCTTATTGATTGACTGGTTGGTTGATTGATAGGAGTGGGAATTGGACCCATAGCCTTCACACTGAGCTGTATCCTTAGCCTTTTTTTCATTTTTTTTGTTTTGGGACAAGTTTTTATTAAATTGTGCTGGGCCTGTATTTGTGATCCTCCTACCTCAGCCTCCCAGAGTGTTGGGATTACAGGTCTGTTCTACCACAAGGATGAAGCCATTTAAATATACTGTTGCAAAAGCGTATTTGATGACATGACATGGGAAATACTAGATATTATATATTAATTGAGTAAGACTTTGAAGTAATATATAGAGTGCAGTACCATTTTTGTCATAACTTTATCCTTTTACCCTACCTATTTATGCTTCAAATTGATTACGATTTGTTAATCTGGGATTGATAGAAGACTTAACTACCATAGTTTCTAAGCTATAAATCATCTTATAAAAGGTGATTTCACATTTTCTTGTTTTCACAATCTTTACAAGCTTTATCTTTTTTTTTTTTTTTTTTTGGCGGAACCGGGGATTGAACTCAGGCCCTTGTGCTTGCCAAGGAAACACTTATTCCACTGAGCCATCTCCCTGGCCCTGACAAGCTTTATCTTAAAGACAAAAATTTTATTTATTTATTTATTTATTTGTTTATTTATTTATTTATTTGTCTTTTTGAGACAGGGTCTCACTGTGCAGTTCAGGATGGCCTTGAGATCACTTTGTAGCCCAGGCTGGCCTTGAACTCACAACAGTTCTCCTTCCTCAGCCTTCTGAGTGCTGGGATTACAGGTGTGCACCATCACACTCAGCTTTTTTTTTTTTTTAATGTGTTTAGTACAGGGCCTACAGACGGGGTCTCACTACAGAGATTGGACTCATAGTGATTCTCCTGTTTTCAGCCTCCCAAGCCCTGCGATAACAGGCATGCGCCACCATGCCCAGTCTCAATCACGTTTTAGCATGCCCCAGGGGCACAGCATGGCATGCTGGAGATAAAACCCCTGTCCCTGTGTCTACCTAGGCAGGTGCTTTAATCTGCTGAGCTATCTGGCTGGCCCAACCTTTTGTTTTTAAAAAGACAAGAAATCTTGGGTCTATTCTGGGTACTTATGAACAATCTAAAGTTCCATACAATTTTATGTAATTGATGTTTTCAGAGTTTACAAGGTTCATTTTTATCAAAATTATACCCTGATTCATATTCTATGTTTGAGAAGATTTTCTGAGAGGTTAATATACTTAACTTTTTTCTCTAATGGAAAACTTTTCAAATGCCAAGCATTTTAACTCTGAATAAACTAAGTAACAATGGATTCTATTTTAACATCATGCTTTCAGAACTATCTTCCATGTATAAGCATCTGACAATTTTAAAGTAATCTTGCTAAAACTGTGTGGTTATGCCTTCAAACTCTCTGCTATTATTTTAATTTCCAGGGGCGATAGCCACTTCTGTAGTCAGAAAGCAGCCACCTACTCACTGAATTTTACAGCAAACCCACCTCAAAGGGTATTTAAACTTGTTGACCAGATCAATCCATCTATTTTCTGCATTCAGACTACAAACTGTAAGTATCTGATGTTGATATATTTTGTGAAACTTTGGGAAAATTTTCTTTAAAATATATGGAAAAGGGCCAGGGAGATGGCTCAGTGGAATAAGCGCTTCCCTGGCAAGCACAAGGGCCTGAGTTCCATCCCCGGTTCCACACACACACACACACACACACACACACACAATAATAAAAAATAAAAATAAATAAATAAAACATATGGAAAAATTCCTTATTCAGTTAAATTTAAAAAAAAAACCCTCATTCTAGAAAAATGCCTTATTCAGTTAAATTTTTAAAAAAAAACCCTCATTCTATGTTTTTGCTGTACATGTGTAGTGAGTCTCTCCTGGGACCATTTTACAGGTAACTGAAAATAATTTTACAGAGCTGGGCCATATACAGTTTCTTTAAATGTAATTGTTTATTGTGTTTTTGAGGTTTTTTCTTTTTTGTTTGTTTTTGTTTTTCGTCTTTTTGAGAGAGGGTCTCCCTGTGTAGTTCAGGATGGCCCTGAACTCACTTTATAGTCCAGGCTGGCCTCAAACTCACAAGTATCCTCTTGCCTGAACCTTCTGAGTGCTGGAATTACAGGTGTGCACCACTACACTCGGCTCTTTAAAAGTAACTGTGCTATGTACTTGCCTTTGATTTCTTATATTTGGTTTTATAGGTACCTGTACTATGTAGACATACACAGGAGCCCAGATTTTTACCTATTTATCTATCTGTGTGGTTTTTTTTACTTTATTTCCTCTGGCATAATGGTTGAAAATCAGGTTCAGCTTTGAACACTACCTGTGGTTTCTATTTCCTTTTTCTTTTTTATTTTTACTAAGAATTTTGCATGAAAACCGGATCTTTATTTTTATCTGAGCATTAACTCAAGTCAGTGTCTCAATCCAAAGTATGCGTGAGGGTAAAATGTTCGCAGGATGGCGAATCAGCGATACAGTTATTGTTTTATGTGTTCAACTTCAGCATCTCTTTGGAATGTCTTTATGTATGTCTTTATATATTTTGGTTTTGTGTTCTTGTGATTGAAAACTGAGATGAGTGTGCTGTGGTTTGTTACCTCAAGTGACAGCTGAGCTGTGACTGTCACATTCAGCCCCATGAAACATGGCCTTAATGTTCACGTTTCTAAGTTGTGAAAGATAAATGGGACTTAATTCTGTTGTAAGCTTACATTTTGCCTCTACAGAATTCTCTGCTCCCCCACAGGGCCCCTTCCGCCCTCTGTACACAGCACGTTTTCCTCTGCGATCCCGGGGCAGGGGAATTAGTAGATTCCCTGTGGCTTCTATGCTGTTTCCCTGTGGGCAGGGCAGCCATTCCTCTCCCACTGAGAAGCAGGCCTGGCCTAGAGCCTCTTTATTTAACAAGCCTGAAGAAGTGCTGTGGAGAAGTGGACGTGTGGAGAGACTATGTTTTTTCATATCAGCCTTAATGCTAATAGCTGTTTCAAAAATATTACAGATGTTATATGTAGTACATGTTTTGTGCTGATTTAAAATACTTTTTCTGAAAACAGATAAACCTGCATTGTCCTTTATCAATCCAGAAGTGCCCGATGAGAACAGTTTTGATAGGTGGATGAAGACATCTGAAGGTTTTACATCAAATGCAGAAGCAGATGTTTCTTTTACAACCAAATCAAGTGCTTTAAATACTACTAAGTATGAGGTAAGCTGAGAATATAAGTCTATTCAGGCGTCCTAATACCCTGTCCTGGGAGTTAACTTTCAGTATGGCACTAGCAAAGCTGTCTTTCCCAAGACCCTGAATTGATGTCACAGACTACAAACCTTAATGTCCATATTTCTTGTTTTGTTTTGTATTCTGAGGCAGGGTCTGGCTATGTAGTTCAGGCTGGCCTTGGATTCTTTTTTTTTTTTTTTTTTAAGATTTTTAAAAAAGAGTTATTTATTTTATTTATTTATTTTTGTGTGTGTGTGTGTGTGGCCAGCTCAGGTGGGCTGGCATGTGGTGCTGGGGGATTGAACCGCGGTCCCTGTGCTAAGCTTGTTCTAAGTAGGTGCTTTAGACCACTGAGCCATCTCACCAGCCCTGGCCTTGAATTCTCAACAATCCTCCTACCTCTGCCTCTCAAGTGCTGGCATTACAGGTGTGCACTACCATGCCTGGCCTTAATGTTCATGCTTCTAATTTGTGAAAGTTGCATAGGACTTATTCTGTAAGCTCACATTTGCTTCTGTGGAATTCTTTGTTCTCAGCCATAAGAGATGCGACAAAATGCTTGAGGCCTGCTGTTAGGAACATTAATTTTTTTTTTTTTTTTTTTTTTTTTAGTACAAGGTCTTGCTATGCAACTCAAACTTGTAGTGATCCTCCTGTCTCAGCCTCCCCAGTACTGGGATTACAGGAATGTACCACCACGCCTGGTTTCGGTGGCCGCCATGGCATGCGATACTGGGAATCAAATCTGGGTCCTTGTGCTTGCCAGGCAGGTGCTTAGACCGTGGAGCTGTCTTGCCGGTGCTGTGCACTATTTCTTAGAGCAGATGTTTGGAGGCCCCTGAAGCCTGGCAGGCGCAAGGTCCTGAGTTCAATCCCTGGTACCGAAAAAAGAAAAAAAAAGAATAGTATAAAGTAACATATCCCTACAGGTCCCTGAGAAAAAATTGAAAGGTCCCTGGTCTTCAGTAAGATTCAGCCTGCAGAGGCTGGGATGTGGCTCAGTAATGAACACCAGCTTGTGCTTAGTGTGCATGAGGCTCTGGTTTCACAACCACACACAAAAATTTTGTTTTATTTTTATTTTTTATGAATTTAGGGCAGACCCTAATCAGGGTCTCACTATGTAGATTGGACTCTCAATTCTCTTGTTTTCAGCTTCCCAAGTGCTGGGATTACAGGCGCACACTACCATGCCCAGTGTCAGTTGCCCTCTCAGCGCACCCCGGGGGTGGGGCCAGCACGGCACACCGGGGATCGAACCCTGGCTGCTGCACTCTACCGAAGCAGGCGCTTTAGTCTGCTGAGCTATCTGGCCGGCCCCAAAAATTTTAAATAAAATAATAATTTAAAAATCATCCTGCAGATTACTGTGTGAATACTATTGTGTATTCTCCCAGATTTTTATGTGCGTCTATGAAATGTACATATAATATATAGCAATTGGATTTATAGTTACCTACATTTTTCTAGAAAATTATTTTTTCAGTACTAAGTTTGTACCTCTTCCCTGTAACTACAAAACCTGTTTTTTCTTTTTTCTTTTTTATGTGTTTAGTACAGGGTCTACAGGATTTCACTACACAGATTAGACTGGTAGTGATCCTGCTGTTTTCAGCCTCTCAAGCGCTAGGATTACAGGTGTAAGCCACCACACCCAGTTTTAATTGCTGTCTCAGCGTGCCCAGGGGCGGGGTTGGCATGGCAGGCCTGGCGATCGAACGTCTGCCCCTGCATCTGCCTAAGCAGGTGCTTTAATCTGCTGAGCTATCTGGCCAGCCCTTCTTTTTAAAAAATTGTTTAAAATATCTTTTATTTATTTATTTGATACAGGGTCTTGCTACACAGCTTAGACTCCTAGTGATCCTTTTGTTTTAGTCTCCCTAGCGCTGTTATTGCAGGTGTGTGCTATTGTGCCTGGTTTTGGTGGCCAGCAAGGCATGCGCAGGATTCCAGGGCTGGCATGGCATGCGGACCCAGGGGTTGGACCTGGATCCTTGTGCTCTCCAGGCAGGAGCTTAGACCACTGAGCTATCTCCTCAGCCCAACACCAGGTGTTTCATGAGCATTTTCCATGTGCCAGGCGCAGGTAGAGCTTTTCAGATGTTACTCATACAGCCCAGGGGTGGCATACCATCGTCTCCTGGTGTGTGCACACACAAGCACAGGTGACTGCCTGAGCAGAAAAAGTGTAGGCATTGGAAAGTGACTCTTCAGACGAGCGCTAGAGCTGTATGCATGAAGAATTCCCTTGGTGTATTTCAGCCACTCCCTTCTTCCAGACCTGGGGATTGAACCCAGGGCCTCACGCATGCGAAGCGAGTGCAGTGCCACCATTTCTGGCTCAAGCTGTCCTAAGCCTAGCAGACATTTGTTTCTAGTTTTTGCTGTTAGAAATAACAAGAATTCATATATATATATATATATATATATATATATATATATATATATATATATATATATATATATATATATCTTCATGCAGTTATCTGATCAAATCTGTAGGCTATCTTTCGAGAGATAGTATGGCTTGGCCACGGTGGGTGGGAATTTTAAACACCAACAAGCACATTGCTATTCAGAAAGACTGCAGGGGCTTATGCCTCCAGTCCAGTCAATGGGGAGACTGATTTCCCATAACTTTACTAGCACCGAGGCATTTGGGTAAACCTTCAAATTCACAAAAATTATCTGTATGGCCAATAGCTATCCATTTGGGATTTGAAAATCATAGAATTATTTCATGGGAGAGGTTTGTTGGGGAAAGAAGGCATTTTTTTTTTCATAAAATACTGATTCATAAAAGTTGTGTAATTTTAACGCATCCCATAGCTGCTATTGAGACACAGCTGCCCGAGCCCCGTGCCAGCCCTGCCACCCATCTGCCGAGGCACACACTTAGTGTCTTGTGGACCCTGCCAGATACAGCAGTGCATGCACACGCACAGGTGGCTGCCAGGTACCAGCTCCATGCAGGCAAGGCCGTGCCTGGCTTTTGCACACCACTGTGACCCCGACACAGTGCCGCATGGCCCTCGCTCGGCGCCCTAGCAGCGTTGGATGGCTGCTCACTGCGCCGCTTGCTGTGTTTGCAGTATGGGGCTCCTGTGCAGACTTCCGATGCATCTCCACATCCGTTCCTGAGATTCCCTTCGCCTCTCATGTCGGCTCTGTGCACTGATAACAACCCTGCCGGTAAGAGGGTGGCGGATGTTCTTTCTCTGTAAGTGTTGGACCACTTACCTCTGTATATATGCTGCCGAAGTGAGCACAACCAGTTACATCTGTGGCAGTCATGATTAAGCAGGTACACAATCAGAAACAGAATCTTAGGCTTGCACGAGACCACAAACGTTTTGGAGTTCAGTACCTCATTTGGTGCAGGAAGCTTTCTGGCCACAGCCAGTCACTGAGGACTGGTAGTGATGTGCAGCTCATTACCTGAAAACAGCCCCCTCAGCTGGTAAAAGTTTTCTTTTTTGTTGTGCACTTACTACGCCCAGCTGGTTGTGTTAGGCGATGCCTGTGATTTTCCCATCAGTCTTCGCAGTGATCCTTGGAGGTAAGGTTGGAATCTCCACCTCTTCTGCAGGAAGTGGAGAGGCAGGGCCTTTCATGCCGGGCTCACTTGTGGGTGGAGTAGGGGCAGAACCATGCCGTCAGCCTGTGGCATCGCTCTGCTGCACTCCCTGGACTCCTGTAGGCCCTGCTGCTCCTCAAGGGAGTGACAGGAAGCCCCACCATGAGGTGGCTAAGCAGTGGACAATAGCAATTGCATGGTGGCCCAAGCCTGTCATCCCAGCACTCGGGAGACTACGCAGTGAGTTCGAGGCAAGCCTGGATAGATAATGAGACCCTGTCTCAATAAACCAAAATAAAACAAAAAGGGGAGGGATATACTTTGCTGAGAAGACACTTGACCTTGCATATGCTGGAAACAGGGCAAAATAAAACCAAACCAAGATATAGTTTTTACCTATTAAATTGACAATGCTCAAAAACCCCGAAGCTTTGGGAAGCAGCCACTCATCTCTGTGGTGGGTACTGTGAGCCAGTGCCCCCCCCCCCCCCGCTGCCGCCCCGTGAGGGGCGCTTGGCCTATGCTGTCCAAACTACAGATGATCCCGTCCTTCATCCAGCTGTTAGACCCCAAGGAGTTGATCCTGCTGAAACTCTGGCCCTTGCACAGGGTGATGCAGGGAGTGCTGGTCTGACAGCAGAGACAGAGAAGCCTCAGGTGTCCGCTAGGAGGAGGCCAGGGCGTTAGTGTGATGCCTCCAGTAGAGCACTGACCCGAGAAGAGAGGACAGGAAGCTCTCGAGCTGCGACGGACTGAGTGTCAAGATATGCTCATTGTTCAGTGGAAAAACAAGGGGCAGATTAGTATATCTAGCACGCATTTGTTTCCAAGAGTGGAAAAAGTAATTTAGAAGTGGTTTTACACACAGATTTCCATTTATTTGCATAGTCTATTTCCAGAAAGAGGCATCAGAAACTTCCTGCCTGGTGCCTGTGAGGAAGGCAAGGCTTAGAGTTGCACGGAGACTGTCTCCGTTACTTTTCTTTCATTGCTGGGACAAAATACCCGACCCCTAAAATGAAGGAAGGAAAGGTTTATTTAGCTCACAGTTTGTGGAGGTTTCAGTCCATACGCAGCTGGCTCCAAGGCAGAGCAGCACATGGCAGAGGAAAACAGCAGGACAGCGAGAATGAAGGGAGGAGCATTGGCAGCAATGGCGACGGCGACGGAGAGCAAGTCCAGCTCCCCTGTGTTGCCTTCAGGCTGCCGCCCCAGGCTGGGTGTAGCACTCACACTCGTAATCCCAGCACTGGACCATGAATTAATCTCAGGCTCTAGAAGTCCACCCCAGTGATTATGTGAGGCCTTGTGAGGACAGGTAGACACAAACCATCTTCTTGTGTCTTTGGAGTTGTGAACCTTCTACCTGACTGAAGGCTAATTTTTAATCCCTACTTTAAGCGTATTACTCATCCATGTTACAGCTTACTTTGCAGTTCTACCTTGATGACAGTTACGACGGCCAGCTGAAACATTGCTTTGTATTTTTTCTCCTGGAAATGTTAATTGCAGCATTTCTGGTGAACCAGGCTGTGAAGTGTACCAGAAGCATAAATTTAGAGCAGTGTGAAGAAATGGAGGCCCTTAGGATGGATTATTACAGCAGCCCTATGATTCTGAGGGTAAGAATTATTTTAAAGTAGAACTGATTCATTAGGTATGTTTTTAGTTCTTTGTGCCATTTTATTTTATTTTTTTGAGACAGGGTCTCATTATACAGTTTAGGCTGTCTTTGAACTTAGTGTATAGCCTAGGCTGGTCTCAAACTGGTAGCGATCTTCCTGTCTCAGCCTCTTGAGTGCTAAAATTACAGGTGTGCACCAGTACACCCCGCTCTTTGTGCCCTTTTAAAATATGACAAGAGGGAGGGCATAGACAGCTTGGCAGTCTAAGCACCTGCCTGGCAAATGCGGGGACCCGGGTTCAATCCCCCGAACCCTTTGCTGTGCTGGCCCCAGAACCCTGGGTGCACTGTGCCTGCAAACCATGTATGGTGGCGCGTGCCTGTAATCCCAGTGCTGGGGAGACTGAGACAGGAGGATCACTAGGAGTTGAGACCCTATGTCAAATAAAGAAAGAAAGAAAGAAAGAAAGAAAGAAAGAAAGAAAGAAAGAAAGAATTAGAATCACAGCAGGCCTCTGGTGAAAATGAAAAAAAAAGGATTACTTGCAACTATACACAGAGTTGGCAAAAATTTTTTTATAATGAATAATTTCAGTGTGTGATTGAAATATCTCAAGGACTTTGGTTTCAATGATTATTGAAATAATCCTTTAAGTAATTTTTATTTTTACATAGCTCATATTTTGCTTTCATTTTTTTTCTTTCATTATGATGCTAACCAATAATGTATGTCTCCTGAATAAAACATAATTTTACCAGAAACCTAAAAACTTTAGAAATAATAATTTTGTGTGTGTGTGGAACTGGGAATTGAACTCACCCTTGGGCTTGCCAGGGAAGCTCTTATTCCACTGAGCTATCTCCTCGGCCCCCAAAAATCTTAATGTATATGATAGAAATAATTATGTAAGAACTGGAAAGAGTTCTCTGTGAGAAGCAGATCAGAAAAGAAGATAAAGTACACTGCCTGGTTGGCAAGTGAACTTGGCAGTCAGGGAAAGTTAGGAATCGGGATTCGTGGAGCAGGAGGAGGAGGTCGGGGTGAGGGAGCCCTTCTCTGCAGCTGCAGCGGAGTATGAGAGTGAGGCCCTGGCCCATGGACACTGAGAGGGAGCTTTGCAAGAAGAGATGTTTTTTCACAATTGAAACCCATGTGATTGTCGAGCCAGGCATGGTGGTGCGTGCTTGTAACCTCAGTCAGCACTCGGGAGGCAGAGGCAGGACAGTGGGAGCAAGTCCAAGACCGGCCTGAGCTCCATAGGGAGACCCTATCTCAAAAACCCCCAAAGAAAACAAGATTATTGTCCAAGTCCTCCCCAGCCCCATTTCTTTTGGGGGAGGGGTGTATGCCATCCTGGGGATCAAGTGAACCGAGGGCCTCATGCATGCTAGGCAAGCCATGTCCCCTGAGCTGGATCCCATGCATTTTTTGGGGAACAGGATCTTGCTAAATTGCCTAGGCTGGCCTCAGATTCTTGATCACCCCGAGTAGCTGGGATTTAGGTATGTGCCACTGCACCTGACTCTAATTCTCTTTTTGGGGTGTATTGAGGGGGTATGGGGGAGGCAGTCCATGGCCCCATAGTCATCTGGTGTCTGTGTTCAGAATCCAGTTAGAGCTTCTCCTCTCCCTCCCTTCCTGCTCCTCTCATTGCCTAAGTCAGCCTCTGGGCCGATGGGTTTGTCTTGTTACTTTGGCTTCTCACAGTGTCCCAGGCATCCAGGTAAGATCTTGGCACCTAGCTCCCACATGGCCCAAGGATGTCTGGGGATGAGGCTGCAAGAAATAGGTGACAAGGAGTGGAGGCAGCTTTCCTGTCAGGAGAGCTTGGCTGTATTGGGAGATAAAGCTTGAAACTGGGACCTCTCCATGGTAGGAAGACAGGCATAGCCTGCAGGAAGCTCCTGGCCAGATGCCTCAGGAATGACCAAAAGGGTGGGGACGGTGTCTTCCCTTTGCCTGAGTCCCGTGCGGCAGCAGTAGGCATGTGGGGTGTGCGCTAGCAACCCCGGGTGTGGAGGCCTCGCGGCACCAGCTGCTGTGCTGGCCTGTTGTACTTCCAGCCAGAAGGAGATGAGAAGAGAAGGAAACTGAACTGTTGTGGCCGAGACCCAGACCCAAAGGTGCAGATGTCCTGCCTCACGCTGTCCTTGTGGGATCTTTGAGAGTGAGTGTGGCCTTTGACCGAGGCCTGGAAGAGTTACGAAAGTGCATCTGTCAAATGTAACAACATTTGTCCTGGTTTCTTTTTGTCTAGGTGCCCAATTCGGTGACACAGGTAAGTATTCCTTCATGGAAAGGAAGTTTATAATTCTTACCTGCATATCAGTTGTTTTAGTGGGTGTGTTGGTGCTGGGTTGGAGCCAGGGCCTCTGTATGCCAGCCGAGCTCCAGCCGGCCTGGCCCTGGCATTTTGTGCATGTCACTGCATGTGTTTTGCCCCGCTTCCCTCACTGTGCATCAGGTGGGCCTGTCTCAAGCTTTTTGTGACTTGATCGCTGTCGCCTCTGTTGTAGTGTGGAGTCTTTAACCTCCAGGTCTTGTTCTTGTCATAGGTCCCGATCACTGTCCAGTCCATCACCGTTCAATCACTAAATAAAACACTGACCCGCCTGGAGGACACTGGTGTACGGCTGCCCTCTCTCCTCAGTTCCGGGCATGATAAAATCTGCATTAACGTTGTGCTTGAAGTAGGTGCCCAGTTTGGCCTTTTAAGCTCTGTCTGTGGAGGACTCTAGCCGCCGGCTTTATGGGATGACAGGACGCCCTCCAAAGGGGGCCTGGCCCACCCTGTGGCAGCGCTGCTCTTGGCCTGGCCTTCTGCTTGCTTTGTGCCATCTCTTGAGGATGCCTCTTTATTGTCACACAAACCTAGCGACTTGCCATCACCAGCATTGTATTTATTGGGGCTCATTTCCTCTGCAGAGCTAGGCTAATCACTTTTATTTGGACCAACTGATGTGGCACATGTTAGGCCCCCAGAAGCCCGGATGACCCCATCCACTGGGTAATGCTGAGGGAACGCTGCTCAGATCTGCCCCGACACCAGGGCGAACCCACCGGGACTGGGGGAGGACTTGGCACTTCTGGCTCTCGTTACTAGTCTGGCCGCTGAAGTGTCAAGGGAGCCTGGGCCTTGTGAGCTGTGTTCTGTTCCAGGTAAAGTACAGCCTCACATACACGGATGCAGGGGAGGTTGCCGCGGCGGGCCTCTCACTGCTGCTGGGGGCCGTTAGCCGTGCCACGATCCCCCTGCAGCAGAAGTTTGAAATTAGCTTCGTTCAGGTAAGTTGGAGCCATTTTGTCTGAGTTTTAACTGCGAAGTTAAAAAGAAATTGTAACTTCTCAATGAGACACAATCACCTTAGCAAAACCCTTCGTACTGAACAGAGGGCTTGCCAGAGGTCTGTAACACAGCTGAGCAGCCTGTGTCCTCCCCTCTGGGACGAGGTTCCCCTGTCGCGTTCGCCTGTTCTTTTACAGCATGATGTACTCCCACACTGGCAGATACATTTATAGTGCTGAGTAGGGGGAGAGGTTCTTTTATAGGTTGGCAATTCCAGATTTTATTATGAAAAGCACTGCATTTTCTTCTTCCTGTTTCCTTACTAAAAGGAGCATCACTCTGTGTGTGTGTGTGTGTGTGTGTGTGTGTGTGTGTACTCGTGTGTGTGCGCTATATTGTTTTTCAGCAAAACACAAGGTCCGTTGCTCTGAGTGGCAACCCCGGTTACGTGGCCGGACTCCCATTGGTCACCGGGCTGCAGCCCCCGAAGGGATATCCTTTCCGTGTGTTCCGCCTAGTGAGGGCTAGAAGGTGGGACAGAGCCAGACCAGAGCTTCCTCCAGGTGACCAGGGGTAGGGGCGGTGGACACTGGTGCTTAGGAGACAGTGCATGGCATGGGAAGAGGCCAGTGTTTAAAAACACATCTGAAGGCAAGAGTCAACGTTCGGATGCATACTATTTCACATTTAAACAGAGCCTCCTAAACAAACTTGGTGATTTTGAAAATTTGGAATTAATTTGGAAAGGCCAGTTTCTGAGCACTTTTCTCCCAAGAATGTACTAATCAAGGCCCATCGTTACAATGAAGCTATATGGTGGTGGTGGTGGTGGTGGTCTTCCACCCCCACCCACAGAAATAACACCATCTCAGAGGCCCAGAGAAGAGGGGGCCTGGTTCTCACTTGTGTCTCAGGTCCTGTAAGTGTCATTGAGTGACACCACATTACCTGGAAATCAGAGCGCTCTGGCACTGGGAAGTCGTTCCTTAACTTTCAGTGAATGTCTGCGATTCTTCAGACCACAAACAGATTCGGACAACTCACTGTTCTCAGTAGCACGGCGGAGCAAGACTGCCTCGCAGCTGAGGGGCTCCGGACCCCAGTGCTGTTCGGTTACAACATGCACACTGGCTGCCGGCTCAGGTGAGAGGGGACTTGCGCCGCAGGACTTGTGTCCATCAGAAAGCACAGCGTCCCTACCCTTGCCCTTTAGAGCCAGACCTCTGCCTTGGCTGCTGGGTGCCTGTGAAGGCCATGTGGTGTTCAGCACTGTTACTGAGCAAGAGAATGGTCGCAGCCCTTTTCTTCCCCAACATGGCAGAGAAAAAATTGCAAAGCTTCGTATGTTCAAGTGTAAGGTTGCGCAGCACTTGGAATCAGAGCGAAAATATCTCCCCTGCAGGTACTTCTATATTTCTGAACTTTAATATACACGGCACCAGAAAAACAGTGAAGGCAGCCTGAATGTGCTGTTTTTATCTTTTTAAATCAAATATGTACATAATATGGATATCAAGGAGCCCTGCACGCTTGTGACACAACCAGCTGCTTTTATTCACGTTTGTCCCATCCTGGAGGCAACCATTTTCAACCACTGAAGCTGGGCTTTGGAAATCTGCCCCCAGATCTTCCATAAGTACCTACACATAAAGTATTTCTTCTTCTTTGGTACTGGTGTTTGAACCCAGGGCCTTCACACTGAGATACATCCCCAGGCTGGCTGGCTGCTGGCTGGCCTTCTTTCTTGTTCTGTCCTTTTTTTTCTCATTCATTCATTCACTCACTTATGGACAGACTCTAAGTCACTGAGTTGCCCAGGTTGAGCCTGAGCGCGCCGTGCTCCTGCCTCAGCGCCACAGGGCTCTGGGCTGACAGATGTGTGCCACCACACCTGCTGGTTTCATGACTGTATTGTTTCCCACTCTGGAAGACAAAGGCTCGGTTCTTCGCCCTTCCTCCTCTTCCTCCACCACCCACATGCTTCATACACCTCCCAGGGTGATTTGGGCTCTGTTTTGTTAGACAGGATTCACCATTTATAGCGTTTGCTCTGGTCTCCTTAGACCAGCATTTCTTAAGAGCGGCTGCCTGGAGCCCAGTCCCACCAGATGTCCACAGGCCTAGGCCGTGCAGCGATGATGGGAAACACAAAATTATAGCTAAAACCAGGATCTCTTCCTCAGGATTTTGCAATCCCTTTACCATGCCAGTGTGCTTCAGGAGGGATGGGGACATGTAAGGCATTGTCCTCCTAACTCTTGGCCAGGGTTCTCTCTGTACAGAAAGAGCTTCCATGGAACACAGTTTGGAAAACAGTTTCAGATTCCCTTATGGCCAGGATTTGGCAGTGTTAAGAAACACTTTAGCTTCTGTCAAATGATCCCCTCTGGCAAGGGAGAAGATAATGAAACTGGAGAGTCGTGTGTTTCCTGGAGGCCTGTAAAAGCCCCAGGTGGGCTGGATGTGGGAGCACCTGCTTGTATTCCCAGCTTCTTGGGAGGCAGAGGCAGGAGGATTGTAAGTTCAAGGCTAGCTGGGCAATCTGCAGGTTTTTTCTAAAAAATAAAAAATAAAGGTTTGCTGATGTAACCCAGCACTCTGAGTTCAGTCCCTACTGTCACACAGAAGTAAAAATAAATTACTGGCACAGTTACTCGGCCCTTTTCCTCCCTAAAGGCTGAGCCCTGCCATCCCGTGCCAGCTGCTGGCACAGAAGGTGAAGGACCTGCTGAAGGGCCAGGGCTTCCCGGATTTCGTGGCCCCGTTCGGCAACTCCAGGGCACAGGATGTGCTGGACTGGGTGCCTGTCCACTTCGTCACCCACTCGCCCCCTGTCAAGGTAAAGGGAGAGGCTGAAGGCCAGGTGCTCGCGGTCTCCTACTGGGCTTGGGTACACCTGTGAGGGAGGTGGTGGCTCTGGGTGGAGCCTGAGCGACCCAGATGGATCCATCAGATTGGCCTGAACCCTGAGTGTTGACTGTCCCTGCTAGCAGGCAGCCTCAGCCTCCTGAGTCGCTTGCAGTACAGGCAGGCGTGACCATGCAGCTTTCTGGGTTTGAGCCTGTTTCCTTGTCTGTGAAATGAAAACGTGTGCTCCGACCTCAGGGGTTGTTTCGTGGGTCTGTGGAGGTAATGTAGCGGTGGGCGGCCTCCCTGGAATGGGGAGCTGCTACCGGTCACCATCCTGCTCTTGGGTGTCCCTCATTCCTAAGCTCTGAAATGCTCCAGAATCTGGAACCTTTTCAGTCCCACAAATAGAAAGTTCCACACCCGGCCTTATGCGACAGTGGCAGTCAAGACAAACAAACAAAAAAAATACTGCCTAAAGTTACCTTTCTGCTGTAAGACATGCAATAGATCTATGCAGTAGACTCTCAGAGACTTAGGCCTCATCCCCAGGCTGTCTCACTTATTATGCATATGCAAATGTCCCCAGATCAGAAAAATCCCAAATATTCCTGGTCCCCAGCATTTCAGAGAAGGGGTGCTTCACCTGCTTGTTATCAGCGCCACACAAGCCGGCTGGGGACAGCACAAGGCCACCCTGAGATGAGTTGGGTGCGTCCCTGTCCGCACTGCTGCCCACCCACACGCTCTGCTCTACCTGGAAGCCCACACACAAGTGCGTTTAATGCCAAAGTGCCCCAGCGGGTTTAATGGAAGTCGACATTCTACACACCGGGGCCTGCTCACGTGTGCCTCCTCGCCCACCTGTTCCTTTGTCTTGGCAAGGTGTGGGCTGTGCTGTCACCACAGGTGCGCTCTCCCTCTCCGTCTTATGCCCTAATTGCTGAGCTTTCTCATCACCATGCTCTGGGTGTATTTGTAGCAGGGCATGGTGAGGTAAGGATGCTCAGAAGCCACCTCCGCTACCTGCAGGGTCGCCAGGGAAGACCTGAGACCAGGTCTGCATCCCTGCTGCTTGGCCCTGGGGCTTGGCTCGGTTCTGCCCCCAGAGAAGCCAACAGTTCGCTCCTGGCTTCTTGGCACTGAGTGAAGTCACCAGTTAGGGCTGCTTATCTGGAAGGGGACAGGCCAGGGGCAGAGGTGGCACTGCTTGTGGCTTTGCTGGCCCAGGAACTATGCAGCCTGGAGCAGGCTTTGCGTGAAGCACGGCCACGCTGGGCCACAGCAGCTGCACAAGGCAGCTCCTGATAACAGGGTGTTTTGCAAGAACGGTGCAGCGTGTAGTTCAAAAGGCTATTCCAAGCTAAGCAATCCATTTATACTTTTGGCAGGCATCAGGCATTAGCAGGCCTCTAGCTTTTCATGCCCTAAGAGTATTTAGAAGGAAATTTTTAGTATGGAAAAATTTCAAGCTCATAGAAAAGTAGTCCCATACAGTGGGAGCCCCATCCAACCACCATGCAGCTTCAAGTTCTCTCATTTGCCAGCCAAAGACAGTGAGGCAGGACAAGGGTCCAGAAGCCGAGTTCCCCACAGGGCTGCGGACTCATCCAGCCTGCGCTGTCAGTGCTAAACATGCAGGCACTGCCGATGCCCAGATGTCACATCTTAGGTGCCAGCTGATGAAACTAGACAAATGGAAAGAATGTTTGGATCTTCTCAGAGCATTTTAATGAGACATGCTGCCAGGTTTAATTTGTTAATGTCCGGCCCCTCTCCTGAGGTAGGTGTGAACAGTAGATGAAGGTGGAGCCCTTAAGGTCCCCACGTGCAGGTGACATTAGCCACTGCAAATCGGAGGGGATGGAAGAAAATCACACTAGGGGGTGCAGTATTTTTGGAGCACTGAGTGCTTTAATAATATGTGCTTTGTCAAAGCTGTTTCGATCTGAACTTCTGGAGTCTATTCATTCTCTTGTTCAGAACATTTTGTAATATGTGGAACATTTTATAATTAAAACTCTGAACTGCAGATTAAGTTTGACTTGAGGTTGTATAATATTCAAGATTGATGCCTGGCATTTTGTTTGGCAGGATTCTTGTCAGCTCCCCGTGGCTTTGGTCCTAGAAGTGAAGTGGACCAAGTATGGATCCCTACTGAACCCCCAAGCCAGGATAGCAAATGTCACGGCGAATCTCATTTCCTCTGCCTTTCCCCAGGTAGGCCTGGCTGGAGCTTAAAGGTATAGGTTCTATAGTGTGTTCAAGGCCCTGGTTCAATCCCTGGTCCCCTGGTGTGTGTGTGGGGAGGCATAGGTTGGGGCTGGAGCTCAGGGAGAGCAAGGACCTGGGTTCCATCTCCAATACTAAAGACAGAAACCCAAATACTATGGGTTAAGACAGAGAAGTCCAGCTGGGTGTGGTGGTGCACACCTGTAATCCTGGCACTTGGGAGGCCGAGGCAGGAGGCTCACTGAAAGCTCCAGGCCAGTCTGGGCTGCATAGCAAGACCCTGTCTAAAAAACGAGAGCCAAAACCAAAACCAAAACCAAAAAGAATGATAAAGAAGTATAAACAAAACTCATGTGTGAGGGGCTGGGGAGATGGCTCAGTAGAATAAGGGCTTGCCTGGCAAGTGCAAGGGTCTGAGTTCAATTCCTGCTTCCAAAAAAAAAAAAAAATATCACATGACAGATGTTTTATTACCTGATAAAAAAGATAAACAATCTGGAATCTTAGAACAATTTTGTGGTCATTCCTGTACTTTGGAAGGAAAAGACCCCACTGGCAAAGGTTTATTGGCATCAGCACTCCTGCTTAGAGTCGACCTCAAGTTACAGCTGAGGCTGGCGGGCTTAGGACACTGGGCAGACCCCTTCCTTCCTCCCTCCACACACCCATCAGGTCCTGGGTTGGCAGCAGCCCGATGCGGGGAGGCAGAGTCCCCATTTGTCCCCCTGCTAACACACTGGGTGTACAGCTCTGACGTTTTACTGCAGACCCTGGCTGGAAGTGAAAGGTCGGTGGTCATCTCCACCACGGTGACTTTTGTGGACGTGTCTGCACCTGCAGAAGCTGGCTTCCGGGCCCGGCCCACCATCAACGCCAGGCTGCCTTTCGACTTCTTCTTCCCATTCGCGTGATGGAAATGGTCACTGTAGGGCCCGCCATGGAGGTCTGCACTGAGGGGCAGTGGGTACTTGGGGTGGCAGGTGGTCTGGACACTGTGACCACTGGGTCACAATCCTTGCATCCAGGTGTCACCCCTGAACCAACATTCTCCTCTTGCCCTGATAGAATTTTTCCCTCTTGGGGACAGCGCTCCACTCTCAGATTTTGAGCTGTCTCGTCCAGTGCTCCGTACGAAGGTCCTAGGTGGAAGCCGAGTTGTTCCAGGAGACCACAGAGAGCCGACTATGCCACCGGGTGCTCAGGGCGGGCCCAGCCACCTTATTCAGCCCCACTTTAATGTGGCTTATTTTAAAAATGTTCATTGTTCAGAGTTCAGGTTTTCTTTCAAGTCCTGTTGAAATAAGTACAGAAATAGCAAAATACTGTACAAAATTGTGTGAGGAGAGCACAAAGCCTCGCGAGGGGCTCCTCCCCCAAAGATCACACTGATTACAGGGCCAGCGTGGGTCTAATTGCCGTTTCCATGCCGAGTGAGCTCCCAGCTCACTGGGAGAGGAGGAGATCGGCTCTTTCATACATTAATTGTATGGTGACTGTGGAAAACATGGCCAGGTGGCGGGTAGTTGGGGCCCCGAGAAGCTGCTGGCAGCTGAAGGAGGTGGGGGGCTCTGGCAGCCCCACCAGCTGCTTTCCTTCCTGTAAAAATGCTCATTCAAAAAAATGCTCATCCATGGCTTCCATGGATGTAAAATTGGAGAACTGTACATTTGATGAGATTAAATTTTATATTTATATACAACCAGTTATTGTCCAGGTTCATTTTCATCAAGAGTAAAGTGTTCCACATCAGAAAAGTTTGGTGCTTTTGTCATGCAGCGCAGAGGAAGGGCTGAGCAGCTCTCCAACAGAGAAAGAGCTGCCCGCGAGGCCGAGTCCAGGGATGACACAGGGCCGGCCGGAGGCAGAGGCCCTGGACCCAACTCAGCCTGCGCCAAGGCCGGGCCTTCTTTGCAGAGCCTCAGACTTCTAGTTCACTTCACCAAGCAGGCCGTGCTGTCGCAGCAGCTTGTTGAGTCTTTCAATCTCTTGTTCCTATTGGAAAGCAAATATCAGCATTGCCTGAACCTCAGCAGGATGTGACAGTCATCCGGGAGCCCCAAGCACAGGGACACAGATGAATGAGAGCTGCTCTCCTATGGACTTCAGGCTGCTGAGGAGATGCTGCCCTCAGACAGGTCCCTGAGCAGGGACAGTCGGGACAAGAGGTACCCAGAGAAAGGGCGTCAGCTTGGGTGGCAGGCATGGATCTAGCAAGTGAGACGGGTGACGTGTGAAGTGTGAAAGGACAAGGGCCACTCAGTCCAGGGAAGGGCAACGGGCTGAGGCACTGCAGGGACATGGGACACCCCATGCTTAGGGGACCATGACCAGGTTGTCCTCGGGTCTTACCTTCTCAGTGCAGCTGAACTCGAGGTGCTGGATCTTGGTGGCCAACTGAATATTGATCTGTTTTAATCTCAGGAATTGCCGTTCGGAACGGGTCTTCACTGAGATGATTATCCCTAGAGGGTAAACGAGGGTGTCAGAAATACGGGCTTCCGTTGTAACCACCCGGGGAAAAGCAAGATATAGTCTATCCTTATATACAAATAGAGGTAGGAGGAGCAGTGACAGACGCGTCATCCTCAAGTGCTGTCACAGGCCACAGGCCAGGCGTGTCCTTTCTGTGCTGCACAGTACCCAGCTACCCAACATCTGCCTTTGGCCCACACAGCCTGCTGGGATGGGGCTGGAGCACAGATGCCCTGCAAGCACCAGGCCATTGGCTGGTTCCCACTTGACACAAGCCTCCCCAGCAGGGACCGGAAGCTCCCTTTTCCCTGGCACAACCCAAAGCAAAGTTCTACTTGGGCTTCGTTGTCATCACTAGGCCGCCAAGGGGAGCAGCTCTGTGCCTCATAGAAGCAGCTGCCCTGCCCCTTCTTAGTGAATCCCTCATCTGGGGAGCCCTGAGCCTGCCGGGGTGCTGCAGAGATCAGTCACCCTGCTAGGCCCGTCCCGCTGTGGCAGACAGTACACAGCCGTGTCACATCTGCATAAGTGCAGAGTCTGAACCAGAGGCCCAGGCCCAGGGTGTACGACAGAAGGTTTCCTCTGAAATACCATCACCCCACACGCCAGAGCCAGAGTCCAGGGCATGTTTATAGGTGTTATTTTCCTCCCAAAAGGACCAAGAAGGTCATTTTAGAAAACTGGCTACCTCTACCGAGCGCCACGACTTTCTCTGAGGGAGCGTGGTGTGTGGCGTCGCTCAGCTTCCTGGGAGCCTCTGGCGGGTGTCCTCCACTTGGGTTTGGTGGAGTCCTCAAAGATGATCACCCAGCATGGCACACACCTCTTTCTTGAGCATTCTCAGAGGCTGAGGCAGGAGGATCACAAGTTTGAGCCCAGCCTGGACAACTTAGTGAGGCCCTGAGGTCTCAGAATAAATGCAGGGATGGGAGCGTAATTCAGTACAGCCCGGATTCAGCCCCTAATACCGGGGGGTGGGGGGGATCCTCTGAGAAAAAACCTCAAGAGACTCCTTACGGAGTAGTCTGGCCTTTCTACATACCTTTTGATAATCATAAAAAAATAAGGCCTGAAGGAGAAAGCTAGTTCTAATGGCACTCGTCCCACCCATCTGGCCCAGAGGCAGCTGTTGGGCACCAAATGGCACCGTCTCCCTTTCCTTTAGACTCCTGTGAGGTGGTGGAGGCTGCGTGTAGCCCCCATGGCGGCATCTGAACAGCTGGCCCCAGCACCATGCCCGGCTGCCTGCTCTCCTGTGCCCTCTGCTGCCCAGCAGACTCATGTACCATTGATGATCCGGGCCACGCGCCACAGCCGGAGCAGGATCAACAGCCCAAGAGCCTCAAACTCGTGCTCCCAGAACAGGAGGACGACGTCAAGGACGAACGAGACCACCACGACCACTGTGTCCAGGATCTCAAACTTGTGGTGAAAGAACTCCAGGCGGAAGACAAATATCTTAAAGAAAATCTCTATCATGAAGAAGGCCAGGATGGCAATGCTCATGCAGTGGAACACCTGAAGGAGACAAGGAACCAAAGTCAGATGGGGCCTCGGGACACTGGCGGGGTGGGACAGAGCTGGGCCTCAGGGACCCCTCCCCACATGCCAGCGAGAGATACCGAGCCACCAGAGCCAGACCACCCTCCACGCTGGAAACCCAGCATTGAGCACCACAAGCCAGGTTTCTGCCCTCTGAAGCACAATTGGTGCGCACAGCTATGTTGTAGGACACTTGCTGCAGCACCAGTACGGGGTACAGCCAATGTGGCCCCCAAAAGTCTCATGTGTGGGGGTGGTGGTCAGGTCATCAGCGGATCCTCCAGGAAGGAGCTCAGGAACTGAATGGGCCTGCTTGGAGGTGGTCACTGGGGTTGTGACCTACAAGGGTGCGTTCTTGTGCCCAGCCCCCGCCCCCGTCCCTGGTTCTCTCTGCTTTCCTGGCTGCCAATGGGACGGGCACCTCCCAGCCCTTCTACCTGCTGGTTCTGCTTTGGAGCATGGACTCAATCTCTCTAAAACCGTGAGCCAAAATAAACACATCCTCCTCTGGGTCATGGATGCTGGGTATTTCATCCCAGCAATAGGCAGGCTGACAAATATAGGCACTCTTTACAAAATACAGATTTTTTGCACTGTTGGTGGGCAATGTCACTGTTCACGAGAAGGAACCTGTCACGTGAATGATAGTACCCGTGTACACACACTACCCAAGTAGGGGGCTATGAATGGTCACCACAGTGGATGCTAAATGAAGAGGGCCCCAGAGCCAGGTGTGTAAACCACAGTCCTCACTATGGAAGCCGTTTCCAAGGTGAGGCAGGAAATGGATGTAGTGAGCTGGGCTGCTGGTGCCAGAAAGCAGGGAACTACCTAAAGGCTGCAGTCAAAAGGACAGATTGAAAAGGCTTGGTGACCAGTGTGGACAATTTAAACATCAAAAGGAATGACTGGGCTGTGGAGATAGTGGTCCAAGCACCTGCCTAGGCAAGTGCAAGGGCCCGGCTCAACCCCCTACTGCATGCTGTGCCAGCCACCAAGACGGGCTGTGGTGTGGTGCATGCCTGCAATCTCAGCACTGGGGAGGCTGAAATGGGAGGATCACTACAAGTCCAAGCTGTGTAGTGAGACTCTGAACCCAATACATAAAAATTAAAAAAGGGGGGGCAGACAGATAGCTCAGTAGAATAAGCGCTTGCCTGGCAAGCACAAGGGCCTGAGTTCAATCCCCGGTGCTGCCAAAAAAATAAATAAAAATAAAAATAAAGAATTACTGTTACACACAAGGAACACAATACTCATGAGCTCATGGTGAGGCAGGCACACACTGGGCTCTTCCTTGTGGGGGAACAGCAGCTACTAAAGGTGGAGGGAAAGACAATCGGAAAATCATTCTGTGTCCCCAGTGAATTCACTGACTCAGGCAGGGACAGTCCCAGATGCCTATGCATGGAATGAAGTGTCACCGGGAAGGCTACTTATACTGCAGAGGGACAGGAGCCCTGACAATGGGGCACACCGGCATTTGCCACCTATATCAGACAATCTGTCATGAAGTCCCCCCGAGGGTGCATCTGAGCCTCCCAAAGGGATCACAGGTGTGCACCACGGCGCCTGTCTAGAGGGTGCATCTGAAGAACAGAGCGGTCCTTGCTGATGGAGCCTCTGACCTCACTTCCAGTGTGCACTTCCGGGAGAAGGCTGCAAATGAGAGGGCCTTTTGTCTGGATTTGCGCAGGGTGATGGAGAATGCGAGGCATCCTACAGAGTGGCTGGTAGGACTATTTACAAAGTCAGTGTCATGAGGAGGGAAAGAGGGTAGAGATAAACAGAAGCATCTCGGAAGACATTCCTGGGGCAAGAGAGGGGCTTCGAGTCCATGCGGTATAGACTGTGGCCCTGCCGTCGTCGGTTTAGGTCTGACAGCAGCAGGCTGGTTCTGAGGAGAGGCCTATTCTTAGACATGCTGATGTGTTTGGGGATGAAGTCACCATGTTGGCGACAGAAACGCATGGATCTGTCTCTGGGGATGTACAGCAATAAAGCTGATGTGGCAAAAGATATATTGGCCATTTTTCATGATGCAGACTTGGGAACAGAAGGCAGCAGCACAAATTCTATTAAGGGACACGGTGTGTGTGGGGGGAAGACTACTCGTCCTCCCCCAGACTTGGGCTGCCGGGGCCGGTGAGTGGGAGGTTTGATGCTTCCTTTTGCCCTTTTTTCTTGGAAACAGGCGTGTGCACATAATTCCTTTTCCTCCCTAAAAGCACACGGGAAGATGTTCCTAAGGTCCACCCTGCTCCTGCATCCACGCCCCCTTGGGCATCACTGGAGCCTGGCATGGTCAGTAACTGATGCAGTGGTGTCACCATGGCTCTAGGGAAGGGACCGTACAGGTCTCAGGAGACAGGAAACAAAGAACACCAAACACCCCAGCGCCTCCCAGCTCCATACTGCCTTGAAGGGCAGAGGAGCTGCAGTGACGGTGTCGGTACCTGGGCCACATATTTGTTCTTGTCGGGCTCGGTGGTCTGCAGGTCCAGAATGAGCTCAGCCAGCACCAGCAGGGCATCCAGAACCACCAGGCAGATGATGATGACCTGGGTCACAGGGAGCAGCGGAAACCATGAGACCCACCGGGGCCTGGTACTCTCAGGTGCAGCGCCGGGGTGTGGAGCAAGCACAGGACGCGCCTATCACCCAGAGCCTGTCTTTGGCTCCTTTTCAGTCCCCCTGACCTTTCCCCACACTTGGTCTTTGCCTTTTTCATTCACTGTTGCTTAATAAAAGTATCTCAAACCGAATGCCCCTCCCTGGGTGGAAAAAATAAATGCTAATGTTAAGAAAGTTCGTATTTTTCGACATCTGGGGATTGCTGGAGCCTAGGCATGCTCAGAACAGATGCTTGGTCACTCGATACTGCCCTTCCCTGGGGCTCCCAGTGCTGGCAGGGACCTCCACCTACTCTTTGGGTGATTGGGTGGCAGTAATGTCACTGTACCCAGCAGGCAGCATCACCCTGAATGTGAAGTTCCTGCCCCTGCTCTGCTCACTGGTGAGGGGAGAAGGCAGCCTGGGAAGAGTCAAGTGGGGCAGAACCTCAGGGGCTTTGGCATGGTTGGAGCATGAGAGAGCATGTCCCCTGGACCCGTGGACCCGTGGACACACTGTAGCAGCAGGGAGGTTCCAGTGACTGCGGTGGTATGACACTGCTAAAGGCTTTGATGGCAGATTGGAGGCAACAGCCTTAGGCAGTGGAAATGGCAGTGGAGGGAGAGAGGAGTCCCAGAGGCCATACATGAACCCCTCTACCTCCAGGGTTCTGGACAGCTGCTTAGGGCCAGGCCTTCCCTCTCAGAGCAGTGGGAGTTTCCATTTGGGGGAGGCTTGATAGAGACTGAACCCAGGGGGCCCACATTGAGCTACAGTTTTTTTGTTTTGTTTTGTTTTGCTTAATCCCAAAAGTCCCCAGGCTAGGCTAGAATTTGTGATCCTCCTACTGCAGCCTCCCAGAGTGCTGGGATTTTAGGCTTGCACAACCATGCCTGGCTAGATTGTGGATTTTGGTCTTTGAAAATGTATCTGCTGTTAGACAAGGAGTTCCAGGTTGAAATTATTATTATCATTTTTTAAAAAAATGTATTTAGTTCAGGGTCTATAGGGTCTCACTCTGTAGGTTGGACTCATAGTGATTCTCCTGTTTTCAGCCTCCCAAATGCTGGGATTATAGGTGTGAGCCACCATGCCCAGTCTCAGTTGCTGGCTCAGTGCGCCCTGGGGGCAGGGCCAGCACGCACTCGGGCACTCGGGCACGCAGGCACGCAGGCACGCAGTCACGCACGCACGCACGCACGCACGCACGCACACATGGTGTGAAACCCAGTCCCTGTGCCTGGCTAAGCAGGCACGTTAGTCTGTTGAGTTATCCGGCCGGCCCTCAGGTTGAAATTAAGCAAGCTGAGCCTGCCGGAAGAATGGACTGCTAAGCTTTGGGAAACTGTGGTTCATTATTTCAGTGCCGTGTTTGATAACGTGGTTTGGAGACCTAGCGAATTACTCTGGAACGCAGTCTCCACACATCTAAATGCAGTGCTTAATACAGATTCAAGGGGCCGGGGAGATGGCTCAGTGGAGTAAGTGCTTCCCTGGCAAGCACAAGGGCACGAGTTCAAGCCCCAGTTCTGCGCGCCCCACCCCCCCCAAAAAAAAGTTGAAGCCTCTAGGGGTGGTGGTTTTGGTTTTTTAAAAAAATTCTTGGCTTTATTTTAGAGCCCAAGGGATCTGAAGCTTTTAAGAAGGCACCCATTTTCTGGCATAATGAAGCGTGATGCCCCAACATGTCTGCTAGGAGGCAGGTGACACTGGTAGGGGCCCTGCAGACATCATGGGGAGCAAAAGCACGCAGAGGTAAGACACACATGTCCAGAACAGCAGCACCTAGGAGGACACACAGTGCAGCCAGGGGGTTCCCAGGGTTGCAGGAGGATGGGGGACCAGCACCTGTTTTGAGAATGTTCTGGAACTAGATCATGGGGAACACCCAAAATACACAGAAGTATTCACTTCCCAAGGGTCAGTGTTCTGTGAATCACACCTGAACTAATACAAACAAAAGACTCGAGCCCACTAAACTGTAATGCCCAGTCCCCAGGGCCGAATCTGCCACACACTGGCAGCCCTGTGATTGGGGGGAGTCATGGAACCAGGTCACAGAGAACAGAAAAGAGCAAGGAACTGGGGGGTAGTAACCCTGACCCTTCCCTGTAGAGCACCATCCGGGTCCCGTCAGCCCATGCCCAGCACCTTCCAGGGCTACGAGCGTCCCTTAAGCAGTGGCTGCAGCACAGGGCCTGGCGAGCAGAGTATGGGGTGCAGCAAAGCCCCTGGCCCCTCCTCCTGTCCCTCATGGCTTCCCACGCAGCTGTGCCATCCAGTGTGAGCAGTGGCAGCCATAACTCTGTATCATGTCACTCTGGCCACTTCAAACCGCCCAAGGATGGGACTTCATAATGTTTTGGGGGTTTCTAGTGGTACTAGGGATTAACCTAGGATCGTTATACCCAGCTATATCCCCTGCCTTTTTACAATTTTTTTTTTTTTTTTTTAAATTAGAGACAGATCCTTGGTAAGTCCCTAAATTGCCCAACTGGGCTTGAGGTTGCAATTTCTCCCATCAGAGAGCAAATCTTCTACCTCCCAGTCCCTACTGCAATCCTTTCCTTGCTTTCACCCTGGCCCTGGCCAATCTGACTAGGCCCCCAGGGCAGCCCCAGGGCCTGTCGATTGTTTACTGCTCTTCTCTGCTCACTGCAGAGCCAGGCGCCTTCTGCCCTTCTCTGGGCCCCTAGCAGAGCAGCTGCTTCCCAGCCAGGCCCTGGAAACCCAGCCCCTCTGTCTGAAAAATGCCCCTGCATCCACAGCCCAGGCCAGGCACTGCTGGGTGTGGGCCTGGCTGAGCTTGGGCCAGGCCCTGGGTTCCATCCCAGCACCACCAGAAAACCACACCAAAAGAAAACCAAAAACTCTGGAGATCACAGGTGTTAAGAGCCACCCACAGGATGCACTCTTACTTAGCCTGTGTGTGTCAGGTGACAGAACGCCTCCTCCAACGCCCCGTGTGCAGCAGGTCTCTGACCCGAGCTCACAGAGCCCATGTCCCTGCAGAGGACTTCTGTTGGTAACCAGTGTCCATCTAGGGGACAACCCTGGAGTTCCTGCTTCTCTGTGGACTCATATCCTCTCAGTGAGGGCAGGGACAGGTTTCCTGTACGTGGTAAGTGCGATTGTCCCATGAGAGAATGAATTATTTCTGTCGTGACAGTCTTTTCCCCAGTGGGAATGTCTCTGGGGGCCGCGGCTCAGGGTGCTGCCCCCACCCCCCAGCAGGCCGAGTGGCCACTCAGGGGGTACAGGGCATCTGGAGGGGGTGGCGTGAGGCTTCCCTTGCAGCTGGAAGGAAGCTGCCTCCTTCCTTCTGCTCCTGAAATTGAGGGTTTGGGATTTCAACCCCAACAAGTTAATACCACGTTTCCTTTCCTGTCACAGCGCGGGGAGGGATGGGCGGAGCCGAGGAGCTGAGTGTTGGCTTCCTTTCTTTAAACCACAAGAGAACAAGAAGAAAAGCAACCAAAATAATTTGTCTATTTTACTTCAGAACAAAGTTGAAGATAGGAGGGATGGGTCTGCCTCCCTCCTTTCTCTTCCCAAGGGACTTGAGCCTTGGGACCCGGAGGCCCACAGCTCGGTCCCCAGACTGCCTCCCATGCTCCAGGTACCTGTCTGCCCAGGGTGTGTGGGTGTGTATATATACACCTTTGTCCTCCATAATCAGAATGTGCTTCACAGTGTCAGGACGAACACTGGCCTTGCCAAACTCAGTTCTCTCTGTGCTCCCCCTACTCCTCAAAGAGGACCCCGAAGCCCCAAGGTCATGAGATTGCATCAGGCAGGGGACCCTGGGCCTTGCTTGCAGCAGGGACTAAGAGTATGTGGAGTGGACAAAATGCATTTCTCTGCCTCCAGCAGTTACTCTTTCATTTACGCAGGGGCAGGGGGGCTGTAAATTTAGATAACATAAAAATGATCAGAGTGACCATCTTTCTTCCCTGGTCACTGTTTTTTTTTTTTTTTTTTTTGTACCAGGGATCAAACTCAGGACCTTGCGCTTGCCAGGCAGGAGCTTAAGCCGCTGAGCTATCTCCCCAGCCTCTGGTCACCATTTTTAAGTCAGTGGCTTTAAGTATGTTCACAGGGTCACATCACCATCACCACCATCCAGAACATTCATCACTCAGGGTGGGGACCCCGTGTCTGTGTCCGTCAAGTGCAACACATCACCCGCAGCCCCACCACCAGTCCAATTTCCATCTCTCTGGTTTTGTCTGTTCTGGACAGTTCATGGCAATGTCACTGAGCATTAACTGTGATGGTCCATCCATCAAGCCTGTGGCTTTGCTTTGTCCCTTTTCAGGCCTGAGTCCCCATCCCATGGGGGACAGACCCCCCCACATTGTCCCTCTCTGTCCACAGAGGGCTCTAACTCACTCTCTGCTGCTGCTCACAACCTGGGCCCCTGGCCCCTGGCAGTGCCTCTAACCATCTATGGAGTGGACAGAGATGGGTGCCACCGTGCTGCCTGCTGACTTTTGCCAAGCAGGCCCAGGCTTCTCTCTTACCTGGAAGCGGTGGGAGTGGAAGAGCTTCCTCAGCTTGGCCTTGAAGTCCGGGGGAGGCCTAGGCGCAGGGACGGAGGCAGCCTCGGCATCCCTGCCCTCCTCGCCTGGGGCTGGCGCGGGCCGGGGCTGTTCCTCCTCCTCCCCTTCCTCCTCGTCGTCCTCCTCGTTCTCCCACTTCTTGTAGTTGATGTTCCAGGAGTGGTAGTCATCCCCGGCCACGGTGAAATGCCGCAGGAACTGGCTCATCCTCTCTGCCCGGGCCACCTTGGACCTGCGGGTAACAGTCTGCGAGGGGGACAGGAAGGGAGTGTGAGAGGCCAGGTAGCCTGGGCCCACCACCACCACCACTATGACTATGGCGAGGACTAGGCCCAGGCCGGGCCCTGGGGCCCTCGGAGCAGCCTGGGCACAGAGGCCGGGAGGTCACGGTGGTTTCTAGCGTGCTTATTTTTAGATTCCAGGGTCGCAGAACTGGTGAGGAACAGGAAACCCCAGGCCCCGCCAGCTCTGTCCCTGCAGTCTGGCTGGCTGTAACCAATGAAGTCAGAACCGCAGCCCAGTTGCAGAAGACCCACTGCAGGCTGAGAGCAACTGTGGGAAGTACCCCCATGCTCCACATCAGAGCCTGAGGGCTGGCAGTGCCACTGAGGAGCAGCAGGAGGAAGGGCCACAAGTAAAAGTGCCCCACGGTCACAGGAAAGTCACAGGGCCCTCCCACTTCATGCCACCGTTGGGTCTTGGACAGGTGAGTGGCAAATAGAGCTTTTCCTAAATTTAGCAAGCTGTGTGTGTGTGTGTGTGTGTGTGTGTGTTACAGAGAGCTGAACTAAGGGCCTCTGCACTGAGCTACACCTCCCCTCCTTTCCCTTTTTTTGTTTTTGAGACCAAGTCTAAGTCTCTTGTTGCCCAGGCTGATCTTGAAGTTGCGATTCTCCCACCTCGACCTCCCAGGCTGCTGGGATTGCAGGCAGGAACGACCACAGCTGACGCAGCCAGTGCTATTTTATCTCCACAGCTGTTTAACGAGAGAGAACTTCAAAGCAAAAGCAAATGATTTTGTCTTCACCTGTGCTCACTTTACCAGATACCAAATTTTTGTTAAGTACTCGAACATGGATCCCAGCTCAGGTGAGGTGACCAGTGGAACAGGAAAAGGAAATTCAAACAGATCTGTATCCTGGTGGGAGCCCAAGGCGAGGCAGTGGCAGTCCCCATCAGTGGGAACAGGCTGGAGAAGTTAGGACATCTGCCTTTTCCAATACAAGAAAAATAAACCTAGTCCCTACCTCATACCACACACAATATATATTTCAGATACTGTGACAATGATATATTTATGTCTAAAAAAATATTGCAAGTCTTCGAGCAAATACAAGCGGGTATCTTTATGACTTCAGCACATGGAAAGATTACTTAAAACTAGAAAATCTGAAGTAGATTTGACTGCATCCAAACTAAAAGCTTTTATGTAACATGCACCCATGGGCGCATATGCCCCACCCTCCTCCAAGGTCAAAGACACCCCATGGACTGAGAATATCCAGAGTGTACTTTTTATTTATTTTTTTAAAAATGTATTTAGTACAGGGTCCACAGGGTCTCACTATACAGATCGGACTTGTAGTGATTCTCTTGTTTTCAGCCTCCCAAGTGCTGGGATTACAGGTGTGCCACCACACCCAGTCTCAATCGCCATCTCAGCATGCCCTAGGGGAGGGGCTGGAGTGGCAAGCTGGGGATCTAACCCCGGTTCCTGCATCTACCTAAGCAGGCTCTTTAATCCGCTGAGTTATCTGGTCAGCCTGATCTGCAGTGTATTTCATATAGCAAGATTTACTAAGAAAACTTGTAAGTATAAAGAAAATCTTTGGGGCCGGGGAGATGGCTCAGTGGAATAAGTGCTTCCCTGGCAAGTGCAAGGGCTTGAGTGTAGTCCCCTGTTCCACAAAAAAAAAAAAAAATCTCTGCAGAAAGCTGGGCAATGGCCAGGTCAAAGAAAACCTAAAGGGCTAAGTGCTCAACCTCACTAGTACTTGGGAAGATGCAGGCTGAAGTCACAGTCACAGTCATGCCCAAGGCTGGGAGGAACCCTGAGGCCTACACTAGTTGATGTTGGTGATGGTGTTAAATGCCATCTCATAAAGCCTGAAGTCAAAGACACCACCAGCAGTGTTTGCAGAAGCAGCCTAGTATTATCTTGTCAAGCTGAAGTTGTGCGTCTTTTTCTTAATGATTTCCTGATTCGCTCCCTAGACACAATCCAAAACAGACTCATCTACATGTGTTCCAACTGATGACAGGTTCTAGAATATTTGCTGCAAATATGCATTAACCAAAACAGAAGGATGAATCTTCTCTATGCGTGTGGTGGAATACTAGATAGCAGTGACAAAGAATGAGCTACTTTGCTCTGTAGCATATGTGCCCACTCTGAATCAAAATCACTCCTTTTTTAAAGGCTTCCTTCACTGGTTTTCCTCCTTCCAATGCTTCCTTCACTCTCCTGGTTTTTCTCCTTCCCCAGTGGTTGCTTCCTGCCAGTCTCTTGTGGATCCCTTAAGAGAAGACCTTGCTTACATTTAAGTGTTGGAATTCCCAGGGCTTCGGCTCTGACCACCTCTCTTCTCTAGCCTAAGACCCTATAGGATTTTGCTGGGCATCCTGACTTTTAAACACCATGTCTACATCGATGACACAAACTCCAGCCCCATCTTGCCTGCATGCCAGCCTCAACAGCTAACATTCAAACCACGTCCATGTCAGCTTAAGGCATTTCGTTGGTTCCCTGCCACAGGCCAAGGGCGTGGGCACCAGTCTCGGTTACTACCTTGGCCCACACTGCCCAACTGTGATTCTGCTGGCTCTGCCTTTACACCCTTAACAGGGTCACTCGTGTCTCCAGACCAGGCCGATCTTTCTTCCCTTGCTTGGGTTTCTGCGGTGGCCCCTGCTGCCTCCCCATACTCCTTCCCCAAGCATAACTAGTAGAGAAGTTTCAAAAACATGCACAAGAGCATGCCATGCCCTTCTCTATACTCGGTCTCTCTCCCCAGAATTCTGTCCCACCCAGGATGCCCGCCTGCCCCTCAGCTTGCTCATGGCAGATCTGCTCAACTTGTCCTCTTCTAAAAGACTATGCACAGCCACCCCATCGCCCTTCTTGCTGCATTTTCTTACTGTGCTTTTGCTAGCAGACATTACCCGTGTGCTCACTGTCTGCCTCCTCCCACAGAGCAGGCTGCGTGTGTCTTGGGCGACGGCACACCTCTAGGACAGCCCCATGCCCTCTGCAGGCACTCCGAAACACTCAACTATGCAGGTCGCCAAATTAATATAACAACATGTACAAATCTGAACAAGGGTGTTCAGTGTAGCGGGGTGCGGTGGAACACACCTGGAACCCCAGGACACTTGAGAGGCTGAGGCACGAGGATCACAATTTGGGAGCCTAGCCTAGGCAACCTAGCAAGGCTCTATCCCAAAATAGAAAGGGCCAGGTATGATGGTGGCTGAATCCCAGGGAGGCTGAGGCAGGAAGGGTGACACAAGCTTGAGGCCAGCCAGGACTACCTAGTGTTCAAGGCCAGCCTGGACTACATAGGTGAGACCCTGGCTCCCCAAAACTTTTTTTAAAAAAGGAAAAGGCCAGGGCTGGGGATATAGCTCAGTGGCATAAGTGCCTGTCTGGCAACTACAGGTCCAATCCCCAGTCCTGCCAAAAAAAGAAGAAAAAAAAAAAAAAAAAAAAACTGGGGCTGTACTTCAGTGCAAAAGACCCTGGCTTCAATCTCCAGTACTTGGGTGGGGGTTGGGGGGAGTAGGTTAAGTAAAAAAGGTAGATATAGAAGAATATTATAAACCATGTAAGTAACATTTTAAATACGTGGAAATTATTATTTATTGTTTTTAGAATATATAAAAATGTAGTATGCATATATAAAAAAACAAGATTTCTGCTTCTGGCCATGATAAAGTAACTCCTACTAGATTACCCCTCCTGCTATAAACAACTATAAAATTGGAGAAAACAGGACATTTACTACGATTCTAGGGAGAAGAGAAACCACTGGGGTAGAGCCCCATGGCCCCCTTGGCTCTCCTTGGAGAAATTTTCTGGGCTGAAGAGGGAGACAGGGCTGAGGCTCCACCCTTGGGAGCGTGCACAGCCGGGTACCACAGCAGAGGCTGGAGCAGATGAGTTTCCAACAGCCAGAGCACAGGTTCAGTGAACACCACAGCACTCAGTAGAAACTCCTGAGAGCACACCTTAGAGGGAGACCTTCAGCGTGCCTAAACCGAACATGGTGGCACACACTACACTGCCGCGCTCTGGGAGGCTGAGGCAAGAGATCCCAGGAGATAGATCTGATCTAGCCCCACAGCAAGGGCTAGCTTAAATTCATCCCAGCAAGGCTTTAAAAACAGGGCCGGGGAGATGGCTCAGCAGAATAAGTGCTTACCTGGCAAGCGCAAGGGCCTGCGTTCAATCCCTGGTTCCGCAAAAAACAAAACAAAACAAAAACCCTATACAGAAATACAGATATGAGAGGAAAGTCTAATGTCCCAGGGAAGCAGGGAGCACTACACAGAGCCGAGGAGAGCTGTCGTCTCTCCTATAATTTCTGGCAAGCTGGGATTCCAGGCTGCAGAGAGCAGCTTCTCCCAAGGGCGCCCTGTCTGTTCTCTATGCTAAGATGTTAATAGCTAGCATTGTGTAAATTCAGAGTTAGGTAAATGCCCACAGTCAATAGAGAGAGTGGTTTGTGTTTGCAAAAGTAGTCACGCACAGTCCTTGGCCTGCCTTTAGCCCTCAGTAACTGTGACAGGCTTCTGTGGTTCTCGGCTCACAGACTAATCTCAGTGAGACCTTTGGAGCTACATTCATTGGTCTTCTCTTCATTTCTTTTGGTGCCGACTCATAACATACAACACCGAGCCGGGGAGATAGCTCAGTAGAATAAGCGTTTGCCTGGCAAGCGCAAGCACCTGAGTTCAATCCCCGGTTCCGCCAAAAAAAAAAAAAAAAAAAAAAAATACAACACCCCTGAAATGATCAAGCTGATCCCCAAGTAAAATTAACTGTCTGTTGGAAGAAAACTTAAAAACCCTTATGGGAGATAATAGATTCCACAACATGGACTTCATATTGCCCAGGATGCAGTAAAAATTATTAGACAGATACAGATTCAAAAAAATGCCATCCATAATCAGCAGAAAAACCAACTAGCAAATGACACAAATGGACCAGGATAATGAAACTGGCCAAAAAGGACCTGAAGATAGCTACAAATTTACTAAGATTTCAAGGGAAGCATGTTCTTCATGAGATACCAAAGAATCGCAACAGAGAGAAATAGAAACTCAAAAGATTTAAATGGCTTCTCTAGAACTAAAAAAAAACGCATAAGAGAAATGAAAAGTCTTTTGCTGGGCTTAACAGCCGATGAGATACTGCGGAAGAAAAGATCGGTGGACTTAAAGACAGAGCGACAGGAAATACCAAGTGGAGAGAAAAATGCCCGTAAGAGAAGATGAACAGCTGGTGTGGTGGTGCCTGTCACTGTGGCATTGGGAGACAAGGAGTTCAAGGCCAATCTGAGCTATCTAGCAAGACCCTGTCTCAAAAACCCAACCAGGACAAACAAAATATACGAAACAAACAACCAGAGCCTCAGCAACAATAAGAAGTAATGTCACATATCAGTGCCTCTAGAATTGGATGGAGATTAAGGAAAAAATGCTTTTAAAAATGGCTGAAAACAGTCTAAATTTGATGGGGAAATGTATCATGTAGGTGCAAAGCTCAATACACTCCAAGTCGATTACCCCTATAATCTTTTTTTTTTTTTTTTTGCGTAACTGGGGATTGAACTCAGGCCCTTGTGCTTGCCAGGGAAGCGCTTATTCCACTGAGCCATCTCCCCGGCCCTTCGATTACCCTTAGATACACACATAAGAATGAATTTAGTTGGGCAAGGTGGGAGCACACACCTGTGGTCCTGGCTGGCTGAGAGGCTGCGCCAGGAGGACTGCAAGTTCAAGCCCAGCCTGGGGAACTTAGCAACCTAGTGAGACCTGTGTCAACATTTTAAAAATAGCAGGAAGCAGGGATGTAACCAAAAAAGAAATAATAAAAACCTTAAAATAAAAACAAAAAATCCAACTACACCAACTTTGCAATAGTGAAGTTCATGACAGTTATTCCCTCAGGGAGGGGTAAAGGCTACAGGGTAACAATGTAGTACATGTACTTGAACAATATCTGCAAAATATCTTTTTTTTTTTTTTTTTTTTTCAGAACTGGGGATTGAACTCAGGCCCTTGTGCTTGCCAGGGAAGTGCTTATTCCACTGAGCCATCACTCCAGCCCCTGCAAAATATCTTTTTAAATTACCAAAAGATTTTATAAAAATATGACAAAATGTTAAAGGCTGCCAATTCAGGTTGTTAATTATATAAATCTTTTTGTTTTGTTTTGTTTTTTGAATTATATAAATCTTTTTTTTTTTTTTTTTTCAGAACCAGGGATTGAACTCAGGCCCTTGTGCTTGCCTGGGAAGCACTTATTCCACTGAGCCATCTCCCCGGCCCCCTATATAAATCTTTGATAGTATTTTATTCTTATCTTTTACACTTTTCAAAGTAAAATTTAATATTCACCCTTGGTGTAAGCTCAGATTTGTTTTTGTTTGTTTTGTAGGTAGTGGGGATTGAATGCAGGGCCTCACACTGAGCTACACCCTCGGGCCTTTTTCTTGTTTTTAGTTAGAGTGAGGCAGAGACTTACTACTTGCTGTTGCCGAGGCTGGCTTTGAGCTGGTCACCCTCACGCCTTAGCCTCCAGCGGAGCTGGGGTCCTAGGCATGCACTGCTGTGTCTGGCTCGGCTCAGAGAAGCTACAGCTCAGGCTCTGATCTCCCTGTTCTTTCTATAATCTTCCAAGCTCCAAAGTTGGTCAGAGACCACTAGGTCTCGTGCGCCTCCCGTGCTCCCACCAGCTTCAATGCACGCAGCAGGGCAGGTCCCTGCAGGGCCGGCCGGAGGTGGCAGGTGGAGGGCTGGAGCTCCTCAGTGGTCATCCGGGTACCTGGCTCCAGTTGCCTCCCTCTCTGGGTAACTTGGATGCCCCAGATCTGAGATTTCCCCAGATGCTGAGTGGTCCAAGGGGTGCTTACAGCCCCTGCATAACCTGGCAATACCTGCATTCTACTGCCTTCCATCCTCCCCACCAGGGGCCTGGCCCGTCTCTGTCCCTCTCCTCACCACCAGTTTGCTCCTTCTCTGCCACCATCCTGTCTGTACTTTTGTCCTCTAAATACCAAGACCCTCACTGTGACATACACAGCCCCGAGGTACTTGACCGCTCTCCCTCTCACAGCCTGCTATGCAGTTCAGGCTGGTTTTGAACTCACAAGGCAGCTTGGGCTGATCTCAAACTCATGGGGCAATCCTCCTGCTTCAGCCCCCCAAGTGCTGAGATTACAGGTGTGTGCCACCACACCCAGCTTATCCCCTCATTCTTTACTCTTCCGAAGCCTCACTGCAATTTCCAATTAGAAATGGGTTGGGGCCAGGGATACAGTGACACAGCACCTGCCTGGCAAGCATGAGGTCATGAGTTTGAATCCCGGAACCATAAATAAATAAATAAATACATACATACATTTGAAATGTCTGTGCCCACTATTATCTTCTCTCTTCACTGGCACTGATGCTTGAGTCACGTGTGACATCTGACCCATGGAAGAAGCCCCCACCTTCCTGTCTGCCAAGGACACTGGACCCTCGCCTCCCACCCCAGGCCATGGTTTCCCCCCAGAAAACACCCGAGACCTTTCTCAGCACAGTGGGAAGCTGGGGTGCTTTGCAAAAACCACAGTTCTACTTTACAGGAGAGGAAAGTTTTTCTTTCTGAAACTTTGTGACCAGTAAAAGAAGCAACTTTTAGTGATTTGGGATGAAAATATTTGCGGTGCCCGGCAGAGCAGAAAATAATTCTGGTTTTCAGTCAAGACTCAGTCACGCCAGAAGCTGCAGAGCTCCGAGTGAGTTGGCCCCGGAAGCCATAGGGCCCTGTGACCCCTCCACGGCAGCCTGCAGCAGCGGCCTCGGGCTGGCTCCTCTGTCCATCCCTTCATGTCGAAGCTCTGCTCTGCTCCCCCCTCTCCTGTACCCCGACCCAGGGCATTGCTCTTTCCTGCTCAGCTGCCCCAACCCAGTGCTCCTGAGACCCTGCGAGTGATGACAGACTCATCTGTGACTCTGCATGGTTCTGTCACTTGCAGCCACACCAGTGGAGTCGCTGGTGGGGATGCTGTGGCCCCTGCATGAATTCCTGCCTTCCTGTTCCCACCGAAACCTGACGCTGTCTCGAAGGTGACCATCCAGTCTCCAAGCCCAGGATCCTGTGTAGGGCCTGCATGACCAGAGCACCCCTGATGCCAGTGATTTCTGCTCCTTCCATCTTGGCTCCCAATTTCTTGACACCCCATCCCTGACTCTGTCCTCAGTCTGGGGACACCTCCCACCTTCTTTGGGAGTACCTGGAATAAACCCGAAGCCTTCACACTGAGCTAAGGCCTCGGTCCTTTTTCATTTTGGGACAGGGTCCTGCTAAGTTACCAGGTTGCCCAGGCTGGGTTCAAACTTGGGATCCTCCTGTCCAGCCTCCTACCCTGCTGGAATTGGATGTGCACCAGCGCCCCTGTATGTTCAGTGCTGTTCACATTCAAATCAAAGCCTGCACCTGCTGTCTGAGGTCCACCAGCTCATCAGCTTGCTGTGACCCACACTGAAATTGCCCCCCAGTCCCTCTGTGTCCCCCTAGGACATGGCACTGTATGCATTTCTCTTCCTGTGCCGGTGTCCCCTCCTCCAACACTATCCAGAGCCCATCAAGCCCTGCTGGCTCTGCCTGCCCCACCCCAAGGTCTCAGGACACCTCTGCACTCTTGGTTCCTAGGTGCCCGTCTTCCCCTGGGCCTCCTCCTTCCTGGCCCTCCCTGCCTCTGCCTCACTAGCAACACTCACCTCCCTGTGGTTCTACCACGCTCTCAGGAAACCGTGATCTAAAACACCCTCTGCCTCTCTCACCCTATATGTTCTCCAGGGCTTAGGCCTAGGTGTCTTTTCTTATCTTTTTCTTTTGCTGGGGATTGAAACCAGGGCCTTGTGTATCTGGGTAAGCTCTTTACTATTACGCTACATCTTAGCCCTTTCCTACATTTTCGAGACAAGGTCTCACTAAGTTGCCCCGGCTGGGGTCAAACTCAAGTCCCCCCTGCCTCATCCTCCGAGTAGGAGAGATCACAGGCATGCGCTTCCACGCTGGGCCTCCTTCCCTGTCCTGTACACCTCTGCTGGCTTGGGCCCAGGCATCACCTCCCTGCGGTAGACCTTCCTTACCTGCCCCCAGCTGGGTCTCCTTCCACACGCACACGGCGCCATTACTCCTCCATATTGTCTGTGCTCCGTGCTGGGCTATAAAGATGGTGGGGGTGACAGGGACCTTCTTCCTCCAGCCACGGAAGGGGCCCAATAAGTATTTAACAAACAAATGAACAGAATCACAGTTACCCCTCCAAAGTAAATGTATCGGCACGTGACAGGTGTTACACAAATGACGCCCAGGTGGGCATGAGAGGAAAGCAGGCCTATGGGGGTGGGGAAAGAGATTCTCCTGAATGTCTATTTTCACAGGCTCGAAGCCATCATCCGTGGGTGGGGGGCAGTCCCTATCTCCAGGCCACCTGAAAATCGCAGACAAAGGCTTTTTAAGAAATTCAGTCGACTCCCAATTCCCAGGGCCTGGTCCTCCTTCAAGTCCCCATTTCCCTATTCCCTTACAGAGCTGTTTTGGGGGACTTGATTTGTTTATGAACCACCACCTTCACCCCAAAACTCCAGCAAGACACAAGAGCAGCAGCAGCTACTATGACAGACTGCTTTTACGATTAGTGTGCCGCACCAGCACACCTTACCTTCTTTCCACACGTGATTTCAGTGTAGCGCCCAACCGTGGGCTGAGGCTGAGGCCAGCTCATGTAGCAGCTTAGCAAGGCCGGAGGCTCTGAAGCCACACGCTGCCGGGCAGGGAAGAGCTGGGGTCGGCCCAGGACTTGGACACAGAAGGCGGGGCGAGCTCTGGTCCTCCGTCCTCAGGGGCCGCGCAGCCCACCTGGACACAAATGGGATACAGCCTGCACGGCACAGCCAGCTGCTGCCCCCTGCCCACACCTGGGGCTGGGCCGCCCCGCAGGCCCACAGGACGGGAGGCACAGCTCGCCATTCCACAGAGGCACAGGGAGAACACGGGCCTCAAGTCACTGCAGGTCACAAACCGGTGGTAGGTGGCAGGCAAGGGAGGTAGGCACTTGTATAGACACAGAGGACAGGGTAACAGAGTGTCCCTGTGTGGGAGGACCGTGGAGCTCACGCATTATTCTCTGCTTTCTTTGTATGTGTGGGGTATATACATTTTTTTTTTTTTTTTTTTTGGCCTGGCAAAAGCGGCCTTAATGCCGGCCGTGGAGTGGCATGTGGAGCTGGGGATTGAACCCCGCTCCCGCAAGCCTGACTGGGTTTGCCCAGGCAGGTGTTTAAACAACTGAGCTAATCGGCAGGCCCCTACACTCTCGTTTTAAAGAAAGACAGAGTTTCATTATATGGTCCAGGCTGGCCCTGATATCCTACACTCAAGCAATCCTGATCCTCTTGTCTCAGCCTCCCCAGTGCTGGGATTACAGGTGTGCGCCACAACGCTCCATTCAGGGCCTGCAGAACAGCACAGCACGTGGTACAAACCTAGGTCCTTGTGCTTGCCAGGCAGGCACTTAGGCTGCTAAGCTATCTCCCCAGCCCCTGGAACAAAAATTTGTTTTTATTTTTGAGACAAGAACCTTCTATGGAGTTCAGGCTGGCTTTGAACTTACTACATAGCTCAGATCGGCCTTGAGCTCCACATGATCCTTCTGCCTCAGCCTTCTGAACACTGGCATTCTAGATGTGCACCACCACACCCAGCTGAAAATATATTTGAGGGTGTTTGACATGCCAGGTGTAGAATAAAGGTAGGAATCAACCTTAAACCAGCTTCTATCAAAATCTAAAATGTCCTTCAAAAAAAAAAAAAAAATAGTCCTTATTGTTTGACCTGATAAGAGACTCACAAATGTATGTGTGTACTGGCTGGATCTTGCTACATTAGTCCCAAACCAGAACCCACCTCAAAGTCTGTCACTTAACAGGCCATGCAGGGTCACTGCCGAGCCCCGTGTGGCCATGTGAGAGCCCGGTGACCAGTGGACACCGGCATAGACAGCAGTCCCAGGAAGGGCACTTCGCTGCCCAGGTACCAACAGCACTGTTTATGCTGTCCTCCTGCCATTCTTTGGAGAGCCAGCCTATATGACAGTCCCTAATAAACTCTGCGAGTGATGAGCCCCCAGGGGGCCTCTGAGGTCACCAACACTTTACACATCACTGCTCCCTGCAGGAGGCATCAAGCAGACCCCTGGAGGGGACTCCAGAAACTTGCTCCCTGCTTCCTGAGGCCCTCAGCCCATATGCCTCTTCCTTTTAGCTAAATTTAATCTATGTCCCTCAACTGCAATAACCCTCACCCTGCCATGAGCACACATATAGGAGCCTCCTGCTGAAGCTCTAAACCTGGGTTTGGGGACTCTGACATATTCCTGTATTTAAAACTCTTCTTTGATTTCCCCTTATTCTTAAAAAACTGAAGAACCAGACGCCTTGCAGAGGTCACACCGTTCTGCCCGCTGGGCTCTGCTGATCTGCCCTCATCTTCCATATTTGCTGCTGTGGCCACAGCAGTCAGGCCCTTCCAGCTACAGGGCCTTTGCACGCACAGGTTCCTCTGCCTGGCACGTGTGATGCCCTTTCACTGCGCTATCTATCCTCCTCTGGGCCCCTCTCAAGCCTCCCAGCTAGGGAGCTAGGCTTCCCCATTGCTTGCTCATGGCCCCTACACCCCTGGGGGGCTGTGTCACCCAAGCACCCTGGGGTGCAGGTTTGGCAGGTCCTGCTCATGCCGCGACTCCTGTACCTAGCAGAAACCACAGCACATGCCAGGACAGAATGAGCCCCTCAGCTGAGCTTCACGCACAGGGACACCGGAGCCACCTGCCCGGGCCTCCCTGCCCCACGGGGCTGCGTGTTCTGAGGAATGCCTATTTTTAAGATCAGGGAAGTCTTTAAATAAGCACAGAAATTGTTCCTTCTCTAGGGTGGGGAGGAAGTTTGAGGTTCATGAAAACAAACCCCCGAGCCGGCTGACTGGTTCCGGCAGGAGGGGTGTTCATGGGTGGAGGAGCCTACCTGATGGCCCAGAACCCCAGAACTGTGCTCCTCTCCCTTCCCTCCCCCTCCACAGAGCAGCTGCCAACCTAGCACCATGACAGTGAAGCCACATTCACAAGGTGGACAGCGCAGACCTGCAGGCTCCAGAGCTCTGGGCACAGCCCGTTACGCACAGTGCAGCCACCCCGTGAAGGCTGTGCAAACCATCTCCACTCACCAGTGGAGTAACCGGAAACGGAAAGGCCAAGAGGTGAACCCCAGCTCACACAGCCCATGAGAAACAGAGCTGGGTCTCCAGCCTGGTCTCCCCTCTGCCTTCTGGACTGCCCATGAATACACCCGGCCCCCAGCTGCTTTGGCAGGGGACACCGCTCTCAGCCCGGCTGCATGACGGAATCACCTGGAAGCTTCTGAGCCCCCTGTCCTGGACTTGGAGATGCTGAGCTCATCAGCTGTGGTGTGGTGAGGGGTGCTGTGTAGGAACTGCTGGGCTGAAGGTGCCAAAGGGCTACAGATGTCTGGGAACACCCAGCTGCAGGCTCCTGGGAGGGCCAGCACGTGCCAGTAGGAACATGGTCATCTGATGGGCCACAAGTCCAACCTGCCTGCATGATGGAGACCATGGTACCACAGACAACTCTGTGTTTTGTTTTGTTTTGTTTTTTAACGTATTTAGTACAGAGTCTACAGGGTCTCATTACATAGATCAGACTTGTAGTGATCCACCTTTTTACAGCCTCTCAAGTGCTGGGATTACAGGCGAGTGCCACCACACCCAGTCTCAAACATAGTCTCAGCGCGCCCAGAGGGCGGGGCGGGCATGGCAGGCCCAGGGATTGAACCCCTGGCCCCTGTGTCTGCCTAAGTAGGTGCTTTAGTCTGGCTGGCCCAATTCTGTGGCTTTCTCCAACTGCTTCTATGAACCAGACCTACACCGCCTCTATGGCTGTGGTGGTTGGTGGCTGTCGCCGAGTACCTTGCTAAGGACTTGGAGGGTAGCGTCTCCTTTAATCTGCATTGCTCTGTGCCCTGGTGCTGGTGTTTCTGTTTTACAGAACAGTGAAACTGAGGCTCAGAGACGCACTCAGTAGGGCAGGGGTCCACAGTGGGCTGAGCCCGTCTCCACGGACTGGCTACTACGAACCCTCTAAACACCATAATAGCTTTTCCTACCACACAGCTCTTCTGCTGCAAAAAGGAGGAGAGTTCTAAAGCAAACCTGTGAAGACAAACTTTTCAGAACACAACGAGCTTGACAAGGGTCCAAAGAACATGTTCTCTCACCAGAAGAGGCCATTTGCCCCCATCTTCCCAGGCCCCCAGCAATGCCACCATCCCTGCAGTAACAGGCAGCCTCCTGCTCCCGGGGTTCACCCTGGTGTGTCCCAAGGAGGTTCTGTATTCCAGGTGCCACTTTCCCTGCAGTTTCGGAGTCCTGGTCCAGGCCTGGACGAGGCCCCCACCACACCCCTGTCGGCTTCCTACAGACTCCCTTGGACCCCTGCTACCTTACCTGCTGTCACGCACCTCAGGGAACAGGCCTGCACCCCACATCCATTTCTTTTACTATTATACCAGTGTAAATGTGAGCAGAAGAAGCACATTCCTAACGATCCGGCCACCCCCAGCTTCTCCAGCACCTGTCTGCTTCTCAAATCTGTATCCTCTAGGGTTACAGTCAAAGACCACAGACAATTCTGTGTGTTTCTCCTGAAGTTATAAGCCCCACACGTACGCCTCTTTGTGGCCAACACGCTGCCCAGGGAGTCAAATGATCTCATTGTTACATTTTGATGGCTTCTCACATTCAGCATCTTTTATCACCAACTCTAAAACCACATTTTCTCATCTCTGACAGGTGGGTGTGCCTTTCAATGGGTCTGTTTCAGTGTTACGTCACTCCATCTCACCAAAGTACTTCATAGCACATAAAATAACAGGGCATCCACAACAAATAGCATCTAACATCCAACATACTCCAAAATCTAATGCTATAAACTTATCCTTTTTTTGTTTTGTTTTGTTTTTGCAGTACTGGGGTTTGAGCCCACTGTCTCACTTCAGGCCACTGAGCTGCATCCTCAGCCCTTAGGGGTTTATTCTGAGAAGGGATCATGCTAAGTTGCTAAATTACAGCCGGGGCTCAAACTTGTGATCCTTCTGCCTCATATTTTTTATGTTTATGGATTGTTTCTTTTCCCATTCATTACATAATAAGACTGCGATATGAATATTTTCATGATTCTGGATACAAACTGTCAGTTTTTTCCCAGGACAGCTGTCAGGATTGAGCTGGCCCTGTGAAAAACCTCCATACACGCAGGTGTGCTGGGGACCACAGGTGACCAGCAGCCACTTTCTCTGTGTGCTCTCTGGTTGCCTGATTTCACGGGGGACTGCAAAACAAGGACCTGTCTCTACTATTTCTCCCTGCCTTTCTTCAAAACAACCCTTTGTACTAACAAAGCCTGGAAGCCATGGAGCACCAGGCCCCTCAGTGGTGGGAAATCCAAGCTCTCCCTTGCCGTCACCTCCCTGTCATTCCCTGGTCCTGCTGACCCACGCTGGCTTTGGGGCCTCGGCCCCACCACACAGCTGCTACCTTGAGCTCTTCACCTCCCCCCACCCCACCCCGAGCCTGCCCTGGCTGGGCCCGCAGAACCTTCACAAGAACGCAGAGGGGAAGCCAACACTTCCTCCTCTCCACTTTGCCACCTGTGCTCCCCAAGAGCCCAGCACCCCAAAGGACACCAAAGGACAGAGCTTATTAGCCCTACCCCAGATAGCTGTAAAGTCTTCACTCTGGAATTAGGCCAGGTGGAAATCCCACTGCTGCCAATTTCTAGCCATGTGGTCCTGAATGAATGGCTGTAGCTCCCCTTGCCAAGTTTCTTTACCTTATAAAAGGGAGTGCTCAGCCCCGTGGGTCAGGGTTGGCCTGGTGCTAGGAGACTGCTGTCTCATCCCTTCCACTGTCTTTCAGGAAAAGGGTGGTAAATAACCTTTCTGTCACCCTCCAGATAAGGAAACTGAGGCTTAGACTGGCGAAGGGCATGGCCTTGTGCTTCATGTTTATTAAAACACAAAGCTAGGAACCGAACCTATTGGTTCAGATTGCCAGGTTACCCAGGGAGTTGTGAAGCCCTTCCCTAGCTTTTCACATTTGTCACCTCCAGGTAGGGTACAGACACCTTCTACAGGGTTTTCTCTCTGTCATACAGGAATCGCCCAACATAATTATCTTCTCAGAGCTGGGAGGGCTTTTGAGGCTGCTGGACACCTGAGGTGACTTACCTTGTCATCCCCAGATGCCATTTTCCTGCTCCCTCTGGATCTGGAACACAAGAAGACATCCGTCAGATCTGCCTCCTGCTGTGATTTTCTGAACATGTGCTTGAAAATCTTGGCTTATGGATTAGTTATAAATTCATTTTAATGGTGTCTGAAATAGTAGGAAGCTGGGGCATAGTGGTGCCCACCTGTAACCCCAGCCCTCGGGAGGCTGAGGCAAGAGGATTGCCGCCAGTTCAGGGGCCACATAGTGACTTCAGGGCCAATCTGAGCTAGATAGTGAGACCCTGTCTCAAAAGAAGTGGAATAGTACAAAGCTCACAAGTGTACACAGCAGGATGCGCATCCTGGGGATACACCCGAAAGGATGGGGGAAAGGCACCCAGCTTGGACCTGCCTGACACCGGCTCTGCTTTTTGGTTACTATGGAGAGTATGCAGCAGGAACAAAGTGGCCAAAAGGTGGAAGCAGACCCCAGGTCTAACACTGGCACACCCCCACCAGAAGGAACAAGGCACTGACACAGCCGGCAACATGGATGGGCCTAGAAAACGTTACACAATGCCAGGCAGCTGCTCACAAATGTCACATCCTCTGAGGCACATCGACAAAAGATGCCCAGAACAGCAAATCCAGGGAGATAGAAAGGCAGCAGACCTATGGGTGCCAGCGGTTGGAGGAAGAGAAGAGTGAGGGGTGGTTGCTTCACGGGTGTCGCGTGCCCTGCGGGGTGACAACAGTGTGCTGGGCCCACAGATAGGTGCTGGCCTCAGGGCCACACGGCACTGGGAAGGCACACAGCACTAGGAACGGCAGCCTTTCAAGGGGCTCATCCTAGGTATCCTCTGCGAATTTCATTCTAATTTCACAAGCCAGAAATGCAGCCATGGCGCTACAGTTGGGGCTGCCCTGAAAGGCAGGAAACCATCTAAACGTCCACCTGTGGGGCCTGCAGGGCTCAGCCTCTCGATCTTCATCTATGGATACAGGACAGTAAGACAAAACTCCATTACAACGCAGTGTGCGCTGGGGGACTCATCTATGCTAAAAATAAGTAAGTAAGTAAGTAAGTAAGTAAGTAAGTAAGTAAGTAAAGGCTATAGAAATGTTAAGTCTTTAAGGACAGCCAAGCTCTTCACAGTGGTTCGCTCTGGGAGAAAAGGGAATACTCTGGGTATGGGGGTTGGGTGGCTTCTTTCTTTCTCTTTGCTTCTGTAAAGTCTGAACTTTTACAATGACTATGTGTTACTTTTCAAAATTATTTTTAACATAAGTGACACATGCATGTAGTACAAAATTTAAATAATACAAGAAAATGTACTATGACAACACAACCACCCTTCCCAGAAGCAGGGACTCTGGCCAGGGCCCTCCGCAGCCTTAGAGGGCGTTCTGTACCTCAAAGCACACCGTACTCACTTTCACTCCCTCTTCCTGTGTGTTTTTTTCCTTAAACAAATGAGAGCCCACACACTGCTCTGAACCTTGCGTATTTCTTTAGGCAGTGGTCAGCAGAGTAATTTCTCCCAGAGGATCCTTAGATGGGAGGGTGGGGATTATCCAGATGGACCCACTGTAATCAAAGAAGGTTTTTTGATTACTTTTTTTTTTTTACAGTGCCAGGTTTTTTGATTGCTTTTTTTTTTTTTTTTTTTTTTTTTTTTTTTTTTTT
>NW_004524652.1:8251857-8289686 GCF_000260255.1 Octodon degus
GCACAATCCTCCTGCCTCAGCCTCCTGAGTAGCTCGGATTACAGGCATGCACCACACACCCAGTCAGAAGGGTCATGAGTAGAGGTGGGATGCCAGGGAGGACAGAAGCAGAGTTGGCAGCAGAGGGACACTGAAGATGCTTGCTGCTGGCTTCAAAGACGGAGGAAGGGGCTGACAAACAAGGCGGGCACCTCTAGGAGCTGGCAACGGGGGAGGCCGAGCGGAGCTCCCAGCAGCCTCCAGAAGCAGCGAGGCCCTGGAGGCAGGGTGCTTTGGAGACTGAGACTGAGTTAGGTTCCACCCACAGACACAGGAGATGATACACCTGGGTTGTTTCGAGACTCCAAGTGTGTAGTCACTTGTTCAGCAACCAGAGGAGAGATCTGCACTGTCCTGGGCCAAGGGCACTTCTTGTGGTGGCACTCGGTGTCCCCTGGAACTACCTGTTTAAAACTAGTGGCCATGAACTTCCAAGCGTTTCCCTGACTTCCTGTCCCAAAGCTTCAGGGAGTGAGTCCACACAGTAACCCTTACTTGAGTTACTTTTTATAATTTATAAAATATTACCATGCCAAAAGAACTATTCACAAAGACAGGGAAAAAAAGGCTTTCTCTCCCCACACAGTTCCACGCTCAGGGTGCACAGGACGGTCTGTTGGGCTTCTTGCTGGTTGACAGAGCAGCTTCTGCAGCCTGCAGAGTTTAGCTTCCTTTGCAAGCCAGAAAACAGAACTGGCACACACAGGGAAACAGCCAGCTTGGCCCCTTCAAGCAGCAGAGGATTCTAACCTCCCCTGCTTCCCCCACTGAACTAGCCAAAACAAATACAAATGTTAAAATCCAACGCTTTCAGGGCTGCAGGAAAATTTGCGCACATGGAGTAGGAGGTGATTATTCTAAACAGACATCTAGCAACAAGTGGCAGTTGCCTTCCAAGTGACACCCCCTGGACTTGAACACACCATTTTGGAAAATGCATTCCAGAGAAATCATTTGATAGCAAGAAAATGAAAAGAATGCACAAGAGGGACAAGTGTTTACAGCTATGTAATGTTAAAACCTGGCAAAGTCCCACTTTAGGGAAGAGCTAAAGAAGGCAGGCAGCTGTTCAGAGAGAGGACAGCACTGTGGTCTATGTGGAGATGGAGAAAGAAATGGTTAAGCAACAAGAAAGGAGAAGCGCAGAAAGGTGGTTAGGCTTCTTGCAACTGCACAAAATTATCTGACCAGATTACTAGATTACTAAATGTCAGGCGCTGAGTTCTCTAGAATCTGAGATGAAAAGGAAGGACAAGGTTGGGACCTCAGTGGGCTGATTGAGCTGGGAAGACAAACAAAAAAACAAGAAACATGGAAGGGAGGTCACACCATCCAGGGGTAAGCCCTGAGATGAAGGAAAACAGCAAAGCCCCAAAGACTCCCCCAGGCTGTGGCGGATGGCCGAGCTTTTGAGGAAGTGACCTGAATTTCAAGTGACCAGGTCACAAGGAGATTGCAGGGGAGCCTGGTCTCAAGAAAAGGAAGAGCACGTGCGTGAGGCTCTAGGAGCCCAGCAGGAGGGGGCTGTTGCTGCAGGAATGGCGGGAGAGAAGCAGAAGGATCCCTGGAGCCCAGGTGTGACAGCCGGCCAAGGGAGGAAGGCTGGAGATTTGGGGATCAGGGTGCAGCAGGCGGCACCATGGGGGAGCGGGATAAGATGCTACAGAGGTAAACTCGCTATTGGCCAGGGGGTAGGGTGCTGGTGGCTCCAAAGTTGTAGGCTATAGTGGCCAGGAAAGGATTGGGACACGGGCTCCCTGGGCTTCCCCTTCTTGCTAAAACAGTGTCAAGGGCGGGCTTGGGGTCAGCAGAGCCTTTCTGGAATTGTGCAAGTTGTAGCCCTAAGATTTTAAAACCCCTGCCCTTCCCAGCCTTTCCCCTTAGGGTTTTAGGCTCACTCAAGAGGCTTTGAGTTTCTAGTGGGGCTATGTGGGCAGGGCTATGATGGCTCAGTGGAATAAGCGCTTCCCTCGCAAGCGCAAGGGCCTGAGTTCAATCCCTGGTTCCACCAAAAAACAAACAAACAAAAAAGGCTACCTCTAGTGGGGCCTTTGATCTCAGAGGGTCCTAATGACCTGAGGAAAGGTCCTCTGGATGGTGGGTGTCACTTTCCTCAGTGATCCTGGGAGGCAGGTAACACACAGAGCCCAATGGGACAGACAGGGAAACTGAGGCACCGGGAGCCAAGGTCACATGGCTAAGCCCACAAGAGCCCCTGCAGCCCGGGAAGTACCTGCTGGGTCTTGGGTCGGGCTTCCCTGAGAGGGCTCCCTCTCTGTCCTGAGTTTCCCTAGGCCCCAAGCCACCATTCTTGGTCCTCTCAGTCACCCAAGAAGTGGGTACTTCAGGTATTTCCAGGTGAGGGATTTGCTGCCCGGGGGCTCCCTCCTTTCAGCTGCCTGCCTCCTTGGGTAAGCAGCACTAGCACTACACCGGTGTCCTCTCCCACTGTCGCCCCACAGGCCACCGGTGGGGTCAGGTGGGATACGAACAAGGGACTTGGGCTCCACACACCTGGCTGGCTGTGCGTCCTGGTTCTGCCCCTCCTGCTGTGTCACCAAGGCCAGCGGCTTGGTCTTCCAGTCCCGCTGTCTCCACCTGGGCAGGGAGACAAGGAGGGCACCAGTTTCACCTGTTGCTGCTTCCCCAGGTGGCGCAGTCTGCGGAGCTCCGCGCACCTGGACGCCACCCGGTCCCCGGGCAGGGGCAGGGTCCTGGGTGCCAGCACCGCCGCGCTGGGAAACGCGAAGGCAACGGGGTGGACCCTGCTGGGGCCCCGCTTGAGGACTGGGAGAGGGGTTCGAGGGGTCCCCACTCCTTGGAGGGAGGCTGGGGCCCCGCACTTACCCTGCGCCTGCCAGCCCCGGCCACCCGCTACTCCTCGCCCCAGCGCCGCGCGGCCTGGCCCCGCCCCACCGCCCTCGGGCCGCCCCCTGAGGCCCGCGCCCGGGCCACCCGGCCTGCGGATGGACGAAGGTCCGCCCGCCGAGCGATCGCGAATCCCGAGGCCGAGGGAAGGGGAGGGAGGAGGAAGTACTTCCTTCCTCCTCCGCGGGGGCGGCCCCACGGCCCTGCTGGGTCTGCCAAGTAGGGTCTCTCGGGGTGGGCCCAGGACCCTAAGGGGCGGCTCGCCTGGAAACCCTGCCCAGGGCTCCTCAGGGTGGGGCTGAGGCAGAGGTACAAAGGGGGGCTGGCCCTGTCCCACCTCAGGTCAGTTCTTCAGCCTCTGTGTTGCCCCACAGGCCACCGATTGCCACCCCAGAGGGCAACACCATCCTGTACACGCCCCCTGTGCTGTGGTTAGGTGGGGTCTGGACGCCTTGGGTGCTGTTTCCTGCTGCCCGGTAGTGCACTGTCACAAACGCTCAGGCACTCACGCAGTGGCCTAGAAGCCAGCTGTGCTGTCCTCCAGCTGTGCAGCCCTGAGCTGGCTGCCAGCATCCTGCAGGCCCTGCGCAGCGCCTCTGCTGTGCGTCCAGCTTGCTAGGACTTCCCGCATGTGGTCCCCCCTTCTCTTGTCTCTGGGACTAATGTGAGGGAGAGAGGTCCCCTCCCCTCTCCCCTCTCCTGTGGACTCTGACTGGATCCAGGAAGCCAACTGGGACTAACTCAGAAGAGAAAAAGCATCTGATTTTGTTAATTTTACATACATGGGACCTCCCAAGAGAGTGTACTCTAAGGAGATGACTGCAGCCTGATGCTTTTATATTTTTTGGACAATGGCAACGAAATGACAGAACAAGTGGCTCTCTGGACTAGCGTAGTAAACTCTAGGGGTGTCACTGAGGGAAGTGGGACAGGGAGTTGGGAAGGTGAGGCTTATTTCATCGGGTTTGTTTATGCAGGCCCATGCAGCCCTAATGCCCAGTGCCTGGTGCCCAAGGCTAGTTTCCAGCCCTGCATGCAAAAGGGCATCCCTCCCCGAAGAATCTCTCTGGCTTGCTGCGTCCTGGGCAGACACGTGGCCCAACAGCCACAACTAAGTAATCTCAGCTGCGACAGACAGACCCGCAGCACACCCATCTGGTGTGTTCTAAGAGGCTCGGCCTTCCTGCTGTCACTGAGGTCATCGGCATGACCCAGGATCCTGGGGGCACTTGGGAGCTTAAACACAAGGTCAGGCAGCTCACAGGCTTGGGGACGAGGGTATGGCTGCTTTGTGGGCATTATCTGCCCTCAGGTTATTGTTTCCACTGACTGCTACTGTCCTCCTTTTCCCTCTCCTGGTGGGCAGCATTTGGTTACTCTAACAGTCCTGTTCCAGTCTCTGAGGTGAAATCTGGTCCACTGTAAACCTCAGCCTCCTTATATTTTACTAAAAGCTCTCCCCCCGCCCACACACACACCAGCCGGACAGAAAGGAGAAGATGTGAGGAGTGCTGCCCAGCCCCCACTCGAAGCTCACGCCTTGGCGCTCGCCCCCCCACCCCCATGACGTTAACAACTGGCCCTGCTGGTAGCTGCAAGCTTAACACGGATGACAGGTCCTCACAGGCAGGGCCTGAGCCCCAAGCTCTGGCTGATGTCCTGCTGAAGGCTTCACTTCAGGTTCTACCCACCTGCCTGGCTCTTGCCCACCCTGACCTGTGCCCCGGGCCTGAGGTCCCCAGCAAGGATCTACTGCCATGCTCTGCGGGCAGCTGGACCCGAGGGAGAGGCTCAGTATGTCTGGGGAATCAGCAGCCAGCGTTGCCAGCTTCACTAGCACCCTTCTGCGGCTGTCTCATCGGCTGTCTATCTTTATGCCCGCTCCAGATCTGGCACTCTGTGGATGCTTTACATTCTTGCTGCACAAATTAGTGAGTTTTGAGCTTAATAAGATAGAGGTGCCCACTCTCATTTCTCCTATTCAACACTGTACTGAAGATCCCAACCCAGGCAATGAAACAAGAAAAGAAACAAACAAGTAGAAAGATCAAGAAGAGAGACGCCATCACGCAATTTACCAAGAAACTCCACAAGACACAACAGACCAGTGTTGAGCTTTTGTGTGGCTCTCTCTACACACTTATTATAAAGTGAGCCAGGTGTGGTCGTGTACACCTGTAATCCCAGCACTCAAGAGGCTGAGGCAGGAGGATTACCTTAAGGTCAAGGCCAGCTTGGGCTACAGAGTGAGTTCTGAACTACACAGGGAGACCTGTCTAATAATAATAATAATAATAATAATAATAATAAATAAAAATAAAAATAAGATGAAGGGGTGACCTCTGTTCTTGGAGGGCTCCCTCTGAGGTTGGTGAAGTGAAACAACCTTTAGAGTGGAATAATCTGCAGTCCACAGAAAGGATCCAAGAAGTCCATGAACCTGGATGGAAAAATAATTACATCTGTGTTTTTTTCATTTGTCTTTAACTGAAAATTAGTATTTTTCCCCATTTATTTATTTTATACACGGTCTCGCTACGCAGTTGAGACTCATAGTGATCCTTCTGTCTCAGGCTCCCTAGTGCCGGGATTACAGGCGTGCACCACCATACCCAATTTCAGGGCCACACAGCACGCCTGGGCTTCCAGGGCCCGCAAGGAATGTGATACCTGGGATTGAATTTGGGTCCTTGTGCTTGCCAGGAAGGTGCTTAGACTGCCAAGCTATCTCCCCAGTCCCAGCATTTTTTTCAATTAAGAATGTAGGTAACAAATCAGTGTTGCATTAACAATAGCAATACTTTGTCATCAATTGAAAGTATAGATATCTTGAAATTGAAATACTGTAGATAATTCAAAATATGTGCATGAGTCATGCTAATTTCTTTTTTTATGAATTTAGGACAGGGTCCACAGGGTGTACGGAGTCTCCCTACATAGATGGACTCATGGTGATTCTCCTATTTTCAGCCTACCAAGCCCTGGGATTACAGGCACATACCACCATACCTCAGTTGCTCTCTCAGTGCATTCTGGGGACAGGGACGGTATGGCACACCAGGGATTGAACCCCGGCTGCTGTGCTCTGCCGAAGCAGGCACTTTAGTCTGCTGAGCTATGTGGATGGCACTGAGTCAGGATAATTTCTATAGTATTTTTTTTGTTTTATAAAAATTAGAAAAAAAAAAAGAATCTTAAAAGGGACCAGGGAGATGGCTCAGTGGAATAAGCGCTTCCCTGACAAGTGCAAGGGCCTGAGTTCAATCCCCGGTTCCAAAAAAAAAAAAAAAAAAAATTAGAGCTTCTCACCTGGAAGCAGGCACAGGGGCGGGCGGTTGGCTCCCCAGGCCTGCTGCGCTGGCCCCGCCCCTGGGGCCAGCTGAGATGGCAGCTGAGACTGGGCGTGGTGGTGCGCACCTGTAACCCCAGCTCTTGGGAGGCTGTAAACAGGTGGATCACTACAAGGCCGATCTAGCAGTGAGACCCTGAACATCCTGTAGACCCTTCGCTAAAATACAATAAATAAATAAATAAATAAAATAGAGCTTTATACAAATATATGCACTTTCCAATTAAGACACTTATTTAACAAAACATCCTTAATATATTTTAACCACGTACAAATACATATACAACAATAACATATTCTGCCAATTAAAACTCCAATGAGGTTTACAGTAGCCACAACAGAATTTATAACTGTCTACAAAATTTTATAGCTTGATTTAGTTTAGTTACATATATTGCTTTAAGAAATATCATTAATACAAATGCATGATTTACAATATCCCCATTGTAGCAGAAAAAATAGACTCATAAAACAAATTGCCTTTTAGGTATTTATTATGTCAAGCATTCAAAAGGTTATTCTTATTATCATAAGAATAATATTCCTGGGGCCCTGCCCCTTAGCTCGGTTCTTTAAGTGGCTGCTTCAACAAAGCAGTCAGGCTCAGGCTGCTGTGGTTCGATCCCCACAACTCCAGCCAGACAACCCTGCCCCGAAGGCATTCGGAGAAAAAAAAAAAAGAGTAATATTCTTTTAGTGGTACAAGATTTATTAGTTCAAAGACCACTGAAGGTTCCAGGAATTTCCAAAGCAAAATTTCACTATCCTTTGCCTGACATAAGTAAAACAGCAGCAATCCCTGGCTATCAACAGAAACTCTGAAGATTATGTTTACATATTATTGGCATCAAAATAAAATTAAAAAAGAAATTAGTTAACTCCTACTGGCCTGAATTTGGTTTTTACCTGCTTGCATGTATTTCTTTTTATTTTTTAAATGTATTTTAGTACAGGGTCTCACCACGCAGCTCGGACTCGTGATTCTCCTGCTTTCAGCCTTCCAAATGCTAGGACTACAGGTGTGTGCCATCACGCCACCATGCCCAGCGTCAGTCGCCAGCTCAGCGCGCTCCAGGGGGTGGCACAGCAGCCCCGGGGATGGAACGCCGACAACTGCGCTCTGCCTGCGCAGGCGCCTTAGTCCGCTGAGCTATCTGGCTGGCCCTTGCATGTATTTCGAAGATAAGAAATTTTGCCATAATGTACATATTAAAAATGAACAAATATTTTTAACTTTTAAAACTCATATATTTATTTATTTATTTATTTGCTACAGGGTCTCACTAGGAAGCTCGGACTCGTACTGATCTTCCTGTTTTTAGCTTCCCTAGCACTGGGATTACCGGCGTGCACCACCACACCCACCCAGTGGCCGGCTCAGCGTGCCCGGGGGCAGGGCCAGTGCAGCATGTGGTTCCAGGGATCAAATCCCGGTCTCTGTGCCTGTATCCCCAGTGCTGGGGAGGCCGAGACAGGAAGATCACTATGAGTCTGAGCTGCGTAGTGAAACCCTGTACCAAATAAAAATATAAATAAGGGCCGGCCAAATAGCTCAGCAGATTAAAGCACCTGCAAGCAGGCGCAGGGGCCTAGGGTTCAATCCCCCAGCCTGCTGTGCATGCCCCGCCCCTGGAGTGTGCTGAGCAAGCAATTGAGACTGGGCGTGGTGGTGTGCGCCTTTAATCCCAGCTCTTGGGAGGCTGTAAACAGGTGGATCACTACAAGTCTGATCTAGTAGTGAGGCCCTGAACACCCTGTAGACCCTTCCCTAAAATACTATATAATAATATTTAATAATTAAAAAAATAACTTACTTCTGAAAATAATCTACACAAGTAATACGTAAATGCACAGAACTATGAAACACACTAAAAACAGCCTCCTGTGTTGTATGGATCAAAATGTAAAGATCTGTTCTATTTGTAAATAAACACATTACTTTGGAATATACTGCTATTACAGGGCTATGCATACATATGTATACTATAAAACAAATTTCAAAATGTTTCTGATGGTGACAGGTGTGGTGGCATACACCTGTGATCCCAGCACTCGGGAGGCTGAGGCAGGAGGATCATTGGGAGTTTAAAGCCAGCCTGGGCTGCACAGTGAGCTCAAGGCCAGCCAGACCCGATCTCAAAAAGACCAAAAAAAAAAAAAAAAAAAATTCTGATGATACTATACTTTGTAGTCCCAGAAAATACAAAGAAAATAAAAACAATCTGAAACCTGTTTCATATTTTTTAAATAAAGCTTTTAAGCAGAAAAGCAAACCCAGCACGCCTCTTTGCTGAGTAGAGGCTCTCCAGAGTCGAGAATCTCTTTCCTTGTTCCCCACGGCACAGAACCCATAAGCATTCTCTCTGCTCAGAAGGTCTCTTCCTCTCCCGTGTTTTGTCTTAAAAACTGCTTCCCAAGATACAAGCAGGCCACGCTGGTTGAATTCTTCCTGCGGCCCACCTCACCCTACGGGCTGGCGCCTCGTAGCACCACACCAGGGTGACCACTGCCACTCTCTTTACTCTGACAGGGAGGGAGGCACCGCAGGCAGATCTCACCCTCAGCACTGGCCACCCAATAAGCCTTCCCCAGCATATTCTTGATCCAGCCTCTGAAACACTTGCTCTCTTGAGAAGCTGCCTTCCTGGACTCGAACGCCCACTGGTTCTTTTCATCCTCATCAGGATGATTTCTCTCACGTAGGCCAGCCATGAGTCTACCTGTGACATTCTTCACTGCCCCAAAGTCACATAACAACAAGATAATGGTCACCACAAGGCAATAAAGCTGCTACTGAGACATTCACACAGAAGAGAGGCCGTAACTGCACGGACTCGAAAGAACAAATGGAAAGATGATGCCAGATTTTGGTTTTTTTTCTCTTTCTTTCTTTCTTTCTTTCTTTCTTTCTTTCTTTCTTTCTTTCTTTTTTTTTGGCGGACCAGGGATTGAACTCAGGCCCTTGCGCTTGCCAGGCAAGCACTTATTCTACTGAGCCATCTCCCCAACCCCCCTTTTTCTTAATTTTTAAAAAGAGAATAAAAATAGTAAAATTAGAAATGATGCAGAATTTCACTAAATAAAATGATAGGACATCAACAATGGTTCTTAAATTGCATATTGTTGTCTACAAGTCAGTTGTTCAGATACTGGATATAAGCATGCAAAATTGGTTTAAAAAAACTAAAAAGAACAGCTCAGCATACTAAGCACCTGCTTAGGCAAGCTCAGGGACCAAAGTTCGATCCCTGGCACCACATGTTGCATGAACCCTGCCCTCTGGCAGGCTGAGCCGGCCACGGAGTCCAGGCCTGGTGGTACTTGCCCATAATCCCAGAGCTGGGGAGGCTGAAAACAGGAGGATCACTATGAATCTGAGCTGTGTAGTGAGACCCTGTACCAAATACATTTTAAAAAAATTTAAAAGGAAAAGATTGGGGCTGAGGAGATGGCTCAACAGAATAAATGCTTGCCTGGCAAGCACAAGGGCCTGAGTTCAATTCCTGATTCTGAAAAAAAAAAAAGAAAAGAAAAGAAAAGAAAAGAAGAAAAATTTAAGGGCCAGCAAGATAGCTCAGCAGACTAAGTGCTTGCTTAGATAAGGGTAGGGGCCAGGGTTTGATCCCTGGCACTGCATGCTGTGCTGACCCGCCCCAGCGCACTGAGCCAGTGATAGTCTGGGCATGGTAGCGCACGCCTGTAATCAAGAACTAGGGAGGCTGAAAACAGGAGGATCACTACGAGTGTGAGCTGCATAGTGAGACCCTGCACACATACACCAAAAACACACTAAATAAAAAAAAGAAAAAATTTGAGCATTAGCTGTTCCTTTCAATAGACTAGAAATCAGCAATACAATCATCCAAGCTATCCTGTGTATACACACATATTTTCTTCCTTCCCCTTTCCTTTCCTCCTTCCTTTTCTCCTTTGCCTAATCCCAGGTGTTCCTTCCCTTTGAATGGTTTCCTTCCCTTCCACAGTATCCGCTGTACCTTTCGAATCATATTTACTCTTTCAGGTTCTCACACTACAGAGACCACATGATGTTGACACATGAGGGTCTGAGGCATTCACTTATGAGTAAGTGTGGTCTCTACTTGCATCCATTTATCCAGGAAAACCTCCACTTTGTCTTTCCTTCTAGCTGAGTAATACTCCATTGTGCAAAAATACCTCATCTCTTATTTCTATTCACTCCTCAGTTGGTGCACTTTGGGGTTCTATCTAAGACTCAGCTATGACAAATTGCACCGCTATAAACATGGGTGTACATGGATCACTGTGGGATGAAGTTTTGTATTTTAAAATTTTGGCTCATAGTTTTAGAAGCTTCTATGGGGGGCAGCTTTTCACTTGCCACACAGGGGCTTATGCCACTGAGCTACCTCCCCGGCCGTGTTATGAAGTTTTCAGTTTTCTAGAAAAATACCCAGGAGGGGAATAGCTGGGCCCAATGGGACTTCCAATCCTAGGTTTTTGAGGAATCTCCATACTGCTGATTTTGGACCTCTTAGTTCTGTTAGCTGTCTCTTCTTCTACATCAAACAGTGAAACATCTTTGGGGTCCTCATTACTGTCCAGAAGCTCGGGGCACACAGAAGTCCTCCTGCGACAGCTGTCTGTGGTCCTCCACTCTTGCCCTCCCAGCCTGCTCCACTTTGAGCTTGGGAAGAGGAGGGGGACACAACAGCCCTGGGACAGCCAGCTCTTGCTCCCCGAACACACCAGGGCAACCCCCTAGATGCCACCGCCCTCTCCTGAACCCCAAAACTTTTCACCTAGTTCTTATAGTATTAATAAGGAACTCATGTTTACCCCAGTTTTAAAATTAATTCAAAACCACATTTCACAATAACCTGTGGTTTGTAATACACTGCCCTGGAAACCATTATGCTAAGAAAAAGGCAAGAGGCTTGACAGATGGCAAAGGCCGAGGTTCAGGGAGGTTCAGAGCTGCTTTTGAGGAGCCCTAGGTCTGGCTTAGGCAATGTCCCTGCAGCTCTCTTGCACAAGGGTGGCCTCGTGCCACTCCACCCCAGCTCTGAGTCAGGCTTGTGTGAGTGTGCCAGTCACCATTACAGGAGCATTTGGGTGCCCTGCCTTGTGATGTGCACAGAGCATTTCAAGAAAGATCTCAGCCCATTCCTGGGTGTCTGTGTCTGCTCGGGCCCCTGACAAGCTGGGGCGCAGCCAGGTGGTGGGAGAGAGAGGGCTACTCGGCAGTGGTGCCTTTGGTTTGTCCAGGACAGTGGTTTCAGCTGCTGCAGTTGCCCACCTCTCTTCCTAGGGCACAGGTCAGGGCTAGCTGTAGGGAATGAGAGAAAACAGAGGAGGGAAGGGAAGTAGATTTCAGCCCAGGATGAGGAAGCACTCAGCGTTCCAGGAGTTCCAGCTGCTGCCAGGGTCCGGAGGAGCCTTTGCAGCACATGTGATTCATCCACAGCAGTGACAGCCCCATGACATATCTATGTGCGATGATATAGCTACGCTAGAGGGCATGGCAGGAGCTGGGCTTGCGGCTTAGCAGTAGAACACTTGTCCAGTGCCCATGAGCCAGGAGAAGAGGGCTTGAGCAGGACGGAGGGGCCCATAGCAGATGCAGGTGAGTCCTTGTCCTAATGCCTGCTGGCATGGCTGGGTCTTCACACAGGGCAGAGGCCAATGCCCCTGGAGTCCGAAGCAGCAACTGGTCCCCCTGCTGGTCACTTGTGGAAACACTTGCAGCAGGCTCCGGCCCCAGCTGGTGGGCCATGGGGGAGACTCCCACCTTCTCTCCAGGTGAATGGCCTAGCAATAGCTGGGGTATTGGGCTCAGACACTGGACAGTGCAGCAAGGGATGTGCTCCTGCTGAGGGAGAGAGGGAGAGCTAGAGGAGGAGGGAGAGGAGGGGGAAGGACAAGGTGGGAGAAGAGGAAGAGGGGAGAAGAGGAAGGGGGGGAGGAGGAGAAGGAGGAGGAGGAGGAGGAGGAAGAGGAGGAGGAGGAGGAAGAAGAAGAAGAGAAGAAAGAAGAAGAAGAGAAGAAAGAAGAAGAGGAGGAGGAGGAGGAGGAGGAGGAGGAGGAGGAGGAGGAGGAGGAGGAGGAGGAGGAAGCCGAGTCTCTCCTGATCCCTGGGCCACCACTTTCCTGCCTGGGGTTTTGGTAACAATCTACTCCCCTGTGGCTGGCTGAGGACACCGTGGCTTTGGCTCAGTGGCCACTTGGCTTTCTTCCTTTCTGAGAAGAAACACTCACTCTCGTTGGGTCCATCCAGTGGTGCTGTTCCTCAGGATGTCCCCTTCTCCAGCTAAGAGTGACACTCAGGGCTGCATCCTGCTGGAGCTGCTCCAGGACTTCTGGGGCCTGTCTAGCTGAGCATGGGTCTCTGGGACCCCTCACCCTGAGGGCACCTTGAGCCATCCAGCAAATCTTTGTTTACTGCCATCAGCCTGAGCTGGCCTCTGCCATTTGTACCCAAGGAACCCAGGCCAGGAGGAAGAGGGAGATCAGGTCCCTGCTGTAATGGTCATGGCTACGTGTGGGGGCAGGGCTGGGCACAGCCATCTTGATGGCAGGATGATGACCTGGATGGGAACAAGAGCACAGGGAGAAAGGGAACACCCCTCCTCCCGCTGGACAGCGAATGTCAGCACCTTTGTCTCCTTGGGTCTTTGTGGCCCTGTGGGCTCTGATGGGCAGGTTGGGGTGAGCCCAGTGCAGAATTCCCACACTGCCAGTGGCTTGATCAAGACACCTGTATCCTCATGCCACAGGCTGGGGGCATGAAGCCCCCTCTAGCCCGCCCCTCTGCCTTTCCAGGGCCCTTTGATCCCCTGCATCAAGACGGCAGCACCTGCATTTCCGGTGGAGCATGAGGGATGACCAAGGGGAACTCACTTCGGCCGGCCATCTCGGCAAGGAGGCTCCCAGAGCGCCCTCACCACCACACCACTTCCGCTTTTATGCCATGGGCCGTGCTCAGTCCTGGAGACACCCAGCTTGAGAGAAGGTTGAACTGTGGTAGTGCCAAAATGTGTGACTGTTGAGGTGGAAAAGGGACCTCTGGGGAGCTGCCACTTAGGTAGACAAGAAAAACAAATCTCAGGGGCCGGGGAAATGGCTCAGAGCTTCCCTGGTAAGTGCAAGGGTCTGAGTTCAATGCCCGGTTCTGCAAAAAAAAAAAAAAAAAAAAAACTCAAGACAGCTGAAGCCCCTTGTCTACATCCCCCAGCCATGAAGCAGCGGAGCAGGACTTGAACTCTGCTGGAACCCTCAGAAGGTAGCACTTCAGCTGGGACTCCTGAGTTAGAAAAAGGGGGAAGAAGGACATGTGAAGAACATCAACTTCTGGAGGAAGGAATATCTTGCCAGGAGAGCTCTCGAGGTTGCGTCTTACACAGCACTCTGGTCACAGCCGGCCAGCTGCACTTCCTGTGAGATGTGGGGGTATTTCTAACTAGAGTTCCTTTTTAGACACAATGGTAGCTGTCCTTTGTTTTCCCTGATGGAGATCTGCTCCCCCTTCTGGTGACAGTAGCTGTCCCCGAGTACAGCCCCAGTGGTGTGAGACTGGCTGACCCACCAGGTACCCTGGCTGGAGCGCTTGGCTGAGGACTTGTGCTGTGGCCTCACTGCGGCCTCACAGACACAGCCTGCCAGGATCTAGGCCAGCGCAGAGGAGAGCAGAGGCTACATCCTGAGGCCCTCGGGAGGCCTGCACCCTGTGGCACCCAGAGCTACCCTAGGCCGGCAGTTGTCAAGCTGAGGGATCTTTCTCTGGCACAGATGGTTTGCTGGCTTCCACTCAGTCACCTGAAGAGTGCTAAGAGGCAGAATGCCAGGCCTGTTCGGTCACCACATAGGGGAGGGTGGTACACATGTTTTATAAAAGCTGTGGGGCCTGGAGCTCTTGACACTAGCTTAGTGAAAATGCTCCTTTCCGGGCCTGGCTGACAAGCCAGCACCTCTGTGCTGACGGCCAGAACTGTTTCCTCAGTATTCCAGGGTATCCTCATGAGGCCACTCTTTGCGTGAACGTGAGGATGCCCTGGCCGCCTGCCTCACTTGCTGCCACCAGCTCAGGGCTCCCTTTAGGACAAGAGGGAGGCTCAAGGCATTTCTCGCCTTAGCTATTGTATGTCACAGGTGAACCAGAGCCAATGCTGCCTGTCCCAAATCTTCCCTAGGAAGCCCCAAACCACATGGTACCACGTGACCACTGGACAAGGATCTCCTCCCTCCTGACATGTTGGAGCCCAGCCTCCGTCCTTCCCGCCACGTCACAGGAACCATGTCATCCAGTCCGTGTCATTGCTGCCTTAGGCTGAACAGTGTCTTCACTTTTCCCCTTGCTTTCCTTGGGCCACCTTGCCACACACAAACCTGAGTGTTTTATTTTGCAGTGCTGGGCATCAAACACAGGGCTTCATGCACGCTATACCAGCGCTCTGTCACTGAGCTGTGTCTCAACCTTTCCTGTTTTTTAAATTTTGAGACAGGGTCTCCTTAAGCTGCTAAGATGCGCTGGCTGGCCTTGTGATCCTCCTGCCTCAGCCTCTCAAGTAGATGAGATTACAGTAATGTGTAACCAGGCCTGGAGAGGAGTGTTTTTTTTTTTTTTTTTAATCTCTTCTCTTTATTAAAAGATATGTCAGACTGTTACTTAAAAAAAAAAAAACCAAACCAAAACAAAATAAAACAAAAAAAAACCCATTCCCTCACCACCAAGTTAGGAATAAAGCAATCTTTCTTTTCTTTTCATCCTTTTTCTTTCTTTCTTCTTTTTTTGTGGTACTGGGGATTAAACTCAGGATCTTACATTTGCAAGGCAGGTACTTAAGCCACTGAGCTATCTTGCCAGCCCCAATTTTTCTTTAGTCGTGAAGCATGGGGTCATTCACTGGCTACCCCTTGCTCATAGGTGGGGAGCCCTAACTGTGGCCACGGAGGGACACTGGTCCTCACTGCCCATGGAGTCCCGCCCAGCACGCCGTCCCCATCAGGCTGTCCCCTGCTCAGTTCCTCAGGAGCCCAGGAAGCATCTGCCCTGCTTAGGCCTGCTCCTCCCACACCGACTCATGTGCACTTGCAGCTTAGAGCTTGGTTCTCTCACCAAACCGGGCCTGTGAGGGCAGGCGGCTCCCTTCCTGGGCCTGGCACAGAGGAACACTAGAAATAATCCCTTAATGAAGAAAGGTGATTGCATCCATAATCTCAGCTCCTCAGGAGGCTGAGACAGGGATATTTTTGGCTGCTGAGAAGGCAGAGGGATGCACACAGTGACATGACCTCCAGTGTGACTGCACCCGGCTGCTGCAGCTGGCTGGAAGGCTTCCCAGAGGAGTGCTGAGATGCTGATGCTTGAATGGCACATTGATTGAACCCTGCACACACCGACCAGGGGAACCCTGTGGGCCAGGTGGCCTGGCTAGGCTGCCACACGAACCAAACTCTGTGCCAGGGGGCACTGAGGCGAGTCCCACTGACCTTCAGTTCTACAGAGGGCGAAGGCAGAGCGCAAGTCAGGTCACAGCAGCTTGGATGACCAATGTCCAACGTGTGGGCCACAGTGCATGCACATCAAAGGGGACCTCATGAGCAGCTCTGGGCCCACAGAGCTGAGACACCAGCGCACCTCCAGGCTGCTGTGCCCTGCACATCCCCACAATGTCTGCAGCCTGAATGGCTCTCCCAGACCACCAAGGGGGGCCTTGGGCATCCTGCAGTCACCTCCAGCTTCTGCCTTTGAGAAACAGTGTTGAAGTCCAAGGAGGGCACAGAATTTGCTCCAGAACCTCGTGTCCACGGAGGGCACAGCAGCCGCCTCAAGGCTGGGACTGGCTGTGTTGCCCTTCCACAGAGGAGCACTGACATCACTGGAAGACCCAGACACTTGCCCTAAGCACACACAGGCATGAAAACACAAAGAAGCCAAAAAGAATACAGAACATGGACAACTCAGGAAGCACCAGCATGGAAACAGTCCTAGTCAGGTCCTAAACCAGCACAGTGCTGTTCCTGCCCCTGTCTGGGCCCCGTGTATGTGATCCTGTGTCCACCTGTAGTGAGTGTGGCAGCTTGTGGGAGCTCACGGGGCCAACCGAGGCTCATCCAAGACCACTGCAGGTGGACCTACCTCCTCGCATACACTGGTGGTGGCAAGTGGCAGCAGGTAATAAAAAAAAAATTGGCTGGGGCCGGGGAGATGGCTCAGTGGAATAAGCACTTCCCTGACAAACACAAGGGCCTGAGTTCAATCCCCAGTTCTGAAAAAACAGAAAAAAAAAAAATTGGTCTGGTGACACTTAGGCTGAGGCTGGCAATACCAAGAAGAAGTGCAGCCCGTGCACCTTAAGAAGACTTATCTCAAAAATTTTTAAAAAAGTAAATCTGGTAGAAACAATGCATATCCACTTGCTGCAGCAACTTCTCTACTCAGACCCTCTCCTAGACATTGGGCTAGTATCAACAGGGCACATGCAAGTTGTTCACCTCAAACTCAGGAGTCCACAGGCAGAAGCAGCCCCATGTCCACTGCTGGAAATGGGTGGAATAAAATGCACTCTGTCCTTCCTCACCCTGAAGACCCATGAAGCTGGAGAAGGATGAGAGGTGCATCCCCAACTGGCCCCTGGGACCCCCCAAGATGCACTGCTAGGGACAAATGCAAGGTGTAGTAAGCTATCTGTTGCCCATCAGGTCTCCCAGAGACATGTGTGTGTTCACTTCTATCACAGACATGGAAGCGAGGTTAGCCTGCACAAACCCTTCAGCTTTACTTGTTAATGATTACTTGCAGTCACTTGAGTAAAGATCACGAATTCTGGAGGTCAGTAGCTACGCTCTGTGTTGCGTCTCTCTTCTGCTGAAGATTGCACCTCTGATGTATGGTTCAGGATGATAACGGTTGCCTAGGTTACTTTTCAGGGACTCCAAGGCCATTTTTTCACAACTACCTCCTGTTTTGCTGTGGAGGACCACCTGAGCAGCTCTCCTTGAAAGAAGAGCGACTGTCTCCATTTTGACTGAGCCTGACCCTATTTCCTTGTATTGTTCCATACAGAGCTGGCTAGCACTTCTGCTTATCCTTCAACTGGCCTTAAGCAACGTGTATTGGTCCAGCTGAGGTGCTGCTGATAGTCTTTGAAGGTGGCATGCATGTTTCCCTGGTAAACCTGCTGCTCTTTAATGTGAGCTGGGTCGAGACAGGATGATAGGGCTAATGCTCTGCGCTGCCAGCTGGGATTGAGCCTCGAGATAGAGGCCATGACCTCCTGGGGCTTGAAAGACTACATCAAAGCTGAAGCACCCGACCCCCCAAAACATTAGATACTATCTCTATGGCACAATAGTATAATGCAGATTACTCTCTCTACATATCCTCTCTGCATATGGCAGAGGTAAATGTAGGCCACCCACCTAGCTCAGCTCACAATGGTCACCTGCTTCCCACAATTCTCAGTCAATCCTCCTCAAGCCACTCCCCCACTGAATAAAAACCAGGTGAGGCCCTGGGCCACTCTCCTTGTTCCAGGAAGCCATCTTTGTGGCTGAATTTAGAGCCCCTTGACTCTCCAGTGATTGAAAATATAATTTTAGTGTCTATTTTTGCCGTGGGTTGCATTGAAAGTGACAGACTGGAATCGACTTGATGGGTTTCCAGTAATGTAACTTTGGGATTACAAATATTGGCTTCTTGGACTGAGACAAGGACCTGGAAGTGACTCCTACATTTTGCTACCTCCCATAAAAATTCTTTAATTATTTTATGTGATTAGTATAGGTTCTACAGGGTCTTGCTACGCAGATCGGTCTTGTGGTGATCCTTCTGTTTTTCAGCCTCCCAAGTGCTGGGATTACAGCACACACCTGGGGTGGGGCCAGCATGGCAGGCTGGGGATCAAAACCTGGCCCCTGCAGATGCCTAATCAGATGCTTTAATGTGCTGAGCTATCTGGCCGGCCCTTAAAATTCTTTAATTTTGAAAGAGGGTCTTACCAAGTTGCCCAGGCTGGCTTTGAAGCCACAGTGATCCTGTCCCAAGCATGTCACCATGCCTGGTAGCACCAACTCTAAGGCTGGGCATGTCCAGGTGTCCGATGCATGACATCAGGAAGCCAAAACCTGCCCTCGGCTCATGCAAATGTTGCCACTGTCTGAGCATGCATCCCAGGAAGTGCTCCGCGGACTGATCTCCACCCACGTCTCCTCACTTCCTTACCTCATAAATACCTGCAAGGAGCTGCATGTGAGACTTGGTCTCCCATCTCCTCCTATCTGGCTGCTCTGTGAATAAGTCTTTTTTGTAAAATTTGCTGTTCCCATGACTGGCATATTATTATTATTTTTTTTAATATTTATTTATTTTTATTTATTACATTTATTTATTGTGTGTGTGTGTGGCCAGCTCAGCCCACCAGGGGGCGGGTCTGGCTGGCATGTGGTGCTGGGGATCGAACCGCGGTCCCTGTGCTTTGCCAAGCTTGTTTCAAGTAGGTGCTTTAGACCACTGAGCCATCTCTCCAGCCCCGTGACTGGCATATTATGCAGTGGGCAAACCAGACCTAGTTCAATCGCACATACACTTAGGGACAAACAAGGTGAAGAACAGGTAGTGAGGGCAAGAGAATCCGCTCCTTGGAGTAGACCCTGCCGTGTGCATTTGATTTTGGATCAGGTAAATTTTGTACACTTACGTATAAATCAAATTGAAATAAGTATGAATTTAAAAAATAAAAATGAAATGAATAAGCCTCAATGTTTTGAAACAATCCCATTGACAGGAATTATTTCAGACAACTTAACAGCAATTTGTGCAGTCCAACAGGATAGAAGGCACTCCGAGGACAAAAAGAACTGCCGAAAAATAAGAGGGATTTTTGTAATCACATTGTTAATAAGATTCATATTGTTCTTCTGTAACTATAAAATATAAGATAAAACAAACAATTATGATATTGCTGGGCCAGTGAGATAGCTCAGTGGACTAAAAGCACCTGCTTAGGCAAGCACAGGGACCAGGGTTCAATCCTCAGGACCACATGCAGCTCCGGCCCCAGGTGCCGGCCCCACCCCAGGCACGCTGAGCTGATCACTGAGACCGGCGCGGGGTGTGTGTGTGTGTGTGTGTGTGTGCACGCCTGTAATCCCAGCACTGGGGGGCTGAGAAAAGGAGGATCACTACGCATTCAAGCTGTGTAGCGAGCCTCTGCACCAAATAACATTAAAAAAATAAATTGTGATATTGTTACCTTGAAAATTTGTCACTATAAAACCTACAAGTATAAAATCAAACAGGTAAAACTGTATAGTCTTAATTTTTTTGTTTGCTTTTGCTCTTTTTGAGACAGCTTCACCATCTTCCTGCCTCAACCTCCCAAGTTCTGGGATTTCAGGCATGTGTCACCATGCCTGGCCACAGTCTTAAAGTGTGAATGAAAGAGGTAAGTATTTAATATTTTTTCTTTAAAAAATATGTATGGCCTAGCCTTGCTCTCTGAAAAGGCCTAGAAATGAAGAATTCTGGCAATGAACACTCAGCCCTGATACCCAAGACTAAAAGTCACTTCCCACTGAAAGAATGGTGGCCCTCTGGGAAAAAGGTGCAGATCCCAAGACTCCGCACCTCTCCTTGGGGCAGAAGTCAAGAGGAACCCAGGTCACAACAGAAGGGCAGGCCAGGACAGCCAGGAGGGCAGGGGCAGCAGGGAGGCTCCAGCCAGCTGAGGATCGTGACTAACATTTCAGATACACTGAAACCCACAAGTTCATAAGGGATCTCAAACAGGTAAAAGCCAAACAAAATCTAATCTGCTAGCCATCTTTCAGGAAACAGACCCAGCTATTTTGGAAACTGGTAAGTGAGGGAGAGAGGCAAGTGTTTATCTTGACTCCTGTACATGTTCTAACCTGGCGTAATTAAGTAGAAGCTAGAGGAATTTCCTCCATAAAGGGCTATTATAGCCGGTGGAGGCAAACCTACAGCACATACGTTGCAGTGAGCTGTTTGTTACTGGAATCTCTAAAAGATCTGTCATCACTTTATAGCTAAGAAATAGAGAAGGGAGGATGGAATGATGGCTTGATGGGATGAAGGATAAAAGAATTTGGACAGAAATTTGGTAATCTTTCATGTGCCAGAGGAACCAATAGCTGCTGGCCTCACATACAAAGAGGCCATTTATAAACATTATAAATATTGTTCCCCACATGGAACCTACATCTGACTAAATCTAAAGGTTTATCAATTGACTGAAAAAAATTTATACCCTTTTGCTGGGCATGGTGGTGCATGCCCATAATCCCAATAGGATTATTGCAAGGATTATTGCAAGTTTGAGACCAGCCTGGATTGCATAGTGAGTTCAAGGCCAGCCTGAATGGCATAGTGAGGCCCTGTCTCAGAAGAGAGAGAGAGAGAGAGAGAGAGAGAGAGAGAGAGAGAGAGAGAGAGAGAGAAAAGCACATTTTATAGGGAGGGGGGTTGCTACATCCAGAATGCATTAAACAGGCAAAAAAGCAGAGAATATCTACAGATTCAAGAGTTCAGTTCCCCATTCTTATTCCCCAGTAAATTTTCCTACTTTTACCAAAAAAAGAAGAAGCATTCAGGGACACATTAACCAGTTACAGTGCAAGGACCTTACCTGAATCCTTCTAAAGGAACCACAAAAAATTACATAAAACCATCCAGGAAATTTGAATATTTACTGAATATTAGGTGTCAACAAAGGAATCATAATTTAAAAATCACTTTATTTAATTTATTTATTTATTAAATCACTTTAAAGAGCCAGATGTGGTGGCACACGGCTATAATCCCAGCATTTGGGGGCTGAGGGCGAAGGATTAGCATGAGTTAGAGGCTAGTCTGGGCTACATAGTGAATTCTAGGCCAGCCTGACCTGCATAGTGAGATCCTGTCTCAAAAAACAAAAGAGAAATATATACTAAACTGAGAGTGGTAGCCATGCCTTCCCTCCCAGCACTCAGGAGCCTAAGGCAGGAGGGCAGCTGCAAACTCAAGGCCAGCCCGGGCTGCATAGTAAGTTAAAGGTCAACCTGGATTACATAACTGAGACTCTGTCTCAAACAAGAAACAAGCAGGGTGTGGAGATGCTTGACAGTAATCCCAGCACTCCAGAGATGGAGACAGGAGGATCCTCATGAATTTAGGGCCAGCCTGGGCTACAGAAGTGAGTTCAAGTTCAGTCTGGGCTACAGAGCAGAAACCTTGTCTCAAAAGAAAAAAAAAAAGGATACAAACCTTCCTATCTATAATGAGTACACAATACCATTAATTGCTACAATTACACAGCATACTCTCTCAAAAAACCATGATGCAATCACTTTGGGGCAGTGGCGATGACACAGGCTTGGCATTGAGTTGACTGCTGAGGCTGAGGACGGGCACATGTGACTGCAGGGTTTCTGTCTAGTTGTGTGTGTGTGTGTTGTTGCTTCAGAATATAAATGAGTAGACTGCTTTTTTAAAAATGTATTTAGTACAGGATCTACAGGGTCTTACTATGCAGATCTGACTCGTAGTGATCCTCCTTTTTACAGCCTCCCAAGCACTGGGATTACAGGCATGTGCTACCACGCCCAGCCTCAATCCCCATGTCAGCACATCCTAGGGGCAGGGCTGGCAAGGCATGCCAGGAATTGAACCCTGGTCCTCCGCTTTAATCTGCTGAGCTATCTGACTGGCCCTGACTGCTTCGTTTTGAACAACAATTTGACTTCACAGAATTTGTCTACTGGAACTTAACATGTATATGCCTATGCTTGAGTCAGGATTTATTCCAGTTTGGGCCGGGGAGATAGTTCAATAGAATAAGCGCTTGCCTGGCAAGGGCAATGTCCTGAGTTCAATCCCCAGTACTGAAAAAAAAAAAGAATTTATTCCAGTTTGCTTTCTGTCTCTTCTTCTCTCCCTCCCTCCTTTCTCCCCTCCCTCCCCCTCCTTTCTGTCTGCCTTCCTTCATTTTAAAACAGGGTCTCTATGCAGTTCAGGCTGACCTTGAACTCATGCCATCTTCCTGAGTCTGCCTGGGAGCTCTGGGATCACAGGTATATACCACCACACTCAGCTCTCTATTATTATAAAAGCAAATAACAACAACCAACCTAAAGTCAACCCACGCACATAGAACTAAATACATGAGGGTAACATGAAGCCAAGCAGTAAGACCAAACCTCATGCCTACTCCCTTTAAACCTCATCAGAGGTTAGCACTAGCCTACCACGTGTGAGGCGCTGGGACCAAGTTTGAACACTGCAAAGACAAAAACCAATAAAGCCCAACTCCCCCCAAACCACTTCAGCTGATGCCCATCTTCCACCACAATCAGGTGAAGTATGTTGTCCTTCATTATGTCGAGTGTGGGGATCGGCCTCTACCCCCAGTGGCTTGTCCCGAGTCATAGCTGAGGAAGTGTATGTGGAAAGAGCTAAGAAACACCTCACGACTAGGTGATGCGGGGTAAACGGTTGCATGGGCTCACCTGCTGAGTGAGGCACCCCAGGTCTGGGAACAGCCACTGCCGCGAAGACACACATCACTCCTGAGTTGGTTTCCTGGCAAGGACGACTTGGCGAGGGAGTCTGTCCTCCTGGCTTGCCTATGGCTTCCCCTTGCCTCGAGTCTTGTCTTTTGGTGCGACTGACCTGCTGTGCAGCTGGACTCCTCCCGTACCAAAGTCATACAAAGGAGTCTGTGCTTTTCCTTAAAAGGGGTAAGGCACGAGACCGGGCATGGGGTACGCCTGGAATCCCAGCTCTTGGGAGGCTGTAACCAGGCAGATCACTGAGTCCAAGCTAGTAGTGAGACCCTGAACAGCCTTGTAGACCCTTCCCTAAAATACAAAAAAAAAAAAAAAAAAAAAAAAGGGTAAGGCAGCAGTAAGTACATGGAATACAGACTGAGCCTCAGGATTTGTCATTCGGGATCGGTTGCTGTACCACCTAAACTAGGAGGCTGAAGTCTATTCGAAGTCTAATTATTAATTACTTCATAGAATTCCTACCTTTAGGAAGAGTATCAGCACTTAACCTCGTGGGTACACAAGCTGTCTCTGGGGAGGAAACTGGGAATTATGGCATACTTCACTGTTAGCTACTGCAGAGAAACAATTTTAAACCAGATCAGGCCTCCCTAGGTGCATGGCCAAGGGGCAGCAGCTGAGGAACTGTCACCAGGTACTGGGGAGGTAGCCCCTGCTGCTTCCCCAGTATGACGAGAGGCCATACTGCTCCCCTCTGTGGCCCTGGAGGAACCGGGACCTGCACAGCGGGGGTGGGAGGTGGGGCTGGAATGTGGCGGCTCAGCAGCCTCCCTTGTGTTGGCTCCAACAGGTCCCACGCTGACTGTGACAGGGGTTTCCCGCCTGCTTCTTCCGACACGTTCCTGGCTTCACACTTCTCTATTTTCAAAAAAAGAGTACAATATTTTTTCAGCAAGGTGTATGAAAAATCAGAATTGGGGCTGAGAAAAAAGGAATGAGGTAGACTGCTCTAGTGTCTTAACACAGGAAGTTTACAAAATAAAGTAATGGATACAATGTTTCAATATCATTTGTTTGAAAGAAAAAGAGGAAAGAAGTTGCACACTCCTCAATGGGGAGGTAAACCAAGAGGAACTCAGACTTCACCTGGGCAGTGGCCCAAAGGTCAGCATTTTACTGTTTTTTGAGTTTTTTTAAGAGTAGTTTTAGATTCACCACAAAACTGGGAAGAGGGGCTGGGGAGATGGCTCAGTAGAATAAGCTCTTGCCTGGCAAGTGCAAGGGCCTGAGTTCAATCCCCGGTTCCGCCAAAAAAAAAAAAAAACCCAAAACAAAACAAAAAACTGAAAAGACACACATATGTATCAAACTGTTTATACTATTCCACCTACCCATAAAACTGAAAGCTTAAAACATGCTGAAAGGGGGCTACAGATATCAAATGCAAGGTCCCAAGTTCGATTACCAATACAAAAAAAATCCTGCAGAAACCTATTTCTTGGGGCTGGGCAGATGGCTCAGTGGAATAAGCGCTTCCCTGGTAAGCGAAAGGGCCTGAGTTCAATCCCCGGTTCTGCCAAAAAAAAAAAAAAAAAACACACCTATTTCTTTGTAAATGACTGTCAAGTGGAATTATTATTATTTTGTTACCTCCTGTTACCTGTGTAGGTCTCTGTAAAGCAGAATCTCAAGTGTTTTTTTTACTAATGAATTCCATCAAGGTAAGGGGATGGAGGTTTTTTCTTTTTTAACTTCATTTTATTTTACATTTTTTCACTAACGGTACCTGGATTGTGGCAGGAAAGCTGAACAATAATGGTACAGGTCAGTGTTTCCTGCACAGCTGTTGCTGTCAGCGCCTCAGTTCTCTCCATGTCTTGCTTATTCCATCTCATGGCAACTGGCAATGTAGACATTGCTGTCTCTGCTTTAGCCAAGGGGAACACGGAGGCATGGAGAAGTTAGGTAACTTGTTCCAGCCCACGCAACCCAAAGGGGCAGGGTAAAGATTACCACCCAGGCCACAGGCCGCACAGCCTGGCCTCCCCCCTGCCCAAGGTGGCCTCTCAGGACATCAGCTTTGAGATGCTTCCTCACAGGCTCTGGGAGTGCAGGAGCTGGCGCAGCTCAAGGCCATGTGCAGCCCCAGGTTCAAGACCAAAATGGGGGGTTCTGATTATGTCAGAGCTGGCTTGAGCAGTGCAGTCTGCAGAAAACCTTATAATTCGGAGTTGGTTTTCTTACCTCTTTATAAGTGGTTCTTAATGCATCTGAAAGCTTAAATGGAATCTCAGCTACCTACATTGCATAGATTATTTTCTTTTTTGGTACCAGGGATTGAACTCAGGACCTTGTACTTGCCAGGCAAGCATTTATTCTACTGAGCTAGCTCCCCGGTCCTTGCTTAGAAATTTTTAACTCAAAAAGTTTCCTTATAGGGCTGGTGAGATGGCTCAGTGGTCTAAAGCACCTACTTAGAACAAGCTTAGCAAAGCACAGGGACCACGGTTCAATCCCCCAGCACCACATGCCAGCCGGCCCCGCCCCCTGGTGGGCTGAGCTGGCCACACACACACACACACACACACACAAAAAAAATAAATAAATAGTTAAAAAAAAGTTTCCTTATAACGAAGATGTATAGTTTTACGGTATGTTTATTCATCAAAATGAACACATATGTGACAGCATAAATACTAACCAACAGGAGCTCTGTTACTCTTGGCAAAGAAACCATGAGTGAGATAATTACTAACAAGTGGGCATAAAGACCATTTTAAAGCTCTAGACTAAAAAGAATTATATTCTAGGCCTGAGACTGTATTTCAGAAACCTGTTTTAGAATTGAAGTAGTAATTACAAGAACTGCTACCTTCAAGCTGTAGGACCCAGGCCCACTCACTCATCTAAAAGTACTACTTACCCTTCCTAATTATTCGGAATTGATGAAGCTACAAATCCGTCCCTGAGAAAGAGCCCAGATGCACTCGCAGATGTGCTGCGTGGAATCTCCCCAGGCTGGCGTGGAACTAGGAGGCGGGTGCTGCAGAGCCTTGGTGGCCAAGTCCCGCTGCTCACTTTCTTCGATCTCTGGAAGTTGTGAGGTTGTCTTTTTGCTATAGAAGCTTTGCTTCCCCATGTGGAATCCAGATGGAATAAGGAACTTGGAGAATTGCACAGCCAATAAAAAGGGATCTTTAAAACAACAGTACTATATCGATCCACTGAACAATTTTCTATGTCAAATGCTGATCTTAAAAGGATTTGCAGGTGGCAACTTCAAACAATTTAAAGTAAAATAAAATTTTCATCTGAAGTAGGATTCTGGATCAAAGGATGAATCTCTAGACATCTGAGAGACTCCTGAATTCTAGAGTCTCTGGGTTTAAGCAGTGGTAGTTTAAATTCATAAACAACAGGTCCAATGCGAAGGCCTCAGCTGTATCAACAGAAATGAGTTCAGAGATATGGAGCATCTTAAGTATGAAGACCTTGAGAGATCCTCTTGATAAAAACAAATAAAATGCTGAGGGAGTCGGGTGTGGTGGTGCACGCCTGTAATCCCAGCACTCAGAAGGCTGATACAGGAGGATTGTGGAGAGTTTGAGACCAGCCTAGGCTACAAAGTGACCTCAAGGCCAAGTCTGAACTGCGTAGTGAGACTCTGTCTTAAAAAGAAACCAAAGACAAACAAAAAAATGCTGAGGGAAATACAAAATCTATTTTTTTTTTTTTAAAAAGCTCAGGGCTTTTAAAAACAGAGGTTAAAAAGAGGTTAAGATGATAGCAGACTGATTCTAAAACAAGATCCAAGGACCACCCCTTCCCCACCCCTAGGAACCATAGAATGGGAGATGCGCCAGACGGTGAGCCCAAGAAGAGACGCAAGTCCTCACATGTGCTCTGTGCAGGCTGGCCAGGTACAGCACTGGAAGCACCCAGAGGCTTCTTTCCACTTCTTGGAGTTTCTAAGGTGCTCTGAGAGGCAAAGACCATGTCTATTAACGAGAAAGGAAAATCTGAAGACATAGCAAAGGCAGACAGGCCTGTGAGGAAGCTGAAACAACTGAGATCCCTACAAGGAACCCCAAAGTCCAAGCATTCCAATACCCGCAACTGGACTCATTTGGCCTTTTCCTTGTTCTGTTCAGGGAAGTGAATGGGGAATATTGCAGCCCATCCATTGGTTATGTTGCAAAGAAACCAGGAGAGGAGTGGGCTGACCCTGCTCCAAGACAAATATAAGAAAACGATATACACAATGTAATTCTTTCTGCAAAGTTCAAAAAAATAGCAACATTTAACTGATATGTTTAGTGTTACATATACAATAAAGAAAAGTGAGGGAGGGGCCAGGGAGATGGCTCAGTAAGATAAGTGCTTCCCAGGCAAGCACTAAGGGCCTGAGTTCAATCCTCAGGTCTGGAAAAAAGAAAAGCAAGGGAATTATTTCCAAGTCAAGGTGATGTTAACTCTGGACAGAGGGAGATGTAATTAAAGAGGTACACAGAGGCTCCTAGGAGATCAGTAATACTCTATTTGTTAACCAGGGGGTAGGCATGTGGTGGGCAAAAGGTATAGTGTGTATAAAACATATAATCTGCAAAATATATTTTACACACATGCATACACACACACACACACACATGCACACACACACTCTCCAACAATAAAAATTGCACAGAAACCCTTCCAAGTGAAATCCTGGTGTGTGGGGCGCTTGTAGGTTTTAAGCGCCTGCTCTGGCAAACCCAGTCAGGGGCAGGGGACTACGATTCGATCCCCAGACCTGCCCTTAAGGTAGCCTGAGCCAGTCCCTGTCCCCCGCCTCCAAAAAAATCCTACCAAGTGAAACCCTGGTCTGAGAGCTGCAGAGTGTTTTCCTGATCTATTATATCACTCATGCAACACTAACTTGGACCTTGGACAAGGCATCACCAAGTTAGGAAATCACCATTAGAAAGGTAAACTGCCATCCTACAATGCTGGTCTAGAAATTCAGGCCTCTAAGCAGCAGCCTGTATTCCTCTAGAGCAGTGGGGTTTGTGTGTGCAAATGCTAGTGGAGAAAAAGTCCCCAGCTGTTCTAGTTTTATTCATCTTTAGATATGAGGGCTTGATTTTAGCTGGTTTGAGGCTTCACCTAACAGGTGAGGCAGCTCTGTCCTAGGGCAGTGGTGGTGACCCATGGCATGTGTGTGGCAGCGGGCTGTCATCATTGACAGCTCTAAAAGGTTCACTTCACTGTTTTAGAGGAAGGAGTCTCAGCTTTCTGGAGTTGGAAAGGAAATGTACATCCCTGTTCTCAACCCTTTAGGTTTGCAAACCTAGAGGCTGAGATTATAAATTGAATGATATTGATAAATAGGATTATTGTGAGATTAATTTATCAAATAAGCCACTTCTGGTGAACAAAACAGGTATTTAGTCAGCAATTTGCACTTCAGCAAATTTTGGGATTGCCTACTGTTCTTGTCCTTAACTCACTGTCACAAGGAGACACACTCAAGGGCCACACAACAGCAGAACAGACCTGAAGCCAATCTAAACCATGCTACGAACTGAATTCAGCCCACTCCATCCACCCTGGACCCTCAAGCCTTACACTACACCATGTAGTGGTAAATCTGTCAAGGGGATTATATGCATCTTGAGCTGTTAACTCCAGCTTTCTCAATCTAGAGGGTTAGCATTCAATTTAAGAAAGCTATATGGTGTTTGTAGGGGGTAGCAATTTCATTTTGGTAACAGGTACAATTGCTTCTCAGCCTTTTGGCTAAGATCAAGTGTGGCAACAGGTACACAATCTGGCTCAGGCTCATGGAGCCATGGATGAGCAAAAATCCTCAGCAGATGGCAAATTAACTTTTGCCAGCCTCAATACAAATGCCCTTTATCCCACTCACTCTCTGCCACACATACCTAACTTGTCAGGACTTTGCTGGAAAGGTCAAGCAGCCAGTCTGTCCAAGAACATAATGACTGGTTTACTGTTCCCTTGGTTCACCAGCCCTGAACAACTGGTGTGTGGGCTGGACTGCGCTGGAATACACAGTATTTGCTACTGCGCTAATTGGATGGCTAGAAGAAAAAAGGAATACACATTTTAACATGGCAATTTGGAGTCATTTTTACATTGCACCACATACATCTTAGCTAACTTTTTTTTTTTTTTTTTTTTTTTGTACCAGGGTTCAAACTCAGGCCCTTGCGCTTGCCAGGCAGGCACTTAAGCCGCTGAGCTATCTCCCCAGCCCCATGTTAGTTAACTACTAGAATTAGTACTTTTCTAGGGATGTAACTCAGTGCTAAGGCCCTGGGTTCAATGCCTGACACAAATAAACTAAGTACTGCACTTGGTCACATCTTAATGTTGGAGAACTGGTTGTCTGGGATACAAGAATGATTATGGAATTAGCACATTGATGTTACAAATTATCACAATTGTTAGAATTTGCTTTGACCCCATTGGTGGCTTTGTCGCTCTCGTGGTACCCAGACATGTTCACTTTTGATCACATTGATGGAAGGCCTTGGAAGAGCAGGGTTCCACCCCAATAGCAGGATGGCTTGTTGTCCTGTCCAATACCTAGACTTTAAAATCCTTCATGCAGTGCAAGATGCTTTCTGAACATTTTCACTGAGATTGTTGCCACAGATTCATTTCCAGTATTCTGTGTCTCGTACCTTTGCATTCTTATAAACATTGGCTCAACAATGTTGAGTTTATCTGGGTGATAATGCAAGTTTTTTTATTACAAAATTTAACTGAGCTGTTTAACATATATACTTCACATAACAATCTTATAGTAATTCTCATACATAATACGCTTACCTGTCGTTGAAATTCAGGTACTTGCAGTACATCCAAATGCCAAGTCTGTACAAGCTATTGATGCAGTCATGCCGATCAGATGGGTTGGCAGCAATCTTTGTGATTACAATTATTAATCAGGCATATTTTGGGGCATCTCAAAATTTCAGTTTTAGATTGAGATTGAAGGCCTCTGTTGTCTTTTTTCTCACTCTTCTGGAGCTCACACGCTCGTGAAGACAAGGTTTTCCTAATGTTATATTCCTTTGTGCTGTCTTAAGTTTACATCTCAGAAACATTCTTTGGCGTCTTCTACTAGTGTTTGCTGAATGCTTATTACACTACAGCCAAGCTGTTTCGGGGGGCTACTCCTCACAATGTAGTTAAGCATTCTGGTCCCTCTGTGATGGTGAACCTTTCAGTGAAACCAACAGCACACTGTGGCACACAGGCATAGGTTCACCACGACTACCGTTTCATAGGTAAGGACACCAAAATCGGAGGGGAAATGTTGTACTCCAGGCTGATGTGGACTTAAGCCCCTGCATCTTGAGCCCACTGCCCCCTAAAGTCATCCCTGCAGTCAAACTAACCCCATCTATATGGCCAAATGAGCTGTAGGTATTTCTCTAAAGAGAAATTTGGCACTAGCACTTCATATTTTACCTTTTTTTGGAAGAAGCTTGCTTTAATGTTTTTCCATATACTCAAACACAAAACATTCCTTCTCTGTCCTCGTACAATTTCCAGCTTTCTGCTCCTAAACTCATGTGCATTTGGAGTGACACACTAGTCTTTGGGTCTGCTTCAAGTCACGTTTTCTCTACAAATTGTCCCAACACTTTTGTTTCTCTAGCAGCTTGTTCCTCTAATGGCATTTTTGCCCTTCTAGGGTGTCATGACACTCGCCTTACTCTCGTTTACCAACTGATCTTAGACCTTTACTTCCCAGCAAGTTTTCCCTTGCAAACTCCTATCCAGCCTAAAATGGGAGCCAGGTAGTTTTTCCTTCACCCAAATCCTGCACCTTCTTTTTCACTCTACAATATGTTCTTAGTCTGCATTCTGTATTTATGTTATGTGGCTAGAGAAGTATCTAGTATCTAGGCTTAAGGACTTAAAAAACAAGGAGTGTTAGCCTTTGTTGTCTATTACAGCTAGAGATGGCTGACCCTCACAGTGGATTCCAAACCACAGAACTGGATGGAAAGTTTTTTTTTTTTTTTTGGTGGAACTGGGGATTGAACTCAGGCCCTTGTGCTTGTCTGGGAAGCACTTATTCCACTGAGCCATCTCCCTGGCACCTTGGATGGAAAGTTTTCAACTACACATCAGAGACAATTAGGCCACCTAGGTCAGCTATTTTTTTGTCTTTTTGAGACAGGATCTCGCGATGCAGTTCAGGCTGGCCTTGAGCTCTTTGTAGCCCAGGCTGGTCTTGAACTTGCAATGATGCTCCTGCCTCAGCCAGTTAACGTGTTTTATAATGGTGCAATCCTAAAATCAGTAATAGCTTAAGGACATGACTTAAAGGAACTGGGGATGTGGTGCAATGGTAGAGCTCTGGCCTTACAGTGTGAGCCCTCGGTTCATTCCCACCTGATGATACCTAGTGTTCTATATATAGTAAGTGCTCAAGAATGTTAAGTCATCTATACATAGCTCAGTACCAGGGTAAAAGAGGCCTATGAACAGAGTAGGTGCCACTTAGAACGCAGATGTGATATCAAACAGGAAACTAAGGTGGAAGGCAACATGTGAACAAGTCAAGAATTCCCCATAGCATATCATGACGCAAGATTTAGAACAGGAGACAGTGACTATTGTCTGTTCTACAGGTAAGGACACTGTGGCCCACTACTTAACTCGCTCAAAAACACACAGCCTAGAAAGCTGCCAGAACTCTGATAACTGTAACCATGTGCTTATAAAAGCACACAGAAGCTGGGTGTGGTAGTGTATACCCTCAAGGAGGAGGTTTGAGGTAAGCCTGGGCACCTTAGCAAACTTGTCTCAAAACTTAAAAAAGGGCTAGTGCTCTATATAGCTCAGTAGTACAGATAAACAAGTATTGTAATACAAATTCCAGGGTCTCCCAAAAACCTTATGTCCTAAAACCAGACTGACTTTGCTCTCAATTATTTCTCCTCTTTGTAATAATTTTAGGCTACCATTTTTTTTTTTTTTTTTTTTTTTTTACCATTCTCTTAAGGATGGTAAATCTCAAGCAGGGCAGTCCAATTTTAGCCTTACAGCCTTTTGAAATCAAAGAAGTGACTATAATTCAGTGCTCAAGGCAGTATTATGTATTCACCCCGGAAAGCAGGAAGGTGTGGGTTCTAACTTCTCTCATTAACACAACAGCAGCGCAGGCCAGGTGCCTTAGGGTGGGTGGTCAGAGCAGAGGTGGGGCAGAGTGCAACTCACCACACACAACCCATTCCTCACCAGGTCATCTTCCCCCACAAAGGAAGCCAGTTTGCAAGGAGCAAAGTACTTTTCAAGTGGGTTTTAGCACAACTTGAGAAAATAATGTACATTCGAACATTGGTGAAAATAAAACATGACAACATTCCTTAAGAATTAGGGAAGGACAACAGCTGGGGAGGTTGCACACCTGTCATCTTCACCCTCTGTGAAGCCATGTAACTCCCAGGGAATGGAGCAACACAGCTGTTTTGAAATTAAAACAACTTCCTAGCACTTGGGAAGGCAGGAGGGTTACCATGATTTCAAGGTCAGCTTGGGCTACATAAGTGTTCAAGGCTAGCCTGTATTACATGGTGTGACCTCGTTTAAAAACAACAAAAAAAATAGAAATACAAAAAAAAAAAGTGATGTGTCTTGGTGTGGAGGCCCCAAGTTCAATCTTTAATAATAGCAGGGAAAGAGATCAAAGAACTGTACATGTAAAAAAATACAGGGGCTGGTGAGATGGCTCAGTGGTCTAAAGCACCTACTTAGAACAAGCTAAGCTCAAGCACAGCAGAGACCTCGGTTCAATCCCCCAGCACCACATGCTGGCCAGCCCGCCCCCTGGTGGGCTAAGCTGGCCACACACTAAATAAATAAATAAGTAAATAAATAAATAAATAAATATTAAAAAAAATAAAAAAATACATAACTGAGTCTGAATAAAGTGGCTTTTTTTAAAAAAAAAATTTGTGTGTGGCCAGCTCAGCCCACCAGGGGGCGGGGCTGGCTGGCATGTGGTGCTGGAGGATTGAACCGCGGTCCCTGTGCTTTGCTAAGCTTGTTCTAAGTAGGTGCCCCAGACCACTGAGCCGTCTCACCAGCCCTAAAGTGGCTTTTTAAAGTTTAAGTGAACCCAAACAGTAGAAAAATGATAGACACAGACTAAGCCACATCTCCCCAAGTAGTTCATGGATCTTGAGAAATTTAGTTATGCTGTGTGTGGTAGTGCACACTTGTAATCCTAGCACTTGGGAGGTTGAGGCAAAAGGATGAGGAGTCCAAAGCCAGCCAGAATTGCCGTGAGACCCTGCATCAAAAAGAGGAGGCAGGGAGGTAAGAGGGGAGGAGTGGGAAAGAAAACTAGTTATACACAGGTGAGAAGTCGGAGAACATAAGCATCTGTATTGCAACACACTTTCAGAAAGATTAATTTGAAGGAAGACAAATCCAAGATGAAACTGTGGTTTCCAGAGCAATTTATTCATTAAAATCTATTCAATATGCCATCAACAGTTTTCCTTTGGGTATTGTGCTGATAAATAGACAATGAGAAGATTTAACAAGTTTGTCATTTAATAAGTCTGAATTTTCACCACATGGTATTGTACACGGTCATCTGTTGAAACATTTTTTTTTTTTTAAACAGATCTTAGTTTAAAAAAGTCATAGATACTGTAAGTTCTGTATAAACTGGTGGACAGCAAGTTAAGTTCCTTTGTTTTGACTTATAAGCCTCAGCTTCACCGCAGAATAAAGAATGTAGGCCAAAGAAAGTATAATCGGTCACTCATATAGAACAGTATTGTTTCTATAATTTGAAGCTTTCTGAATGGACGGGTTCAGGCCTGGTCCAACTGTAAAAAGATTACTTAATGAATTAGATTATATGGAAATTGTACAAAATGTTATTAACTTTACTCATGATAGCTTAAATAGCACTATATTACTACTTGCTATTCGAAATAAAAAACATGTTTTTGAATCCCCAAGGAGCTGGCATGTGTACGCAGCCAGGCCGCCCTGCACTTAAGGAGTGTTAATACATATTCCAACAGAAACTTTGGCTTTAGGAAGTCACATTTAAAAGAATGGCTTTAATCATCATTTTAAGTATACCACAGGTAGGGCAAAGTGTGCTTTAATTAAATGTATATCATACCAGTGATTCTGGCAAGGTTGAAGATTACATCTACTGTTGACGGCTATAAAAACTAGTTTGTACATGACAAGACAATGAGAAGAAAAAGCAATCCCTTTGAAACAAAATTTTAAAATAAAAAATGTTCACAGTGGTTTGTATCAACAGTATGCATATTATGACAATAACATGTACAGATTCAGAGCACCCTAGGGCTCTCTTTATATTCTAAAGAAAACAAGCATTTACATTATTCATGGGTTGTACTGAATTTAAAAAAGATCACTTGTACACTTACCCTCCCCCCACTGCCCCCAGACAGGATAAACTGTCTCGGGGTGTAGTTTAAACACCATCATTAAAGTTGTCTGCAAAAGGAACAAGGAATTAAAAACAATACTTTTCCTTGGGATTGGAGTCTTTCATTTGCTGTTATAACCAGCAAATGCCATTCATGAAAACAAAAACAAAAGGAGGGGCCACCACAAACACATCTATCTGAGCAAGCCGACCAGTACACATTACAGCTTTAAAAATGAAGGTTATATACTATATGTTACAAGTCCCAACTAGGCAGTGTCAAAATGACATCTATTTCTTTGCTTGCTTTGTGATCATACCCCTTGGAGGTGTTACAGGTCTTGTGGCATTAGGCTTCTTTTTCTCTGCAGGTTTTAAAATCTGAGAAAATTAAAAAGACAAATGAGTTTTAGGAAATACACTCAACCCAAAATGTTAAAAAGTTTTAAAATCTCATTCACATCTCTTGTCTAGAAAGGTTTTTGCCTGTTTAAATTTCCCAACAACTTTGCCTCACAGTGTAGTAACAAAAATAAAGCTGATGTGAAAACATTTTGATAATGCCATGCTGAACAGATAAAATATATGATCTGGAGAAATTATCTTTCCTCAGGGTGAAACAACTTTCAGTCCACAGTATCTCTAGCTACCACTTTTGATGCAAATTTTTTACAACAGTGTTTCTCAAATCCCCATATAATCTACAAATTCTCCCTAGAATATGGTAAAATAATGTTTTTTGTTCATTTAACGGATTAAAAATTTCACAAAATTTCAGCAGCTATATTTATGTTTGTTGGGATAAAGTTGGTCAAGCTTATCCTAAGCAGCAGATGAATGTTTGCTCTAGCAGCACATACACCAAAACTGGAATGATACAAAGATTAGCATGGCCTCTGCACAGTGATGACACACAAATTCATGAAGTGTTTAATATTCTGAAGATAACAATATACAATGTAACCACTATTAATTTCCTATGACCTTGCTTTGAAATCTTAGTTTTTTAAAATTTTTATTCTCTTTAAAATGAATAAAAAAGACACAAACAGATGAAACAAAGATGCCAGAAGACACTCTTAATGTCTAAGTGTTTTTGTGCTGAGTGGGAGGCCAAATGACATCATGAACTTGAACAAGATTTTGTAGAAATTAGACCACGGGAAAGTGGGTAGAACTAAGTAACCACACAGCACATCTGGCAAACTACTATTTTCACACACAAGCAGTTTTTTTTAAACAAACATTATACTGACAGTCTAAAGAGCTGACAGAGGCTGGCCAAATAGCACAATGGATTAAAGTGCCGGGGGTTTAACCCCTGTGGCTGCAATGCCAGCCTGTCCTGGGGCACGCTGAGACAGCAATTGAGACTGGGTGTGGTGGCACGCACCTGGAATCCCAGCTCTTGGGAGGCTATAAACAGGCGGATCATTAGGAGTCCCATCTAGTGAGACTCTGAACACCCTTCTAGACCCCCTTCCCTAAAAAACAAAAGAGCTGATAGTTTAAAAAAACATCTTTTACCTATTTAAAATCCAAAACCAGTTAAATTCAACACTGGGAGAAAGGTTCTATCACAATTTCCCCCCTGTAACACATTACTGAACGAACACAAACACTGGTTACAGGGCAAAAAAATTTAGCCTACTTAATTTAACATAAATGAACGGTAATAGAAGGATCACATGACAATTATTTTTCAAGTCAACAACTCAAACTAATAGGAAATGATGTTGAAGACATGCTCTACCTGAAAGGAGCACATTAATGTTTCATCCACACTCATCATGGCACCTGCATTGTCAAATTCTCCACAGTAATTGGGTGCAGAAAACAGAGTAACCAACTGTCTCTTTGCAAAAAATTCATATCCATCTTCAACCACCTTGGAAAGAATATTTTTTCAGTGTAAGTAGATGCAAACTTTAGGTGAGTAAAACCACTCTTGTTTCCCACTGAGCCTGACAGGGTGTTTCCAGAGACACCGTATAAATAAGCAATACCTACCCACCAAAATCAACAAGGAGAATCTGTGCTCACCCACATGCTCTTAAGTGTACATGTAAAATTCAAAATCAATACCTGATGGGCTCTACATATAAGATCCAAATCATGCTTATGGAGAAATTTTGCAACCACTTCTGCACCAAATGTGAAGGACACTCCTCTGTCATTTTCACCCCAGCCTAAGACATCTTTATCGGGGTCAGACCACAAAAGATCACAAAGAAGACCTTGATCTGGTACATCAGTTGGTCGCATAATTCGCCGAATCTGCTCCATAGATTGAAGATCTGGTGATAAACCTATTAAATGAGAAAAAACAAAGCAAAACTGTTTTTAAAAGATGTTACCACTTTAATAGTTCTATTTGCTTACCGACATTAATTCTGATAAAGCCCAAATTAAATTTATGCTTTCTTAGTTAAAAATACTCAACCAAATATGCCTTGGAATTTATATGTGTGAACTTGCAGGATACATGTTTTTAACAGTACACATAGTTACCTTAATGTATAGTCCTGTAAAATTAAAATCCAGAGACTTTAAAAACTACTCCTTCAGCTAGGAATTATGGTACATGCCTGCAATCTCAACATTTGGGATGCAGAGGCAAGAGGATAGCTAGCTGTGAGTTCAAGGCCAGCCTGAGCTACATAAGCAAGTTCAAGGCAATCCTATATTGTAATAGTGAGATCCTGTTTCAAAAAAACCCAAACCAGGGGCTGGTGAGATGGCTCAGAGGTCTAAAGCACCTACTTAGAACAAGCTTAGCAAAGCAGAGGGACCACAGTTCAATCCCCCAACACCACATGCCAGCCAGCCCTGCCCCCTGGTGGGCTGAGCTGGCGCCACACACACACACACTCACTCACTCACTCTAAAAAAAAACCAAAACAAAACAAAACAAAAAAACCCCAAACCAACAACAAACACTATCTCTCTGGATATTTCCTTTGTTGAGAATAAAAAAAGCATCTCATCTGTAACTATCAAAATCATGCAAGGAGGGCAAACAAGAATGCTGTCACTAAAATGTTATTAACAATATATTAACGTTGCCAGGTGTTGTGATACACACTTGTAATCCCAGCACTTGGGAGGCTGAGGCAGGAGAAGTTCTGCAAGTTCCAGGACAGCCTGGGCTCCAAAATGAGTTCCAGGCCAGCCTGAAATGTATAATGAAACCCTGTCTCAAAAATAAATAAATTAAAAATAAAATTACAATGATTCCTTGATAGCTGTTTCTATCTATTTATCTATTTATTTATTTATTGGAACTGGGGATTGAACTCAGGCCCTTGCACCTGCCAAGGAAGCGCTTATTCCACTGAGCCATCTCCCCAGCCCCTTCGTTTTTTAAAAAAGCAAAGTTTACTTGAAAAAGTGAGGGTAGCTGGGTGTGGTGGCACAAGCCTGTAATCCCAGCCCTGGGGAGGCTGAGGTAGGAGGGTTGCTGCGAGTTCTCAAAGCTAGCCAGAACCACACACCCAGAATGTATCAGAAACAGAAAGTGAGATGGGAGGGGAGGGGAGGGGGAAGGGGGGGAATTGAAAAGACAAGAAACGAAATGGTGTCTCTCAGGCTTTCATAGAGAGCACATTGGCCAAGCAATGGCTGTGACTCATCCACATG